>NW_020172369.1:91185-221142 GCF_003031525.2 Neophocaena asiaeorientalis asiaeorientalis
AAGAGCATGCCTTTGGAAGACTCCGCTTCTCCGGGTCTTCGGAGCGGTCGAGGGAGGGGGAGAACCAGCCAATGGGAGGGAGGGGGCGAGGCCTGAACCTGTGGAAGGGGAGGGGACGTCGCCGAGATTTGGGAAGAGGCTTCAGTAAGTCTTGGTGGGTGCTGCTGACTTGACTTTCCGGTTCGCGGCCGGGCCCACGCATGACTTTCAGTAAGGTCCTTGGGGCACTGGCGTTCTTTTCTTGAACGTTTTACGGCAAAAGGGGGCTGTTAATAAATACTCCTTGACCTAGCTGAGTGTTTGACTTACAACCCATTGCAAGAGTAAATAATTGCATTTAGCAAATGGTCATACCAGAAGAGTTCCAGTCCACTTTTACTGGTAACCAAAACGTTCACTACCCCAACCCCACAAGAGTACAATGATAGAACTAATACTGAGCAAGTGCGTGTGTCTGTGCAATTAATGAATACAGCAGTTCCATAAAGAAGGGCCTATTATCCCCATTTATACAAATGAGTCAATTAGCCTGGAAAAGAGCTATTGGTTCTGTGCCTTGCTTTTAGAACCAAGGCCACCCTGCAAATAGAAAGTAACGACCACGTTACTCATCATATGACCTGTTCCTCTACTTCAGAGAGATAAAAAAGGTCATCCAGCATGGATTTCTACAATTTTTGCCAGATGCTTCACCCAAACCCCACAAATTACCTACACCCACACCCAAGCTTACTAGTTTTCCTCTGTCTCAGGCTGGCTGTCCCTGCTCCCCTCCAACCAAAACTCTCCACTGACTGCTCCCTCCTGTAAGGCCCTCCCTGGCATATCTTTAACCTCATCCTTTCTGTTGAGTACAACTCTTCCGCATAATCATGTTTAAGACTTTTCTGTATGAAACTTTCCCTTGCCTTTAAACCTCTTTCTAGTTCTCTCTCTTCTTCCGTCATAACTAAACCTTTGAAAGAATTGTGTACCAAGAACATTGGCATTCCGTGAGTATTTGTAGGATTCAATAAATATCTCTTGACTGAATAAATGCAAATGCACATTCTCTTCCTCTCCACTCCATCAGTTTCTACCCTCTGACTTCCTACCTGGGTCTGATGCATACTGTATCCACAATGATTACTCTAAAACATACATCTGAGCCCATCACTCCACTGCTTAAAATCTTTCATTGGCTCATGAGAGCTTTGAAGACAAAAGTTAACATGGTCTTCAAGGCTTCTTTCACGCTCACATGCTCTGTCTCTCCTGTTATGACAAACTCTTCAGAGTTCCTGATTGTGCTCACTCATCTCTACTTTGAAGGGTACTGTTTCCTCTAACCTTTCCCTCACCTTTTTGCTTGTCCAGCTCCTTTAAAAATAAATTCAAGAACATGCTCCCAAGTGCAGTCTCAGACATAACCTATGCATACCCAGCAGAGGTCTGCATTCCATCTGCAGAGTGCACACATGCCTCCTCCCACTTCCTGCTCTACTTCCAGCTCTCCCAAGTCCTCAGTTTCTGCCTCAGGTGAGCTCCATTCAGAAGTTCCTTGTACTCACCTAGGCCCTTACGTTGACAGCAAACATTGAACCAGCCTTTCATTATTAAATATTTCTTTGGTGTTCAAATGAACACTATTACAAATATCTTTTCATCTTGCCCATGTCCTTACTTACTGCCTTAATTTACATCCTTAAAAGTAATCGAGAGTGTGAACAATTTTAGCCCTCTTGAAACATATTGGCAAGTTACCTTCCAGGAAGAACTTAGGCCTAGGTTCATACTGCCTGGGATAAAAACCCAGCTCTGCCACCTGGGGTCAGAGTCCTATTTTCATGGATCCTAGATACTTTTACTTTGTGGGTCTCTTCTTCCATAAAATAATATTTAAAATTATATTTATAACTGAATTGTTATAAAGACAACATACTGATATTGTACATTAAAACATTTTCTTTGACCTAAGCATTCATTTTTTTCTTTCTGATTTTAAAAGAAATTAAAACATTTTATGGGCCTCTAAAAGTATGGTGAGCCTGAGGCACTGTGCCTATCGTGGCAGCTGGGTAAGTCAACACTTCTGCCACCTATGAGCTATGAGGTTTGGCCAAAGTCCTTAATCTGTGCCTCAACCAGAAAATAGGTATAATGCTACCATATGATGTTGTCATTAAAAGAAAATGAGTTGCTACAAATAAAATACCTAGAACTATGTGGCACACGATCAATAAATTGCTGATATTATAATTGTCATTCTCAATTGTCCCACAGCACTATATGAGAATATGTGATTGTCCTTCTTCACTGTGCCAAAATCATCATGGTATATTCTCATCTTGGTGTATTCTCATCACAGGGCAAATATGGTATCTCATTGTTTGTCCTTTGTCCATTTTCTTGCTAGGATATTCACAAAAAGTCGCTTTATACAATGTAGATATAAAATTATTAATCTTTTCCATTTTTGTTTTCCTCTATTATTTTTTGCTTTGCAACTTCATTGCCATCCTGAGATCATGTTATTTATCTGCCTTTACTTTTTTCTACATGTTTGATAATTTTGCCTTATCATTAAATAATTTAATCCTTTCAGATTTATTTTGGTGTGATGATCTACCTTTTCTTTCTCATGGTCTCCCCCAGCTCATTTGTTAAAGAATCTTTCTCCAACTATGATGGTTTTAAAATACACCCACAACTTCATCAATACTCCCCCATTCAAAAAGTGGAGTCTAATTCCCTTTCAAATGAATGTGGGTTGTACTTAGCAACTTATTTCTTTTTTTTTTTCTTTCATCAGAATTTTACTCTCAAGTAGAAACAGGATTGCAATGTCATTACTCTGAGTTCATTCTCTTCTCCCACACATGATTGCATAAGGAAAGGCATTAGTGCGCTAGTGACTTATTTCTAATGAATACAATACAGCAAAAGTGACAGTATGTACTTTCCAAGAGCAGGTCTTAAAAAGGTATTGTGGCTCCTCTCTACTCTCTCTCAGATCACTTGCTCTGAAGAAGACAGTTACCGTGTCATGAAGACATATCAAGTAGCCTTATCAGAGGCCCACATAACTAGGAACTGAATATCTTGCCAACAACCAGCAAGGATGTGAGGCCTCCTGCCAATCTCCATGTATATGAAGCCATCCTGGAAGTGGATCCACCAGCCTCAGTCAGGCTTTAGATAATACAGACATCTTGACTGCAATCTCATTAGAGACCTTGAACCAGAAACCCCAACTAAATCATTCTCAAATACCTGACCCATAGTAACTGTGAGGTAATAAATGTTCATTGTTTTAAGCCACTAAATTTGGGGGATAATTTGTTATGCAGCAATACATAATAAATACACTAACCCAGTGGTTCTCAACTGGAGACTATCTTGTATCCCAGGGGACATTTGTAAATGTTGTGAGACATTTTTTATTATCTCAGCTAGGGAGCTGGGGGAGATTTCCACTGGCATTTTGTGGGTAGAGGCCAGAGAGTGCTAAACATCCTTCAGTGCACAGGCCAGCACACACACACACACACACACACACACACACACACAAGCAAAGAATTATCAGATCCAAAATGGCAATAATACTGAAGATGAGAAAACCTTCACTAACCTGTTTTCCCGGCACCTTAAATTTTCTTTGTTTCACATACACTTGTTTCATATCCTTTGCTCATCTGGTTGCTGCTTTACCGTGTTTTACCCCTGGTCCTAGGCAACCACCAATCTGCTCTCTGTCACTAGAGAATAACTTTACTTTTTCAAAGGATTGGTGTAAATGGAATCAGACAGTGTGCACCTTTTCGTGTCTGGCTTCTTCAGCTCAGCATATTTTAAAGATTCATTCCTGTTGTTCTGTGTAGCAGTAGTTGCTTCTTTTCTTATTGCTGACTATTATTTCTATTGTATGGATTTGCCAAAGTTTTTTATATTTGTCTTATTGCTGAACATTTAATTTGTTTCCAGCTTTTGGCTATAAAGACTGAAGATTCTATGAACATTGGGTTAAAGGTCTTTGTGATGACATATGTTTTCATTTTTCTTGGGTAAATAATGCCAAGGAATGGAATTGTTGGGTCACATGGTAAGTATATATTTAATTATAAGAAATTGCCAAACAGCTCTCCAAAGTGGTTGTGCCATTTTACATTCCCACCACCAATGTATGGGAGTTCCAGTTTTCTATTTCCTTTCCAACACTTGGTAATGTCAGTCCTTTCTGATTTTAGCCATTCTAGTAGGTGTGTAGCAGTAAGTCACTGTGTTTTAATTTCTATTTCTCTGATAACTAATGATGTTGAGCATCTTCTCATGTGATTATGGCTCATTTGTATATTTTCTTTTGCGAAGTGTTTGTTCAAATGTTTTGTCCATTTCAAATTGTTTTTGTCTCTTCAGTGTGTGTTCTATATACCAATCCTTTGTCAGATATATTTGTTGTGAATCTTTTCTCTCAGAATGTGGCTTGCTGTGGTCAGCCTCCAAGAAGGACCCCACTGATCTTGGCCTTCCAGTGTCTATACTTTTATACAGTCTCCTCCCCTTTAGAGCGGACCCATGTCAGATTTTCCAAGAGGAATTGTGAAAGTGATGGCATGTGACTTCTAAGACTAGGTCACGAGAGTCACTGTAGCTTGTACCCTGCCCTCTCGGATTGCTTGCTCTAGAGAATGTCTTTGGGAGGATCTATACAGAGAGGAACTAAGGCCTATTGATAAACAGCCAGCCCAACTTACCAGCCATATGCAGCATCTTAGAAATGAATCCTCCAGCCTCTGTCAAGCCTTCAGATGACTGCAATCTCATGTGACACTCCAAGCCAGAACTGGCCAGCCAAGCAATTCACATATTCCTAATCCATAAACACTGTGAGAAATAATAATTGTTTATTGTAGTTTTCAGTCACTAGGCTTTGGAGAAATTTTTTACACAGGAACAGTTAAACTCGCATTTCATTTTCTCAACAATATCCTTTGAAGAACAGAGTTTTCATTTTGCCAAATTTCAATTTATCATCTCTTTGTCTTGTGACTCATGCTTTTTATGACATATGTAAGAAAGTTTACCTACTCCTATAGAGAAAAGATGTTTTAATATGTTTTCTTCTTGAAATTTAGTTTTAACTTTTTCATTTGGGACTATAATACATTTCAAATTAATTTTTGCATAAGGTATGAGGAAAGAGTCAATGTTAATTTTTTTCTAAATGGATATAATATTGTTTCAACACCATTTGTTGAAAAGACAGTCCTTTCCCCCCTGAACTAGCTTTAGCAACTCTGGTGAAAACTCAGTGTCTATTTTTGGACTCTTTAATCCATTCCATTTAACTATAAGCCTATCTTTATTACACTGTATTGATTACTATAACTTTAGAAAGTGTTGAAACCAGGAAGCGTAAATCTTCCAAATCTGTTCTTTTTCAAAATGATTTTGACTCTACCAGGTTCTTTGCATTTGCACATGAATTTTAGAATTAGCTATTTAATTTTTATTTTTGAAAAAATACCTCCAGGAATTTGGGATTGCTAATACGTAGATCAATTTAGGAAGAACTCACACATTAACAGTACTGAGTCTTCTCATCCATGAATATGGTATAGATCTCAGTTTACTCAGGTCTCCTCTAAATTCTCTTAGCAATGTTTTGTATTTTTGATAGTACTGGTATTGCATATACTTATCCTGAAGTATTTTATGCTTTTAATGCTATTATAAATGGATTCTTAATTTCATTTTCTAATGGTTCATTGATAGTATATTTAAATACACTTGATTTTTTTTAATATTGGCGGAGTGTGTTGAGACCTTGCTAATGAATTTATTAGTTCTAGTAGTGTTTTATAGATTTCTTGGGAGTTTTCATGTTCACTATCATACCTCACTATCATACCTCTTTTAAAAGAGAGTTTTACTTTTTCCTTTCCATTCTGTATGCTTTTATTTACCTTTCCCATTTTATTCCACTGACTAGAATGCACAGTATAATGCTGAACAGAAGTAGTAAGAAAGAGCATCCTTGCCTTGTTCCTGATTTTAAGGGAAAGCATTCAGTGTTGTACCATTAAATATGATGTTATCTCTAGATTTTTTGCATATGTCCTTTGCCAGGTTGAGGAAGTTCCCTTCCTTTCCTTAATTTGCTGAGAGTTTTTATTATGAATGAGTGTTAAATTTTACCAAATGCTTTCAAGGGGCATCTATTGAGATGATCTTATGTTTTTTTTTTTTCCTTTTTAGATTGTTGAGATGATGGATTAAACTGATTGATTTTCAAATATTAAACCAACCTTACATTCCTGAGATAAACCAGACTTGTTCTTGGTGTATTATACTTTTTATAGGTTGCTGGGTTCTACTAGCTAAACTTTAAAAGTATTAAGAAATCCAAGTTCATTGGGAATACTGGTCTGTAGTTTTCTTGTAATGTCTTTTTCTAGGTTTGTTATCAGGGTAAGTCTGGCCCAATAAAATGAGTTTGGAAGCTCCTTATCTACTTTCTGAAGACGTTGTATAAGATTTTTATTATCTATTTCCGAAAGGTTTGAAAGGTTTTTCAATTTTTAGCTTATTTTTTATTGAAATATGGTTGATTTACATGAACACTTTCATCAATGAAGCTATCCAGGCCAGGAGTCTCCTTTTTGAGAAAATTTAAATTATGAATTTAATTTTGTTTGTAGATAAAAGACAATTTAATTTTCGATTTCTTCTTGTGCCAGTTTTGGAAATTTGTGTCTGTCAAGGTTTTTTGCCATTTCATTTAAGTTGTCAGATTTATTCGCCTAAAGTTATAATATATATTATTCTTTAACATTTGTTTAATATTGGATGTCTCATTGTTTATTCCTCATGTTAGTATTTTATGTTTTCTCTCTTTTTCACTTGAAAGCTTAGTTAAAGGTATTTCATTTGATTGATCTCTTCAAAAAAGAAGCTTCAGTTTCATTAATTCTACTGCCTGTTCCTCTTTTATTTATTTCAGCTTTTATCTTCATTATTGCCACATTTGTACTTACTTGGGACTTATTTGCTCTTCTTTTTCTAGCTCATTAAGGTGAAAGCTTACATTATTCACTTGGGATCTCATTGCTTTTCTACCATAAGTACTTAGAGCACAGATTTCCTTCTGATCACTGCTTTAGATGTACCTCCAAAATTTAGATATATTTTATCTCAATTTTCATTTAGTTCTAAATATTTCCTGATAGTCCTTGTGATTTCTTCTTTGACCCATGAGTTATTAGGAAATCTGTTGTACATTTTCCAAATATTTGGGAATTTCCCAGATATCTTTTTGTTATTGTTTTCTAATTTAACTCCATTATGGTCAGAGTATATACTCTAGCATTTCTATCTTTTCAAATTATTGATACTTGTTTTATCCCCCAGTATTCTTGGTGAATTTTTCATTTGCACATGAATAGTGTGTATTCTCTTGTTGGGGAGAGTGAAGATTATTCTATAAATGGCTATTAGGTCAAGTTGGATGACAGTATTGTTCAAGCTTTCTATAGTTTTACTGAGTTTTGTCTACTTGTTCTATCAATTACTGAGAGGAATAAAGAAATCTCTATAAATCTAGATGTACTTTTTGTCCTTTCAATTCTTTCAGCTCTCAATTCATGTATTTTGTAGATCTATCATTAGGTGTTTACACATTAAGATTGTTATGGAGTCTTTATCATTACATAATTTCCCTCTTAATCTCTGTTAGGGTTACTTGTTCTGAAATTTAATTTTTCTTATACTAATATATCCACTCCAGATTTCTTATGATTAGTGTTTGTGTGGTACCTTTTTCCATCTTTTTCTTTAATGATTCAGTGTCTTCATATTTAAAGTAGTTTTCTTGTAGACAGCATTAGTTGAACCTCGATATTTTAGCCAGTCTGGACAATCATCTCTGCCTTTTTTTTTTTAATACGTCTTTATTGGAGTATAATTGCTTCACAATGCTGTGTTAGTTTCTGTTGTACAACAAAGTGAATCACCATATGCATACATATGTCCCTATATCCCCTCTCTCTTGAGCCTCCCTCCCACCCTCCCTATCCCGCCCCTCTAGGTCATCTCAAAGCACCAAGCTGATCTCCCTGTGCTATGCTGCTGCTTCCCACTAGCTATCTATTTTACATTTTTGTAGTGTATATATGTCAATGCTACTCTCACTTCGCCCCAGCTTCCTCCTCCCCACCCCATGTCCTCAAATCCATTCTCTATGTCTACTTCTTTATTCCTGCTCTGCTACTAGGTTCATCAGTACCAATTTTTTTTTTTTTTAGATTCCATATATATACATTAGTATACGGCTTTTGTTTTTCTCTTTCTGACTTACTTCACTCTGTATGACCGACCCTAGGTCCATCCACCTCATTATAAATAACTCAATTTCATTTCTTTTTATGGCTGAGTAATATTCTATTGTATATATGTGCCACATCTTCTTTATCCATTCATCTGTTGATGGACACTAAGGTTGCTTCCATGTCCTGGCTATTGTAAACAGTGCTGCAGTGAACATTGTGGTACATGTCTCATTTTGAATTATGGTTTTCTCAGGGTATATGCCATTTACCTTTTAAATTTTCTTTTCTATTTGTACCATCTTGTTTCTTTTTCCTCTTTTCCTCCTTATTTTCGATTAGACAAGTAGTTTTTAATGTTCAATTTTATCTCCACTATTAAGTTATTAGCTCTAGCTCTTAGTAGTTTTTTAGTGGTTGTCTTAGGGTTTATAGTATGCATCTTTAATTTATGCAGTCTAACTCCAGATAATATTACACCACTTTGTGTTTAATGTAAGAAATTTACAATAGTAAATTCCCTTCCTCTTCTTAGTGCTATTGTTGTCATAGTTATTTTAAGGTCAGCACATATTATAACCTCTATAATATATTCTTAGCAGTTTTGTGTTAAATAATTATCGTTTGAAAAATTAAAAAATGAAAAAAACTTTTTATTTACCCTTTCCAGTGATATTCACTGCTTTGTGTGGATCTGAATTACAAACTGATTTCAATTTCCTTCATCCTAAAGGACTTCCTTTAATATTTCTTGTAGTAAAGTTCTACTGGCAATAAGTATCTCTGATTTCATTTGCCCAAAAAGTTTTATTTCTCTTTCCATTTTTCAAAGGAATTTTTTTGCTGGAAAAGAATTCTAGTTTGATCACCTTTTTTTTTACGTCAGTTCTTTGAAAATGCCATACATTGTCTTCTGGGTTGGATAGTTTCTGATGAAGAGCCTGAAGTAATTTTTATTTTTTTGTAGTAATGCACCTTTTGTCGTTATTATTTCTTTTAGAATGTGTTTCTTTATCAGTGGTTTTGAGCGACCTGATTATTATGTGTTTTTGTGTAATTTGTTATGTATTTACTTTGCATAAGATTTGATAAACCTCTTGAATTGTGGGTTTATATTTTGTTTTATTTAGAAAAGTTTTGGCTGTTGTTTCTTCCAGTGATTTTTCCTGCCTCCTCTTTCTAGCTCCTCCTGGGACTCCAGTTACATATATTGTAATTAAACATATATAACATAATTTAGATAATTACTACTTAATTTTTTCCCGTAGGCCACTGAGGTTCTGTTTTTGTTGTTGTTGATATTTCAACTTGTTTATTTCTAGAGGTTTTTTTTTTTCCTGTCTGCATTTCAGTTTGGATACTTTTGATTGCTATATCTTGAATTTCACTGATTTTTTTCTTTTGTAGTATCTAATCTACTATTAAGACCACCCAGTAAAATTCTTATTTCAGATATTGTATTTTTCAACCCTAGAAAAGTACACTTGGTGTTTTTAAAAATATCTTCTCTTTTCCTCTTCTTTATATTCACATTTTCCTTTAAATAATTGAACATGTTTACAATAGTTCTTTTGTCATTCTTGTCTGCTAATACCATCATTTATATCATTTCCTAGTTTGTTTCTATTGTCACATTATTCTTCTGGGATGAGAAATATGTTCATGCTTCTCTGCATGTCTAGTAAATTTTAATTGCATGCTGGACATCATAAGTGTGAGCTTGCTGAGTTCTGGGTTTTGTTTCTTTATCTTTTTTTTTGAAAGAATGCTAAACTGAAATTTTGTTCTGTCAGCTAGATTACTTGATAATTGTCTAGATTTTTTTGGAATACATATTTTATTTAGAATGCAGCACTAACAGCATGATGATAAACTGTCACAGATTTGTATCAAGAAACACACAATCTTTAAAATGTGTCATTTTCATAAGTAATTTAAGCATAGCATTATTATTATTTGGTACTAGAGTCAAAGACAACGTTTAGATTCTTCAGTGTTGGGGTACTTAGAAACATCAAAATGATTGTCTAGTTAGACAGAGGAAAGAAATTCATATGCAGTTTCTTTTCTTTTTGCCAGTTCCCTTGCAGAAAGATCCATTTCCTCTCCTGAGAAATCATTAATAGGGAGAACTTCAACCACCTTCCAGGTCTTGTTCTTGATTATAACAGGGAATTAATTGAGCAGACCACTGGTAATACTATAGAAGTTGCCATAAGAGATAACACTCATGGACACAGATTCTCCCTCTGGGATTCCAAACCAGGTGTCCCTGATGTGGTCACAGATGGCTTTTGCAGCCGCCATTGCACTGGTTAGGTTTCAAGCCTCGATGACAGCAGTACCACACTGCTGCACAGCCGTGATGAGTTCTCCCTTGAGCCAGCTGTCATCTTCCAGAGCTGCATAAGTACCATCTTCCTTTCCTTGCAGTTTCACCTTGGCATGGTTGACATCTGGATACTGAGTTGAGGAATGGTTTCCCCAGATGATGACATTCTTTACATCATCAGAAGTCACATCAAATTTAGCACCAAGTTTAACAGAGCGATTCAGCTTGGCTGTGATCCAAAAGAGTCAAGCAACAAAAGTTCTCCTTGGGGACGGACTTGAAGCAATCAGGCCATTGGTATCGACTGGGTTTCCCACCACGATAAACTTAACTGACTTCTTGGCATATTTCTTCAAGGCTGCACCCTGGCATTTGAAGATTTTCACATTTGCTTTGAGTAAATCTTTCCTCTCTGTGCCATCCCTTTTTGGCATGGAGCCCAAAAGAATGGCTACAACCAGGTCTTTGAGGGCAATCTCTTCTTCATCTGTTGTGATGACATCTTTCAGGAAGGATGGGCAGTCTTGAAGTTCCATTAGGACACCATCCAGGACACCCATCATGGGAGTAATATACAACAGCACAAGAATTATAGGCTGGTCTTTACCAAAGACAGATCCATTTCCAATAGTGTACAGCAGTGAATATGCAATTTGATCAGCTGCTCCAGTCATAAGGACTCTGATTTGTTCAGAATTTGTAGTCGAGGGCCTTCTGCTTTCAAGGGCTTTGTGACAAAAACCCTTAAAAACACTGTTGACATGATTGGGAACTGCATGGAAAATTTCAACACCTGCCTCAGCTAGATTCTTTAAGTCTTGTTTTTAAGCTTTTTTTGGTGGGTTGATTTATAGCAGACTACTCTGGGTATTCAATATGGCTCCTAGAATCTGGCTGGCCAGAACTCAAACATCTCCAAGTTCTTTGTGAGCTTTGAGAATCATCCACGTTACAGCTTCCTGGTCCATTTTTTATGTAGTCTTGAAAGGACTCGCCCTATGATATGTCACTGAGTATTCAGCAACAGTCTCGTGGTGACTCCTATGCAGGATTCTGGGTCTCATTCTTCATGTTGCTTTCTCCTCTCCAGTTCTTTGCTCTACAAAGTTCAGTGATCTTCCCAAACTATGTTTTCTGTCACATCAACGCAGGGGGTTAATTTCACCTTAGTATCCATTCAGTCTTCCTCTACTACTGCACCAGCAGCAGTAGAATTCCCAAGCATATGTTATTCTGTCTAAAATAATGCTCTGGGGCCACAGAAGTTCTATCTATGTCAGTTTTTGGTCCTCCATATCCAGTAGAATGATCTCAGAAGGTGGGGTGATCTTGGTACTCAAAACTACTCTGCCATGAAAACTCCAATACCTTCACTTTTGGTGGCCATTTCACCAATATTATTTCCACACTCTTTAATGTTTTCATGATCTGGAAAGTGGATGTTAGATCAGTCTCACACAAGCATATGTTTCCATGTATGCATGTATACAAACACATGTATATACACACACACATACTCACACTCATCACACATTATCAGTAGCTGTTTTATTATCACAATAAAACATAGTGATAATGACTAAGATTTTTTTGAGACTTTATTATGAACCAGGAACTGTGACAAATACTTTTATTTTCCTCTTATGAAATATGAAGCTTAGAGAATTGGGGTAATTTGTACAAGGTCATACATTAAGTAACAGGTGAAGCCAAGTTTGAGTACAGCAAGCTTGACTCTAGAGAAGGAATTGGTAAACAATGGCTTACAGACTGCCACCAGTTTTTGTAAGTTTTATCCCAAGAGAGCCAAGCACATTCGTTTCTGTAGTGTCTGTGGCTTCTTTTGAGCTACAGTGGTAGAGTTGAGTAGTTGCAACTTAGACTGAATGGCAGCCAAAAATATTTACTATCTGTCCCTCTACAGAATAAGTTTGCTGACCCTTACTCTAAATCATGAATTAATTACTCTCTAATTTTCAAGGCCATCTCCACTGTTACCTTAAGGTAGATTTTCAAGTCATTTTGCTGACCATGGAAATTCTCTTCATTCATATCCTCTGCTTTCAAAGTATACTTTTCAGCATACCAAAAATAACCCATCATTAAGAGCTATACCACTCACTTTCAAAATGTCTGTCTCTATCCTCCAGAATGGAAAGTTTTTGAAAGCAGGTGTTTTGTCTACTGTGTTCACTGCTGTATCACCAGTGCCTAAAACAGAGCCTGACACATGATAGGTGTTAAGCTGTATAACTTTTAATGGATGATCCTTTGACTACACAAATTACTATTTGACTAAACTCAGATAGACTCCATCCTTCCCTAGCTGAGCCAATAAGGAAAGGTGGCTTCTTTCTTTCATATATGCTTCCTTTCCCATTGATTCATAAGGCTACTTTTCCTTTTTTTTTGAAATCATGGGCTAAATTACTACATTAGTAATTTACTACATTACTAAATTAGTTAAATCAGTTGTCAGCTGAGGCTGGTCCACCCTTTGATATTTAAAGAAAACCGCTTCTAACCACTCAGCCAACGTCCTATGAGAAGTCTAATCTCCTTCCCTCCCTCCTACAACTTCTCTGAATTTTTAAGAGAATATATTCAACGGCCTCTTCGGCTGTGTGAATCAGCTTCAAATTAACTTTTGCTTTCACACATATCTCATCCCACATGGCTGCTGTCTTCTCTGCCCCACACTCTACATGAATTTCAAGACTCTTTTTCTTGGACTCCTTCTCAACACCCTACCCCCTCCAAAAAAACTCACACAAAGTTGCTCTTTGTGTGTAGCATTCTTCACTCACAGAGGGAGACAAAGGGGATTTGCCTGCAGTAATGCAAACAACTTAAAGTCTTTAGAAATTCCATGCTTTCAAAAAGCCTTGAGGGGCTTCCCTGGTGGCGCAGTGGTTGAGAGTCCACCTGCCGATGCAGGGGACACGGGTTCGTGCCCCAGTCCGGGAAGATCCCACATGCCGTGGAGCGGCTGGGCCCATGAACCATGGCCGCTATACAGCCAGGAATTTCTCACTGGCCACCTCTCTCTACAAGCATGGTGATTCTTCCTCTCTTCACTGTCTCTTCATACAATTTTTAAAAAAAATTTTTGGGCACAGTGGTTTGTCTATCTCTTTGTTACGTTATCTTCTTCCAACCTAAGCCCCCAGGGTCTCACCTTTTACATTTATGCAATATATTAAGATATCTTTCTCAATGAAATGACTTCTTCCCCAAGAGAAATCTGGCACCAAATGTTTTTTTTCATCCCATTAAACAAGAATTTATTTCTAGGCAATCTATTCTATCCATTTCATCCATCTTTCTGTTTTTTGCATCCATTAGTATTACATTTTTCATTACTATCACTATAGTATATGGCTTAATGCCCATAAGGAGGGTTGATATAGCAAATGTTTAACAACTGCTAAAGCACAAACATGAACCAATCAGAACAAATGAACTGACCAGTCATAACAGGGGGCTGAACACAACCCATAGGGTTCCGTAAGGGTGTGTGTACAGGCTGCCTTTAGGGAAGTATCCTTCATTACTATTCTCCTTTTTCAAAATTTTCTTGGTTATTCTCACATGACTGTTGTTATCAGTTTTATTAGTCATTTTGTCTAATTAAAAAAAAAACTCATCAAGATTGTGATTGCAATTGCACTGTTCTTCCCAAATCAATCTATAGGTTCATTGCAATTCTAACCATAATCCTATTGAGTTGATTCTCTTTGCTTTGTCATCTTATCACCTCTTTCCTACTACTTCCTGAAAAAAGCAACTAGTGTGTGTGTGGTGGAGGTCCAGGATGCTGAATGTAAAAATAGTGACAGAGTATTCAAAGGTCAGTGTACAAATGTGGCTTCCTTTGAGCAGGCCTAGATATCATTACTGTTCTATTCTCTCTATCTTCTTCTCACCAATCCTCTCTTTTCATCAACACAACATAGTGGTGGGCCAGGTTGTTGGGAAAAGAACACACTTGGGGATTAGTGGCAAGGGAAAGGTCCCTAATAATAAAGTGTTACTTTGCTCTGCTCTGTCCTTTCTTCCTGTATGTATATTACTCAAGGACTCCTCAGGAGGGAGACAGGTCTGGATCACAATTCCACTCAGATCTTCCTGGGTACCTGTAACTCCACTTTAATTTCACTATCACTTCTGTTTTGTTATTAAATATAGTATTCTTGGGATTTGTTTACATCTATCTGTATTTTCCCAGCAAAATGTTACAGTTTTCTTTATAGAGATCCACCAGATTAAGAACTTTACTAGAAAACTATATAAACTAATATTAAATCTATACTAGTACATCAATTGCCTTTTTCAACATATCTTTCAAGATGATCTATCATTTTTCCCTTTTGACCATTGATAGGATGTATTATTATGATATTGTGATTTATAATAAGAAATATATATTTGGTCTTCATTGGTTTCTGGCACAGAGCTCCTAAAACCCTTGGAATTTCCTAAGTAATAAGATGAGAAAGGGGGAACTCCCTGGAGGTCCAGTGGTTAGAACTCCATGCTTCAACTGCAGGTGGCACGGGTTCGATCTCTGGTCAGGGAACTAAGATCCTGCATCCTGCATGCCACGTGGCGTGACAACAAAGGGGGGAAAAAAGCAATAAGGCAAGAAAGGTTTCTTGATATTCATAAGAAACCCCTTTCAACTACACTTAAGTTTATGTTAATGAGGTGACTTTTGGACAGCACCCAAGGATGGGGCCTGGTTCCCAGGAGAACCAACCATGTGATTAGAGAATTGGAACCCCCTTGATCTCCAAGGAGAGGAGAGGGGCTGGAGTTTGAATCAATTGCCAATGGCCAATGATTTAATCAATCATGACTAGGTAATGAAGCTTCAGTAAAAAAAACAAAAAGGATGGGATCAGAGAACTTCCGGATGAGCATGTGGAGATGAGGCGGGGAGAGTGGTATGCTAGGGGAGAGCATGGAAACTCTGTACCTTTACCCAAGCCTTGCCCTGTGTATCCCATCTTGCTGTTCCTGAGTTACATCCTTTTATAATAAACCAGTAATCTAATAAGTAAAGTGTTTCTCTGAATTCTGTGAGCCACTCTAGCAAACTACTTGAACCTATGAAGGGGGTCATGGGAACTTCCAATCTATAGTCACAGCACAGGTTACAAGCTGAACTTGGGATTGGTGTCTGAAGTAGGGGATGGGACAGTCTTGTAAGACTGAGCCCTTGACCTATGGGATCTGATGCTATCTCCAGGTAGACTGTGTCAGAATTGAGTTAAATTGTAGGACACCTGTCAGTGTCTGCTGAAATGGGAGAATTGCTTGGTGTTAAAAAAGCACACCTTGGAATTGTATAAATAGGTTTTCTCATAGTCAATTGTCCTTGCATTCTTGTATTGCCTCTTCTTGTTTGTAGTGGTTTTTATATTAAATGGTCTATGGAAAGCACTTGACAACTAGGTTACCCCCTTCTGAGACGTCTCAGCGTACTTGTAATACTTATACTCCCAACTGAGGGATTCTTTTTTTGCCCAATAGTACCAACACTTGACAACAGCTGAGCAGAGCAGTGATGGGTTCTTAACCCAAAGACACTCATTTTTAAATTAGACTGTAGCTGAAGACATGCCTTGGAATGTGGTCTGCCAACAGTCTCCTGGAAGATGATTGTAGTACCAGACACTCAGAGAGAGATACAGGTAACAGAATGGCATGGAAACAAAGAAACTTCACAGAAAGAAGCAGTAATCAGAAGCCATGGAGTAAATGTAAAAACAGTTAGATGGAAGTGGCTGTGAAATTAAAACTTCTAGTTTCTAGAAGGAATGAAACGGTCATTGTAGAAGCAAAGATGTTTAGCCATGAATATGGAAGAGAACTGGAGTAAAAAGCAACAGGTACTTGGGGCTGAGGGATCATAGGATGACCGGGACCCCCAGCTGCATTACTGAAGTTGCAGAGACACTGAACACTTATGCATCCTGAGTGGCATTCCAGTTTCTCAGGAAAACTGACCACGTGACTGTTGGCAGACTGTTTTTACATATATCCCCTTGTATCAACTGCCATTACCTACATGTGGCTTTTTGCTGTCTGAAAAATACCCAACTAAAGCAATTATTTTCTTAAAATATTGCTAGATTCAATTTTCCAGGTTTTTTTGTTTGTTTGTTTTGATTTTGGTTTTTCTGTTTGTTTTAGTATTCATTCCAAAGATTTGCCTATACTTTGTCGTGTGTTTGTATGTATGCATGTGCATGCTTGTATGTGCACACTGTGTAGGTTAAATTTTTCTCTGTTACATCCTATTTCTTTCTCCATTGGACCCTCTGTATTACCGGTCTTAATCAGTTTTACTTTGCTGGATTTGGTAAACTTTCAGTTTACCATTGCTATTATTGCATAGCTTTCCTTTACCCTTATATTTGAGGAGTGTACCTCAGATGGAGAATATATATATATATATATATATATATAATTTCTTTTTAAAAAATCTGTAGCTTTGTGAAACTGAGTGCCAAATTCCAAATCAAAATTCAAAACTTTTAAACACTGTAGTATATTTCTTAGAGAACTCTACTCTCTGAAGTATCCAGAATTCATTATGTGGAAATGTTAAGCATTCTCCTGAACAGGTTTTTAAAGTTTAGTGTCATGTAGGTTCAGGAATCCAGGTGTCCTTAGACTGGTTTTATTAATGACTCCACCTAATGGCCTCTATGAATCCACAATGTTTGTCCTGTAGCTTTAGAGTTTCCTCCCACTCTGACTCTAGGCTTGAGCATGTGACTAGCTTTAGGCAATAGGATGTTAGCCTACCTGACACAAGCAGAGACTTGAAAAGTGCAAATGATTTTTTAATTACCCTCTTGCGTGATTGGGCTTGCTCACTATTCCCCCCTGCCATGCTTTGAAAACATGCCAGGACTAGCCTGCAGGAAGAATGTGAGAGGCATGTGGAAGAGAGCTGAGTTGTTCCACACGTCCCAGCTAGGGCCATCCTAGATCAGCCCACTGCCAGCTGGCCCCCCAGATATGTGAGGAAATCCAACTGAGATCAGAAGAACCTCTCAGCTAAACTCATTCAAAATCGTCAACTTGTGGTGAACACAATAAATGCTTGTTATTTTAAGCATTTAACTGAGTTTGGGATGGTTTGTTATGAGGCACTATTATGGCAATAGATAATACTGAGGTGCCAAAATAACAATCAATCAATGGGGGGAACTCCCTGTGTATCTGAGGTGCCAAAGATGGTAGATATTCTCATATGTTCATATCTCTCTTTGTCTTCTTCTGTCTCTGAAAAAGCCCATTTACTACCACAGGAAGAGTTATGGTACCAGAGAATATTCCCCTCTAGTACTATGGCTGCATTTTAGACACAAGACTTGCCAAAAAAAAAGTCTGACTTTGCTCGTTATGCAGTCTTTTGGTATTTGAAGTAGTAAGAAGTTAAGGATTTTATGTAATCAGGATAGTAGAGATAATGACATTCTCTGCCTCAAATTCTCATGTGGATTTAAGTTGTGGGTGAGAAGAAAGAGAATGTAATCAAGTTTGTGAATGCTTTCAGTTATGACCTTTTCTGATGTCTCATAGACTGTAGATGCCTTTTAAAGAAATCTGGAAATACAGGCTGTCACTTGAAGTCTTTGCTCTTATATTAGGCAGATATAGGTTTATAAATAGAAGACACAGAGGCTTCAGTTCAAGTTAACAAACATTTATTGATCACCTGTTATGTACGAGGCATTAAGAATACAAAATCAGTGAAAGTTAGCCTCTGTCCTAGAGGAATGTAGAGTTCAGAAAAGAGAGACAAATAAATCACAATTTCAATATGGTAAGCACAGTGATGGGGCATTCACACAAAGCATGTGGTGGTCTAGGGGGTGTCAGATGTTGGATGCGGGGCTGTGTTTGTGTGAGATTTAAAGAGTGAGTAGATTTAGATAAGTAACAGATGGACCTTGGTGGAAATGAATTCCAGCAAAGAGCAAGGGTATGAACAATGACCTGGAGGGTGGAACAACATGGATTATCCTGGAAGCCACGAAACATCATGTGGGATCAGGAGTTATACTTGCCAAAATATAATTAAAGACCTGTTAGGTATTTGCTTATATTGTCAAATATGCAATTATTTTTTGGTAATAAAGTTTTTGTTTTATATTACATGTTAGGAAAATAATTTTGAGCCTTTTAGTACCTTCTGGATTTCTGTAAATGCCATGTGGACAGAGACCAAGTTTATCTTATTCACTCTTGCATCTCAGCAACCAGCACAGTGTCTGGCTCTTCGTATGGATTCAATACATATATGTTGAGCAAATGACTGAATTCTCAAATGTGTCAGTCTCTGCCAAAATCTAGTAGAAATTTATCTTTAAATTATTCTTTTAAATTTACTCATAAAGACATATTTTCTTGAATAATTTATCTTTCTCAAATTGTCTTCAATAAAGATAGCTTAATCTTCAGTTTTATAATTCTCCCTACATTTATTCTTTCAGTTTTTTAGATATAATTTACATACTTACAGCACTGTATAAGATTAGGATGTACAACATAATCCTTATTTTTGGATTTTAAAATATATGTAATTCTTGCTGTTGTTTTCTCCCCATACATCCATCTGTCTTATCATTCAACATATTCCTATTGAATACTTGATTATATGCCAGCATTGTGATACACACTAGAGGAAGAGTAGTAATAGTTCAGACCTGCTCTGGGCCCCAGTGGAGCATGTAGTCCAGTGAGGTAAACAGGCCAATATTGAACAAAGAATTTACAAGCACATTGCGTTTACAAACAAAAGTGAATAGCTTTATGTGAGTGTGTAACAGCTTATTTAAGCCTCTATTCAATATGGATTATTACATGATGATTATATAACATGTGTATTTTATCACATTTTACTTTGTGTTCTCTGCTTTCTGTTTTATTATACTACATTTATAATTAATATGTAGCACGTGGAAAGCACACTATAAACATTACTTGATTGTATAAATGAAAGAATAAATGAATATTTCTTCATAGAATTTGCCTTTTATCATTTAATTATTATCTTGATACTGTTGCTAAAAAGCACATGTACTCTTTGTGGGAAGATGTACATATTTTTCTTTTGATGACACATCTGTTAATTGAGTAAAATGTTCATGGGAATGGTATAGGTAATTTATACTGTCTACAATTAATTTGTACTGTTCAGCATTCCATTACAGCCCTGATCTATAGCTTATTGGCTTAGTTTCTGTGTAAAATGAGGTTATTGGCCAAATCTGTTTGGTTATCCCATTTTAGTCAACAAATATTTATTAAAAGTTCATGTAAGTTGGGACTTCTCTGGTGGTCCGGTGGTTAAGAATCCGCCTTCCAATGCAGGGGACGCAGGTTTGATCCCTGGTCTAGGAACTAAGGTCTCACATGCCATGGGGCAACTAAGCCTGCACACTCTAGAGCCTGTGCGCCACAACTAAACAGCCCTCACATTGCAACTACTGAGCCCATGCGCTCTGGAGCCCGCACATCACAACTAGAGAGAAGCCCGCGTGCTGCAGCGAAAGATCCCACATGCCGCAAAGAAGATCTCGCGAGATGCAACTAAGACCCAATGCAGCCAAATAAATAAATATTTTTTTAAAAGTTCATGTAAGTTATGTGGCAGATGTGGGGAATCCAAGGAACAGGTTCCCTTATAGAAATTGCAATCCAGGACAAAATACAATAGCATGTGAGTAGTTAAAAACAATTTAGCACAAGAAAACATATGTATTATATATCTTCTAGACAAAGTACTGTGCTAGGTAATATGAGGGAACAAAAGAGAGGGGTAAGAAGTATTCCATGCCTTCAATTTGCTTATAATTTAGCTGAGGCAATAAGACAAATATACGTAAATGAAAATAACACCAAACAATAAATGATGCATTCTGGTGCTGAAGATCCTACAAGTCTTAGGACTTCAATGGATGGAAATCTCTTAAAGGATTGGCATATTTTGTCTTTCAACCAAACATTACAACAGTTACTCCAAAGTAGGGTGTGTGTACTTCAAGGGAGAACAAGACAATCTAGTAGTAGTAATAGTAGTAGTTTGGGAAGAAAATATTATAACTTCTACTTATTTAAAAATAATTTTAAAAAAGAAAGTAGCCTTTACTAACATTTAATAAGGACTGACAATGGACTATCAGTTTGTAGCCCATAGATGTATGGTATTAGTATTTGACATGGTATCACATGGAAATGAAAGTGGAAATTACATCCTCCAGAACAAAGGGATGCCTCCTTCCAATGCTTCACTGCGAAGCATTGCAAGTTATAGGGGCCACCTTAAGTTTTAACTAAACTAAATTTCATGAAATGGACAAGTCGCTTAAAAAATTCAGCAGATAAAATTAATAACGCAAGCACAATTGAACACAAAAGAAAATCTTAGCTGTGACACTTCTTTTTGTGAATAAGCTTTTTGGCAGCCAAATTATTAAACAAGATCTAATCAGATCTAACAAAAAGCCACCTCCCCTGAGATTCAAAGTGATGATGAAACGATTTGAAATGTGGATATTTTGTTATTATTGCTAACAAAGATCCTTATCTGCATGTATTGTGCCTTGAGATGTATTCGTGATTAACAAGACATTAAAAGAAACAAGCATCCAAAACATAAGGACAATCTTTTACAAGTTTTTCAGAAATTTTCAAAGACAAGAGTTACTCAATCTGGCATTTAATGAAGTTTCACTGAACATAATAACAAATGTTTAGAAGTTTACTTATTAGTAAAAGACCCCTTGGAAAACTATTTTCCTTCCAGTATGAGTAAGACTGAAAAAAGCAACGAAGCGATAAGCCACAAACTAATATGTAGTCCTTTGTCAGCAGTGTTGGAAGATACATAGAAACTTTTCTGAAGACTTTGAGAAACAATCATTAGAACAAATTATGTAGCATTAGAATTTATGCAGTGTTAGACCTGAGTGGATCTATCAGCATTTCTACCATGTCTCAAAATATATTTGCTAGATTGCATTTCAGAAAGAAAATTCATGATTGATCACAATTTTGTGCCTCTAAAGGAAGAGTATATTGAAGAAGATAAATTCTCAACAGTAAGAGAATCCTTGTTGATCTTCTTTAAAAAAGTGTTTTATGGGAAGTATATGTTATACTGCTTTGATGGAATTAAAAAAATTTAAACAGACTTTAATATAATGTTTCCATATGTGAAATCTTAACTGCATCATTGATAGGCAAGTTTTTCATCATAGAAATTGAAGTCAGGAGTACATCAACACGGATGTTTTTAATTTCAAAAGAACACAACTCTTTAAAATGATATCAAATATTTACATGACTTTGTAATAAGATAGGGAATAACAATAATAATATTTGCTACCAGAGAATTTCACTGGTTATTTCATTGAAAAATACTTAAAGGAGCCGTTGAATTTAAAGGCAAATTAAGCATATCATTTACAAAAAGATTAGTGCTGAAAATGTGTTGACCTTTTCACTGATGACAGAGTGCAACACAGCAGATATATAAAAGCAAGCACACTTACACTTTACATATCATTAAAGTAAACGGAACTTTTTTTACAGTGAATGAGTAAGTAAACAATTTTGGGAAAGATTGATATTATGGAGAATATTTGGAAAACAGATGTTTGGAAATATTTCCATTAATATGTGACATTATGGCTGAAAAAGGATACGTGTGTCACCTATAAGATTGTTTATAGTTGCAAACTTTAAAACTTTTCAAATAGAATTTTCTACACTATTTAACATCTTCCAAATGAAGAGTTTGAATCCTTTTGTTAATCTTTTTTTTTTTTTTAACCCAGTGTCTACATCAAGGTGACATCAAGGTGAACTGAATTGCCTGTCTGAATTTCAACAAGTTTGGTGTAATTGGTGTCTGGGAATGAAACACGAATTTCATATTTTAATAACTAAAGATAATGATGCACTTAATCCATTTGTATCAGCATATTTTTGAAGTATCTTTTTCATCTATGATAGCTGTTAAAATTAAGCATTGAATCAATTGAACTTAGAACCCAAGCCCTCAAAATATTATATCACCAAATGTTATACGAAGATTAAAATAAGATGATTTCACCAAGCAAGAACAAAAATGTTTATATTATTAATAAACACAATAAAATGTCGTGTTGGTTTTAAAATATTTATTTCATTGCTATCTAACCTTTCCTTTCAATTATTATTTTTTGACTTAGAGTTATGAGTGTACACAAAAAATCAATACAATGACACATGGATGCAATTTATTTAGAATATGTTTGTAAATTTTTCACAAATATACTCTCCCTCATTTAATAGAGGTTTACTTATTCAAGTAAGTAAAAATATTTTACTTATCAGTTCAAATATTTTCTACTGATCAAGATATGTCGTCAAAAAAGTTTGGAAGTCATTGAATTGGTAAAAGGGACAGAGGTGGCTTTCTTGAGATAGTTAATCTGATAAAGTAATATGATATAATAGGGAAGGAAAAAAAGAAGCAATATAAAAAAAATTTAATATTATTAAAACACAAAAAACTGGGAATAATTTAGGATAGATACCAACAGTTCTACACTTTTCAAAACCCTCTTTATATGATATACTATTCATTTCAGTTCATCATTTGTTGGATGCCTATTATGCTCTGTTTGGCCCTGGCAATGAAAAGATGAATGATGTGATCTCCTGTCCAGAGCTGCCCACTATCTAATGGGGAAAACAGAGCATGTGTGACCGTGTGAAGTAGTGGAATCACGTGAACAGGTAGATAATTTCCATAACATATTGTAAGCAGTATACGGAGGGGTTCTATGAATAATATAAGATGGTCTCTAGTGATGTCTGATGGCATAGGGTTAGAGAAGGCTTCCTGGAGAAGGTGGAAGCTGAACTAAGCTTTCTTGAGACCATATTAAAGTATAATTGATTCATAAAAAGAAGTCTGAATAAATTACAAAGTATTCATTATAGTTTCATTTTGTTTAATGAGGCACAAAAATCTGTAAAGACAATTTCTAAAGATTTCTGTCCTCATAAAACATATAAAAAGTTTTGATTGCTAAAGATATAAACCTCGATTATCTGGAACATTCCTCAGATTACCCTTATGCCAGATCAATATCATACTTTCCTTTACTCTCTCTCATTCAGTCAACACTTCTTGAACACCAGCTCTGTTTCAGGCACTGAGCTAGATGCCAACAGTCAAATAAGGCACTGTTTCTGCCTTTGAAGGACTTAAAGTCACGTTGCAGACAGTGTTGTAAAGCGGCACATGTAAGTTAGTGTGAGAATTGCTGCAATGAAGGATGAAACAAGCGCATGTTGCTGTTTTGATCAAAGAAGAGACTACCTTTTTCTGAAAGAGGAAAGTGGACCATATCAGAAAAGCCTTCCTAGAAGTGATGGTTAATCTAGGTCTTGAAGAATGAATATGACTTTGCCAAGAAGATGTTGGAAGAAGATGGGAGAAGAACAGCACATGCAAATGCAAGGAAGCCTGCTGCCATTTTCTAGTCCCTTATAAACTATTTTTTATTCACAGTCTTGTTCACCATTACTTCACAACTTCTTGCTTAGTTAGACAAATTCTATTAAATTAAGATTTACAAAATGTCTACCTTTAGCATGTCTACAATCTGATTTACCTTTGGAAAGTGCACAAATTTAGAACTACTTTCTATATCAGCACTGGACATTTGTACAAGTTGGAAGCACCAGATTCTTTATAGTCTTTGGCCTAGAAAGTGTGGCCTCATCGGCAGTTGTGGGTGGTGACTGGGTTTTATAGCTTCACTGGTCCTGTCTGCTGATCATTTCCTCCCTCACCCTGCCCTCCATATAAGGAAATCTTTCCCCTGGCCCACCTATGGCTACCATGTTATAGCACAGAATCTTAAGGTCCTCAACCCCAAGGGCTCACCACAGCTGACTAGACAGACAACCCAGATTAAAATGACCCAAAACTCAGGCCAATAAGATTCTCTTTCTCAGAAAGAGAATCTGATGTTAAGATGCTATACTATACTTTGATCACTTGGTAGTAAAGAGTCCTGAATAAGGTATCTAAACTCTAGGCCTGCTGTTTGGCAGAGAAAAACTTTACACATAAGTGCCAAAAATGTCAACAGTCTGAGAAGTATACCTATGGACACAGGTAGAGGAAGCAAAGGTAGCATAGGAATACCTATCCAAAATTTATTAGGCCAAGGGTCAGGTTGCTCTACCAAAGAGTTTGAGGTGCCTTAAAATAGTTCTGTAGATTCTCATTACAAAGTCATTCACCTGGGTAGCTGAGAAGGATTTTCCAGTGGATCAGGTGAATAGGGAGTTTATTTGAAGGCTGTGTGGGAATCTCCATAATCCAACTGCAAACAGTACCACTATGCTTCATAAATGCTGAAAAAATTTTCAGACAAGCTACTTTCTCTTCTTTTTTCTTCAGGCAGCACTATGTCTCTTTTCTGCATCTCTCTATCTTTACCTCCATTTCATGCTCCTTAATGAAGCCAGGCTTCATTCACAAAGCTCTTAGTTCCTGTTCCTGAGTAACTTCAGATTAACATGAGCCCCTGTTATGCTCTGGAGGCATTTTGGCACAGATCTGATGTTACAGCTCCAGTAAACCCTACTGCTTATGAATTCAACCTCTTCTGTTACTTACTTTGAATTCTTGTGCCCAGGGCTATACCTCTCAGTTGACATTTTTGGTACTGATAGGTAGAGTTATTCTCTGCCAACTAACAGTCTTAGACATTTGGTCTTATTCAGAACCCTTTGCTACTAAGTTTTCAAAGCATAACTTCTGAATCTCAGTTGGCAAAATATTCTAGATATAGATTTAAAAGGCATTGCTGGAGAATAGGCCAGTTGGCAAAAGTCCTGATGCTGGCACAGGGAAAACAAAGACCAGGTTCTGCCAGGCTGTCATTATTGTGGGGCTTGTCAGCAGCATGTTTCATCCAAGTTAAAACTAGAGTTAGGCCCTAGAGAGGATTAGGCAAGCTTGCTTGTTGCATAAAACAAGCAGGATAGTGTAGGCATGGTGGTAGAAAAAGAGGCAAGGCTCAAGGTTAAATAGAATCTGATAGCAACAATATTGAGGCAGTCAAGAAAAACAAAGATTGGGCAATTGGGATTGACATGTATACACTGATGTGTATAAAGTTGATGACTAATAAGGACCTGCTGTATAAAAAAATAAATTAAATTTAAAAATTTTTAAAAAAAGGAAAAACAAAGAGGTCATAAATCAGGGCATGCTTGGAGGGAGTAGTTATTTCAGTCAAGGGCATTTGTTAAAAGAGGCCTATAATTTCAGAGCAGCTCAGAGTATTTGACAACATTCCTGCTTCTAGATCATAAAGAGCCTTTTGTAGACAAAGTAAGGACCAGTCAGGGGCCTTCAGAGCTGTTGTCCAAGAGGGATGAATGTGCCATCTTCTGCACAGACTCGGATTTTGAATAGTCTATGATCCCCATAGGGGCTCTGATGGTTCACACCCCAGTGGTGCCAGCCTGGCACCTTGGAGAGGATTTCATTCTACTGAGTGTCAAGGTCACTCTCTATCACATTTCCTTAGTTTAGTTTCTTCATTGTACTTATCACCATCTGGAAATCTTATTTGCTTACCTTCTGTCTCCCCCCAGTAAAATGTAAATTCCTTTAGAATAGAAACATTAATCTGTTTTTTCCCCCCATTGCTGTGTTTTTAGCACCTTGAACAATGCTTAGCTGTTAGTATGTTCTCAGTAAATATTTACTGAATAAATAAACAAAAGTCCATGAACTCAGTGACAGAATCAAGGGCCAAGGGCCTAGACAACAGTCCAAGGTGATCCTGACAGCTCTTGATTAAAATGTCTGCATTTTAAATGTACTTAGAAAACTTGACTGGGTGTCAACAACTGACACTGACCTCCCAGCCCATCCACACCCAAATTCTGTTGTCAATTGATTTAACAAATTTTCTAAGAGGAAAAAATGTGACCGTGCCCTTCTGGTGAGAAGAATATGTATCTACTTCTTCCCATTGAAAAAGCCCTCAGCCTCAAATGTTTTCTCCTTTTCAGCCTGCTGCTGAGGTGACTCTCTGGCACCTTCCCCCCACCCCCATTTCGTCTCTTTCTTCCCAATAAACAAACTCCTCAGTTCGCCTAGGTAATAAAACCTCTCTCTCAAGGAAGTGTAAGTGAGCGTATTTTCAGGAAACAGCTGAAATTTCTCCCTGTACTTTGCTTTTTGAAAAGCAGTCATGTGGCTCAGTATGTGTACAGCACGCGTTTACTTTAACAAGGAGCCTCATGCTGAGTCAGCCTCTCTTCCTCCCAATTTCCTTTTCCATTCTTAGAAGATTGTTTGAATGAGTCCAAACTTGGCCCAGCACTTCTCGAAATGTAGTGGGACTCCATTTATTAGCATGAACACTGCCACTCTGGGAATACATATTTCTGTAGAGGGTGTAATCAAGTAAAAATAGCATTCTGTTAACAAAAGTAAGTTTTGTAGTCATTAAGAGGATATCTACTTTGTATGACGACTTTACACACGATCTCTTTCTTTGAAAGCAACAAGTTAGAGTGAATTTTATTAAGTTGCAGAATGAAATAATTAGCTTTAAAATCCAGTCATAAAATTTTCATTAGTGGCTGAGTCAATCGAAGATATTTATTCCTTTGGTGAGATAGGCTGCTATCTCATAGGCATCCCAAACTTAACATGTTCGGAACGGAACCACTCACATCCCTATTAGGACCTTTCTTAATGTTCCCTATTTTAATAAGTGGTTCACAATCTAGTGGAAGAAATAGATAAAAATCTACATTTGTGACACAGTAATAGTGCATTAATGAAGTTAGACACAAGATATTATATATGCTTAGGGAGGGGCAATTAATGCAACTAAATGCAATGGAACATAGAGGGCAATATTCTTTGTTATCAGAGCAGAATTTCCTGCAATCATTTAGAAATAGTTAAAGCATACATCACTGGGTAATTCTTTTCAAATGTATCTTTCATCTTCCCTGCAGATGCTGTGTCTGTCTCACTCTTATTAGAGTTATCCCTTCAATAACATGGGTCATTCTTTTTGGTGTTTCTGCCTGAGAATTTAGTGCCTTTCTGATTCCTGTGTTTTCCTTACAAAACTGAATAGAACTGCTAGCCAAAAGGGCCAGCTGCTTTCATTATTCACCAAGTTCAGAGTTCTCACTTCTTCAGCCACGGCTGAATCAGTAATGACTACCGTGGTGACCATTTTGATTATCACATCAGCTTAATTGCTTTGAGAAACTATCTTCTCTTTGCAAATCCCCTTTGGACTGCATAATTAATGATAAGACTGTTAAAACTGAGAAACCAGTTTTAGAATTTAATGAGCTTTATAATTTGCCCTCTGAAAAGACAACTTTAGCTCTATGATATTTAAACAATATATTCAGAATTTCAATATGGAGAATTATTTACAACTCAACTAATTGTAGAACATATAATGATAATATAGTCTAGGTCTAATTTTCCAGCGTATTGTTGTGTATCGTACATAAACCCTATTCAATATGAGGTCTCCGTAGTTCAGTACAAAATATTTTCTCAGTAGAAAGGTGAGATGGTTCCTGGAACAGTTAGGTAAAGACCATTACTAGTCTCTTGACAAGAAGATCAGTTTTTATTTTTATGGATCTATTCATGCATACAGGTGAAATTTTTTTAAAAAAATTAATGAATTGCTAGTGAAATAGTATTCTGTAGTACTCAATAGTCATTTTCAGATTTAGCAGGTAGTCAGTGGAATAGGCAACTGCTTGCGAAGAGGAAGATTTCCTGTCCCCCAAACACTAAGCTATTCCCTACAATTTTCAGTATTTTATCTTCATTCCTTTGAGACTGAAAATGTTTTTGGTCTGCAAAGCCTTGATAGATAGGAAGATTTTGACAGGAAAAGAATAGGATCAAATGGGTTCCTAATTATAGAAATATAAATGTGCAAAAATTTAGAGGCATGGAAGAGGATGTTTGGGAAAAGTGATTTTATTAGGTAGGATCTTAAAAGTAATTTTATGGCTGATATTTATTATATGCTTATTATATACTAGGCTTCATGAGAACACCTTTACATAGATTACCATATATAATCTTCATATAAGTCCAATTTTAATAGGGCCCCATTTCAAAGTGAAAAAAATTAATCTTAGAAGTGGGGAGGTATGAGTCAACAAATCCTTTGGGCTTCACCATTAAAATATTTCCAGAATTAGACCACTTTTATCACATTCATCCCTGTTGTCTAAACCATCATTTTCCACTTGACCATTGCAATAGTCTTCAAACTAGTCTCCCTGATTCTATTTTTGCTCTCTTACAATTTATTCTTCACATTGCATTCAGAAATATAATTTTTAAATTGATGTAAAATCAGGTCATTTCTTTGCTCAATATTCCCCAAAGATTTTCTATCTAAAATAAAATCTAGACCTTTTACCATTGCCTACAAAGCACTACATGGTTCCATGCTTTAGAGGTGCCCACATATTACAAAAACACACAAAAATAGATGCATTAGATGGCACACAGGTAACCTTTTGTCACTCAGGAGCCATTTCTCAGCACTGGCACAGCACAGCCCCATCCTAAACATAAACTTTTGGGACTAACACTGTACAGGCCCCAGGGAAATGTCTTTTCACATTTTTTAACCTATGTCTTCAAAACACTGTGAATATTTGTGGATTGTGCTATTGCCAACATCTGAGAGTGACATGACTTCAAAAGGCAGTGGAAGAACTTAAGGGAAAAGACAAAATAATTAACTTCTCAAATCCTTTCAGATAGCATGAATACCAAAAATTATTGCGTAATGAAGTACTGTTTCCCAGTGTGCCCTGCATCTTTTTTCTGTTTCGATTCATGGTTCAGAAAAATTGTTTGGGACCTGAAGAACAATAATTGCAGGTGGAGCTGAGGAACATTTTTTAAGCAATTAATATTTACTCCGAAATTTGTATATAAGTAGGTCTAAACACAACATTTGAAGCAATATCAATTCTTTACATTGGCAATTAGGCATAAAATGTATAACTACAAATAGTTTTCTTTCTTTGACAAAAATTTAATAAGATTTAATTAAAATTTTGAAAATGAAATTCAAATGTTTATTTATGTAATTAAAAATTTTGATGTTCTTTAGTCACAATTTGAATTTTGCCCTTTAATTTTAATAGATAATTATAAGCAGTTTAGAAAAAAAGAATACTTTTGAAAACATGAATGAAAATTTTAATCTTTATATTTACTTAATTATATTTTTGGATAAATATATATTCAAACCATGAGCACATTGAATACAATTTCACGTACATATACACATATGTATATACGTATGTGTGTATATACATATATATATATATATATTATTCTTTAGATCATTGAGAATGAGGACAAGTTGAAAGCATGACAGAAGTTTAAAAATACAAAATAGAGGGCTTCCCTGGTGGCTCAGTGGTTGAGAGTCCGCCTGCCGATGTAGGGGACACGGTTTGTGCCCCGGTCTGGGAAGATCCCATATGCCGCGGAGAAGCTGGGCCCGTGAGCCATGGCCGCTGAGCCTGAGCGTCCGGAGCCTGTGCTCCGCAACGGGAGAGGCCACAACAGTGAGAGGCCCGCGTACCGCAAAAAACAAAAAACAAAAACAAAAACAAAACTACAAAACAGAGCCTCCCAAATAGAAAAACCTGAAAAGAAAAATGAAATAGAAAATATCCCAAAAAGACAGCTGCTTAAAATTTTAAAAACTAGAAACAGTGAGAGTCAAGCACAACCCACATAAAATTCATGAAAACACACTGCATATTCTTTATTTAATGAAGATCTAATTAGTGATCAAAATAGTAAAAATAAGCAGGAAGATTATTTTCATCAAATTCACAAATTATACATGTCATGAAATCTGTGCAACTGCATATTCTTTGCTAAATAAAGATTTAACTACTAATTTAAACAAAGACCATTTGTACTCTTGCTGTGGGTTCACAAATATTCATAAAAGCAGGTTAAAAAATATCATTAAGATAATTGTAATTTTTCTTCATAGAACTTACCACAAAATGGCATATTATATTTGTTTATTTGTTTATGATAGGTCTCCTGATAGATTTTTAGTTCAATATGAGCAAGAACTTTATTTTCTTCATATTGCCATCTATTCACAGTTCTAAAACAACACCTGACTCAAAGTATGGGTTCAAGAAGTTTTTTTGAACTTAGAATTCTAAGACATTAATAGTCTTAACTACCAAACATACTGCTTTCTACAGAGATATCTGTATAAACCTCTGGGAAACAATTGGGGAAAGCGAAAACACATTTAGCTGGTCTTACAGCAAACATTTTAGCCTACCCTGCTAAGGTTACCATTAAGACTTAAGCTAACCTTTTGTTTAACCTAGCACTATGTGCAAAGTATTGTCTTGGGTAGTGTGGATTCAAGGAGAAATAAGACATGATCCACCTTACTGTACACTGTATTAGTGTCAGAATACTTGCTGCCCCTACCTTACTGGGTCTATCTTGACAGGTGATCTGCTTTGGCCAAGAAAATGTGAGTAGCAGTGACTTACATCAATTCTGAACAGAACAATTGGCTTCACTCTTACTCTTTTCCCTCTGCCACAAATTGATCTGTCCCAGATAAGGGTAGCCCTTTCAGCCTATATCCTGAAATGAAGATGACCTTAGGCAAAGTTGAAGCTGAACTGCAAAGAGTTTGTACCATGAGCAAGAAATAAGCCTTTGCTGTTGTAAATCCAGTGGTGGCGTGCTAGAGTTGGCTTGTACTGGCTTGTAGGAAATGTTTGTACTCATCTCCTCCCAATTCTGCATTAGGTGATGCCATATTAGTAGCTTAACATTGCCCAAGGTGGGAGAATTTACATTAAGAAAGTTGACAAATACTACAGATCAAGACTTTTACTCCTGGAGAGCTTGTTGTTAAATGTTTATCAGTATTCCAGTGTTTAAAGTCACTAATAGTTGAGTTTGTTCATTACCACACAACAACTTAGCCTGACACACTATTTTCAAACAGTTCATAACCTGTGGTAGATATTAATAGGACAAAACAGGAAAGCATTATACAGTTGACCCTTGAACTACATGGGTTGAACTGTGCAGATCCACTTATAATATGAAGATATTTTTCAATAGTAAATACTACAGTACTCTATGGTCCATGGTTGGATGAATCTACAGATGCAGAGGAATTGCTGATACAGAGGGCCAACTACAAGTTATACACAAATTAACCCCCCGAGTTGTTCAGGGGTCAACTGTAGTAAGTGCTACATTAAGGCAAGATCAGGATTTTATGAGTGTCAGGAACTGAGAAGACTCTGAGATGTCATCCTACCTTCAAGTTAGCCTGCCAGTTTCATGACTGCTGGCAGAGGACACGAGACTCCCAGATCAGAGACAAAGTACTTTATCACTCACAGCACAAAAAGCATGTTCATGTTCATGTCTGTTCCCCTTGTTCCCAAAGTCACAAGGGAAGTGGAGTGGCTCAGGTAGATGGTGCACATGCAACAAGTTTGAAACCGCAAGCTTAAGAAACCTGTATCTTATTTAATGCATTGCAAGCAAACCTCCCCAGTTTTTGCCCTGGAGGAAGACATTATTATATATGACAATAAACAAACCTGTATTCTCTAGAGGGAGACACCATCTCTATCCTCCAAAGCTGTTTGCTATACATACATCCTTGAAAAGACTGTCCAGAGCAAAGGCCATCAGTGGTTCTCTGATCACAAGTGCAGGGGTATGAGAGACACCCAGAGATTTTTCTCGCCAAATGGATACAACCCCTGAAGAGCACCTCACCTTGACGGGAAGGTTTCCATGGTCTCGCATTTTAGCATCTCTCTAGGGTCTCTCTTTAAGAATAACACATGAGAGCATATTTTTCTCCTCTTCTTTTTTTTTTGATTTTCTGTGTCTTAGACCTTTGTTAGATCATTGAACTTAATGACATAAAAATTGAGGGGTTAATAGTCGATGGTGGTTTTGTTGTTCCTCTGAATGACAGTATAAATAGAGGTAAGCAATTGCTCAGGCTCTGCAGTCAGTCCTTTCCAAGGAAAATCCCAGACTTTTTACTCACTAGCCACTTAAACTTGGACAAGTTTAAGTATGATAATACATGCGTAATGAAAGAATCCTTGTGCAGTGTTAACACAGAGACCTTCTTCATTCTTGGTATTTCCTGGGATTTACCTACTTGTCCTGGGCTTCCATTATTAGAGTCAATATGGAGATGGAGGATTCAGCCTAGAATTAAAAAGTATTACTTATCTTTAAATGGAAAGTTAACATCTGTAATACAGACAATAACCTGAAAGCCTGAAGACCAGGATAGAGAAACTATATTTTCCTAGTGGAGGTCTTTGAGCACCACAGGAAGGCATTGGGTTGGGTCCATCTTTATGTCACATCATTACCAGGGAAAAGATGAGATCAAGGGGGAGGTTGAAATTTTGCACTGAGATTAAATTCTGAATTTACTTCTTTTCCAAAAGTGCCTGGAATTACTTTGATTGGGCAAATTTATGTTTTTCCTCAGTTAGTGGACATGGGTACTTATGGACTATTTTGTATTCAATTCTAGAGAAATGAATGAAGGCATTTTTGGAGCATCTGAGGCTTTTTGACTCTTCACTTCAAATCTGCCACCCATGTGAGGGGGCTGGCACACTGCTACATAGAATGTATTCAATTAACATTATTTATTGTTGCGAATAGTATTATGCACGTAAATTTACAAAGCCTTGGGGACTACTGAGAAGTGTTTGAAATCTATCTCAGGTGTACCCTGCTTCCAGCTTCTCTTCTTTTGTTTTGCTTCAGATCTCTCACACCCTTATTTAGTAACTAATTCTCTCTAAAGTGTTAATTACGAGATTTACTCTTCCCAGGATTTTTTTTTTTTTTTTTTTTTGGGGTACGGGGGCCCCCCCCTTTAGCCTCTCGCGTTGCGGAGCACAGGCTCCGGACGCACAGGCTCAGCGGCCATGGCCCACGGGCCCAGCCACTCCGCAGCATGTGGGATCTTCCCAGACCGGGGCACGAACCATGTCCCCTGCATCGGCAGGCGGACTCTCAATCACTGCGCCACCAGGGAAGCCCCCAGGAATTTTTTTAATTGCATAAGATAACCAAACACAAAAGCCCTTCAAGACCCAGAAAGAATGCACATCTAATTACAGTGTGCAACATCTCAGACTAGCTGTGGAGATATTTTGGAGTAGAGGAGAGCACTTGCTTTTCTCAAATTATACATCAGAAGTGTCTGCCTACTTTCTTTTTTCCAAGCTGCACAGTTAAGTTCAGGATCCTCAAAGTGCTAAATCCAAGTAGAGTGTAAGAGTGGAGATTTATGTTTCTCCTGGCAGACTTTAAGAATTATTTTGGCCAAGTTTCCAAATTCCCTCTCCATTCCCCACTACTCCACAGGACTGAAATTATACCACTCGATGTCAATCTTTTCCAACTGTGAATAATAATGGACATGAAGATATTACTCATGTTTTTTTTATCACTGACACTTTTCTGCCTTGAGATTTGTCTGATGAAACCTATTGAAACCACTGTCTCCACGGGAATCCTCATAAACGATTCATTCTACTTTGATCTGCAGAATGCTTAACCTTACTGCCACTATTCCAAAAAAGGGACGCTGCTTAATTAATCTACTTCTTAAATGTTAATTTTTGGACTAATATCTCTTAAAAAATAACTTATAACAACTCTTTGAAAATCAGTTTTGGTTAGCTATTTAATTTTAGCTCATTTTTTCCCCATTATATCATCCTCTGTTTCCTATATCTTTATGTGAAGATACATTAAAATGTATCTGGATTTTTAGAGATGGCATTGTTTTAAAAACTCTTTTTTTTTTTTTTTTTCCGGTACGCGGGCCTCTCGCTGTTGTGGCCTCTCCTGTTGCGGAGCACAGGCTCCGGACGCGCAGGCTCAGCGGCCATGGCTCACGGGCCCAGCCGCTCCGCGGCATGTGGGATCTTCCTGGACCGGAGCACGAACCCGTGTGCCCTGCATCGGCAGGCGGACTTTCAACCACTGCGCCACCAGAGAAGCCCTAAAAACTCTTTTTATTTTATTTTATTCTATTCACCAAAAAGCCTTAATTTCTGCTTGGCTTTGATCCCAATGATGAAGCTTCCACAGATACATTTTAAAAATCTATGTCTTTCCCCTTTTTCTACAGGGATTTTTATTATAATTAACTTGTGTGCTTTCAGTTTTATTCCATTGAGTTTGAAAAAAATCACTTAATATTTAAAATTACCATTGAATACTTCCTCCAAAGAGTAGGGAAGTGGACTCTCCAAATTCTACATAAAGATAAATCCTTGTAAAACCATCAGTGGGAAAGTTCTATACACTTCTTTCTTTTTTTAAGAATGAGATCATGTGTGTACATACTCCTAAATATATAGTGTCTAGCATATGGTAACAGGTATATTTTTAAAACTGCACAGAATTTATACTTAAAAAGCACTTTTTCTTGTTAAAATGAAAATCAAGTGCCTTTATTCACATGGCCGCTTCTTAAGAATGTGCAGTTTACTGGGGACTGCAATGCAACCAGCTGGCATGCTTACTTTGTTACCTACAAGTGGAGGCTGCATCTCCCCAGAGACGGTGTCTTTTTTTAATGGTAGAGACGTTCCGTTTTCATATCTTGATAAATTATAACCTGCCTCTCCTACTCATTCATTCTTTTTGTTCTGTTTCCCTTCTTTGTTAAATCTATACTACACTCAATAAAACTTACTGAAAATAAAATCTTTTTCTCTTTTCTAAAACCTATTTGGGGCCTTGATTTCAAGTTAAGAGGAGAACTTAATTTGCTTTGTCTGCTTTTTAAATTTCTAGTACCATCATCTTAAAACTTAATTTATTTTGTTCTGTGTACATTTCCTGGTATTCATAAATGCCTAGAAAAGCATTTCTGTGTTTTTATACAATTACAAATAGATACATACTTAGAGCTATTTTATTCTTATTAACTGATTGACTTTAAGTCCAAAATTATTTAGTATGATGTAGGTTGCATAGTTACTCTCATTAACTCAAAATCTGTTTCAGATTCAGACATGGAAGCTATTTAAATAACAAAAAAGAAGAGTTACAGAATGAAAGCATCTCAGAAATAGGAAGATGCTTACCTGTCTATAGCATGCCTAGCTTGTATGGTCCCAGTGATGGAGAAATCTCTACTTTCAGAAAATTGTGAAAGCCTGAAGCTTTCACAAATTGGTGATAAATTGGTGGGGTCTAATAACTCTTTCATTTAAGTAGTTGAAGGCAACTATTATCATGCCCCTTAGTCCACATTTCTCTAGGCTAATCATTCTAAATTTCTTGTAAAATATCTGTTATTTTTTTATCTGATTTATCAACCTGGTCAATTTTCTTTACTCTATATGCTTTCTAAATATGCCCTACCCAAGAATGAATGCAATCCCCCCAGATATAGTCTGACAAAGGAGGTGTAGAGCAGGACTATCTTTGCTAATTCTAGATATTAGGTATATTGACTCTCAGACCATACATAGGTTCATAGATTTCATAAATCTCTTACCAAAACTAGAGCCTGATTATTACATTTACCAAAAATAGTAAATAAGTCCTTCCAGGGAACATATTCTTCCAGAGAAAGATAAAAAGAAATTAGATAAACATGACAGAAAGGAGAAATATAAAATTCATCCATGAGAGAAGTAAAATAAATTTGCAACATAAATTATTTACTGTATTTTAAAATAAGACCTTATAAAAAATTTGTTCAGTAAATTTGTTGTCTTTAAATTCCTTCTGTACAGATACTAAACATTCATGTTTATTCTGGGAGGTGTGATTATGTTAAGTGGTGTGAGGTGTGGAGCCAAGGTTTTTAAATATGTATCCCCCTGAGGACCTAAGGGAAGAGATTTAATTGCTGTACTTTCCAAAATGGGGGTGATAACAATTCCAGAAATACCCATATTTACTTTGTAGATTATTCCACAGATGTGTGTATCACACTTTGAAGATAAATTGTAACAGCAACCCTGACTCTGGGGTAAAGGGCTAGGTAGATCTTTAATGACTGGTTTGTCGATATGTAATCAAAGAAGGAGGTGGTGTCTGTGAGCTTACTGTTGAAAAGAGCCCAGGGAGAAGAGAACTGAGTTTTCCACTTTTTCCAATTTAATTCCAATTAAATTGTTGTTGTAGACCCTCTGGTGTCAGATATGCTTGCCTCCGTAGGCAGGAACTCATTGACACAATACAGTTTGTACCAGAAGTGAACAATTTTAGACTCCAACCTAATTAAGGAGTATTGTTAGACACTGTATCTGTTAGCATGATTTGATTGTGTTCAACAGAAATTAAACCTAACTAACTTAAGCAAAGTCAATTTATTGGAAAGATATGGGACTTTAGTCTGATGAACTGGGCTTGAGAACAGGCAAGAATTGAAGAAGCTCAGAGGCCACACAACAATGAGCTCAGGGCAGGAACTGTCTTGTCAGGATGATACTGACCCACTGGGATGTATTCTATTCATTTTCAGAGTTCAGAATCCTCTCCTCAAGCTTCTGTTTGGTTCAGTTTTTTTTATGGAAGGGGTATGACCCTGATTACCATCCTCTAGATCAATTGTTCTCAAGCTTTTTGGTCTCAAGAACTCTTTACACTCTTGAAGATTATGGAGGACTCCAAAGAGCTTTTGTTAATGTAGGTTATATCCATGTACATTTACTATATATATTTTTTGCTTTTTAAATTCATTTTCTTATTTTATTTATTTAAGTCACTAGTTATGTCATGAATGAATAGTCCTTGTATAAAAAGAGATGAGAAAGCATGACAAAAGGCATTAATATTATTTGAGTGCCCACCATGTGCCAGGGAGGGTCTGTAAAAATAGTAATGCTGTCTCTCATTTTTGAGTGACACTCAATATATTTATTATATGGACAAAATAATGAAGAAAGTCTGTTATCATTATTTCCTTATACATATATACTATGCACTGTCCATGCATTATCTCTTTTAATTTGCGTAAAACACTTGCAAAGTAGCTAGACATTTACTGTACTATAAGCCAAAAGTGAGATATTTTTAAAAATTCATTTATTAATTTATTTTAAAATATCAACAATAAACTCATCACATGCTAACAGAGATAGCGTACACTCATGAAAAATAATTGTATTTTCCCAAACAAAAAAAATAGTATAAAGAGTGGCATTGCTCTATATTTTTGCAAATACCTTTAATGTTCAGCTTGATAGATGAATTCTTATATCTACTCTGCATTCAATCTTTTGCAGTATACTGCTTCAGTTGAGGTACATGAAGAAAATTTGGTCTCACACAGATAGTTAGAAAATACAGAAGTATTTAAAAGCCTTTTTCAGTTAATTGTGGGTAACTGGTGTTAAACTGTAAAGTAGAGAGAATAGTCTGAAAGCCTGAAGACTAAGCTAGTGAAGCTTTGCCTCTATAGAGGCCTTTGAGGACCAGAGAAAGTCACTGGGACAGGACACCTTCTCCTTATGCCAGGAAGCCATATAAATCATCCCTCCTCCCATTGCCATCTTCCTCACACCATCAAGGGGACAAGGTGAGATTGAAGCGAAGTTGAGAGTCTTTCACTGACTGAGATCAAATTCTGAATTTACTTCCTTTAAAATAAGAAGTATCTGGAATTGAACATGATCACTTGGAGGGTTTTCCTGTCTCAAATTGTGAACCCAGTTTAGCATGCCCAATTCTCTGAACCATTGATCCCTTCTTCCACTAATTTGATATGGTAGATCTGGTATCTTTGCTTAATGTGGGCCATTCTTTTTTTCTAAGCTTCCAGGAACTATCCCAGTAGCATACTGGAGCCCTCACCCAGGGCCTTGACCAAGATGTTAAGTCTTACGTTATGGAAGAATGTCCCCATATTGACAAACACCCATAGTTTTATATTTCATCTGTCTTGGTCCAACACTCATTTTCTCAGTTCCTGCTGGGACACATTAGCCAGGTCCTATAGCAGCTTCAGCATATACTTTTCCTCCCTTAGCAGGCCCAGCACTTCTCCAATCTGGTTGTGCAGAGATTTGACCCTAATTGTTTGTCTGTAGCCAGGGAGGGAGGAGGAAGCAGATCTTGAGAAAGGCAGTATGAACTTGCAAGGCTTCTGCCTCATATGAAGTCTCCACATAGGCTTCAAGCAAGAAAGTGAATCTTGATCTATCTGCCAGGAAGAGAAAGTAGGTCTACTCTGCAGGCCCAAAGTGTTCAGGGGAATTCAGAGGTTCAAGGTTCTAAAGTTCATCTACCTGGTTATCCTCAGCCTGCTACTGAACCAAACTTGGGTCCATTCGTCCATGCACAGTAAAGCCAATCTACTGACACTGAGTTGTGGTGAAGGAAAGTACAGCTTTTATTACAGGGTGCCAAGCACGGAGTCCAGGAGATTGTGCTCAAAAAGCCCAAACTACCTGTTGGGTTTCAGGAAAGCATTTTTAAAGGCCAGGAGAGGGAGAGAAGTCATAGGGTCTGTGATCAGCTTGTGCACCATTCTCTGATTGGTTGATTGTGAGATAACAGGGCAATGTCACAGGGGTTAATATTATCAATCCTTAGGCTCCAATAGGCCTGGGGACTATGTGCTCACAGTCATCAGGTAGTTAACATCTTCCATTTGGTGGGGGAGGGGGACTTTAGCATCTGTAAAACAACTCAGGAAATATGCATCAGATACTATTATCTAGGTACTTTAGAGAGGAGCTAAAGCAGAGGATATGGGAGAGAGGTCTGTCCCAGGAAGGCCACATAGGGTCCTTCTCAGTTACAATCACAGATCTCAGTTCTATTCCTTCCCTGTCAGAACCCTGACTTTGTCATCGGAGATTTGCCAGAAGGAGAATTTAGCCTTCTGTGTGGTTCTGCCATTTTACAATCAAATCCTATACCTGATCTTCAGTGTTTCAACTACAAGACATGAGGTTCTATTTAAAGGCAGTCAAGGAAGTCCTCTGACGTTCATGTTTTGCTTTAGATTGTTGACTAATAACTCTGAGACTGTTATTTTTTCTTTTCCATAAATCAGTAACACAGCATCTCATTCCAATCTTTATATCTGCTATTTCTCTAATACTTCTCAAATGCCCCAACCGTAGCACCAGCTTTTGTAAGCCCTTACACATCTTTACAGTTTTCCAGAAATGAAAGTCTTCACAATCACACAACTACAGCAAGTCAGTGACAATGACTATTTCACATATTACCTGTGATGGGTCCTCATTGCCATTCACCTGGCAAGTGGTGCAACTCCAGAATCTCATCCTAAGAGACAGCTTTGTAAAACCACATTCTAGACCATAAACAGAGCCTGAGACTGGGGATCTTAGTGATTTATTGCAGGAACATGCTTAAGATAAGGGGAAAGAAGGAAGCAGGATACAACAGGGGATTTAAAGCTAAGCAAAATTGTGATCTCAGCTAGAGGCTAGCCTTAGTCTCTCCTAGGGGAGCTCTAGAGCAGAAATTGTATCATAGTTAAGGTTTCCTTTATTAGTTTCTTTCTAGGCAAGGTGGCTCTCATTTGGCGGAGGGCAATACTCTGGAGAATGGAACCAAAAGTTGTTATTAGCAAGTAACAAGAATTAAAACTAAAAGAAGTAAAAAGAATTAAAAGTCATTGGTAACAATATTTACAAATGCTTGGAAGGTGTAACGCTGCTGAAACCAATTACTGAGAGGAAAAACCTCTCTCTGGTTTCTATGCATTGCAATTTTTTGGAAAGTCATCATGTTTGAGAACTTCCTCTGCCTCTCCATTTACTGTTTTTCATTTTCTTTTTCCACTGTGCATGACTGTTATGAGTACCACCGCAAAAACTGCGCAAACCAAATGAGTTATTTTATAAACATTCATGGCATTTTTTTTTGCACATTGGCCATTTTCTCCAAAACATTGTTATTATCCCAAATGAACACTTCCACTCTGGAAGAGCTCCATGAGCTTTTGTTAGTAACATTAAAAAAAGGAGAAAAATGATTTAATAATCTTTTCTTCTCTCAATCTCTCCAACCTGCTCCTTTCCTATTTTTTCTTCCCTCTCACTTCCCTTTTCTTTTTGGCTTTCCTTTTCCTCTCTTCTTCCTTTTCTTTCTTCCTTTCTTCCTTCCTTCCCTCCTTCCTTCCTTCCTCCTTCTCTCTCTCCCTCTTCCTTCCTTCCTCCCTTCCTTCCTCCCTCCCTCCCTTCCTTCCTTCATTCCTTCCTTCCTTCCTTCCTTCCTTCCATCCCTACATCTAAATATCAGTCTCTCTTTGGTTCATCATATATATGGTTTTATTTTTCAAGATTGTTTTCTGACACCATCTGTCTCTGCCTCAGACAGGTATTTCTCTCATGATTTTTGGAGTTTTTAATCAGCATGCTATGAAACAGATTCAACAGCAAAAGACTTTCCAGATTTTCAACTTTTAACTACTTTCTCTGAATATCTCTCTTGAAGAAAAGAAATTCTTTTTTGGAGCATACGCTGGCTATTACAATCGTAAATTTTTGGTATAAATCAAAAGGAAGAGGTAAGAAAAGATAAGATAACTAACTTTTATCATGTAGAAAACATTTTCTGTAATTAAATAATTTCAATACCTTATATTTTAATACTATGGTACTGTAACAGTTTGCTAGGATGTAATAACAAAGTACCACAGACTGGGTGGCTTAAATAACAGAAATTTATTTTTCATAATTCTGGAGGCTAGAAGTCTGAAGGTATTGGAAGAATTGTTTTATTTTGATGCCTCTCCCCATGGCTTGTAGATTGCTGTCTTCTCCCTCTGTCTTCACATGGTCTTCTGTCTGTGCATGCATTTGTGTCCAAATTTTAATTACCTCTTTAAAGACCTTATCTCCAAGTCACATTCTGAGGCACTGGGGGTTAGGACTTCAACACATAAATTTTTAGGGAGTCACATTCAGCCCATAACAGGCAATTATCAACTACATGAGAAATTTTCAGATTCTGATGAACAAGAAAATCTGAATATTACTACTTGCTATGTTACATTGTTTTAAAAACTGCTAAACAGGGGTCTTAGTCTCTTTGGTCTGGGTTTGTTATAACAAAATACCATAAACTAAGTGGTTTATAAACAACAGAAATTTATTTTTCACAGTTCTGGAAGCTGGGAAAACCAAGATCAAGGTATGTACAAATTCTGTGTCTGGTGAAAGCCTACTTCCTGGTTCACAGATGGATGGGTTTTTTGTTGTAACTTCACATGATGGAAGAGGTAGAGGGATTGCTGTGGGTCCTCTTCTATAGAGGTACTAATCTCACTCATGAAAGCTCCACCCTCATCACCTGATCACCTCCTAAAGACAGCACTTCCAAACACCATCACATTGGGGATTAGCTCTCAGCATATGAATTTTGGGAGAAACAAATATTCAGTCTATAGCACAGGAGAACTTATGCTCCCAGGAATATTAAGTTGACATGTATTTCCTTATTCTTTCCAGTAAACACAATGAAAAATCCTGGACATAATATATAAAACTAAAAAGGAACTCTGAACAGTAGAAATAAAAAGCTAGACCAGCTAGGAACATCTAGACCCAAGGAATAAGATGAAGATATATTTTCTGAGCTTTCATACTTTTTGCCACATATATACTAAACTGGATACTAGAGAAGTTGGCAACCCAGAAATGCCAATGTTCTCAAACAGAAAAGCCCCCTTACTAAAGCCTGCTCTCTCTAGCCAAAGGATCAAGATCACAATTTTGCTTAGCTTTAAATCCCCTGTTGTATCCTGCTTCCTTCTTTCCCCTTATCATAATACATAAATGTATTATCTAAAACAAAAAGTTTTAGATAATAACTGCTCTACTCCAGTCCAACACCAAAGGAAAAAAAAATGTGACCTCATCCTCACCCCACCAGCAAAGGTAGATTTAAATGACACATTAGACCAGATGTACCTAATAGACATACTCAGAACATTCCATCCAACAAAAGCAGAATACATGTTCTTCTCAGGTTGAGTGGAATATTCTCCAGAATAGATCATATACTAGGCCACAAACAAGTCTTAATAAATTTAAGAAGGTTGAAATCATAGCAAGCATCTTTTCCTACCACAATGGTATAAAACTAGAAACAGTTACAAGAAGAAAACTGGAAAATTTACAAATATGTGGAGATAAAACAATACACTTCTAAACAATCAAGGGGTCAAAGAAGAAACCAGTGAGAAATCAAAAAATATCTTGAGACAAAAAATGGAAACACAACCTATAAAACCATATGGAGTACAGCAAAAGCAATACTAAAAGGGAATTTCATAGTGATAAACATCTATGTTATGAAAAAATAAAGATCTCAACTAAACAACCTAATTTTTCACCTTAAAGAACTAGAAAAAGGAAGAGCAAACTCAGCCCAAAATCAGTAGAATTAAAGATGTAACAAAGATCGGGGAGAAACAAATGAAATTGAGACTAGGTAAATAATATAAAAGATCAGTGAAATCAAGAGCTGTTTTTTGAAGAGACAAACAAAACTGAAAAACCTTTAGCTAGACTTACAAAGAAAGAAAAAGAGAGAACTTAAATAAAATCAGAAATGAAAGAGGAGACATTATAGCGATATCAAAGAAATACTAAGGATCATAAGAAAATATAAGCTAGGGGAAATGGCTAAATTCCTGGAATCATCTAACCTACTAGAACAAAATCATGAAGAAACACAAATTATGAACAGACCAATGACCAGTAATGAAATTGAATCAGTAATAATAAAAAACTCCCAACAAGCAAAAGTCCAGGACTAGATCTACCAAATATTTAATGAGGAATTCATACCTCCATTTCTCAAACTCTTCCAAAATACAGAAGAGTAGGGAACATTTCCAAACCCATTTTAGAAGGCCAGCCTTATCCTAATACCAAAGCCAGACAAGAACACTACTAGAAAAGAAAATTATAGGTCAATATCCCTGATGAACATAGGTGCAAAAATCCTCAAAAAAATTAGCAAACTGAATCCAACAATACATTAAAAAAATAATAATCCTGGGATGCAAGGATATTTCAACGTACACAAATCAATCAATGTGATACACCACATTCACAAAATAAAGGATAACAATCACATGATTATCTTAGTCACAGAAGAAACATTTAATAAAAATTTATCATTCTTTCATGATAAAAAAACTCTCAACAAACTGAGTGTAGAGGTATAGAAGAAATATTTAACAAAAATTTATCATTATTTCATGATAAAAACTCTCAACATACTGGGTATAGAGGGAATATACATCAACATAAATATTAAAGGCCATGTATGACAAGCTCACAGCTAAAATCATACTAAACACTGAAAAGCTCAAAACTTTTCTTCTAAGATCTAGGAACAAGATAAGGATACCCACTCTTGCCTTTTTTATTCAACGTAGTATTGGAAGTACTAGCCAGTACATTGGTTGTAGGAATGTAAACTGGTGCAGCCACTATGGAAAACACTATGGAGGTTCCTCAAAAAATTAAAAATTTCCTGATTCGTCCTCTCCAGGCTGGAGGGAGTCTGCCCTCTGTTAGCTCCTGAGGCATGAACACTATGCACTGTGATTAGGATGGATTTACCAAGTGTCTTGGGAATTTGGAACAACTAGTTTTGCCTGGGGGAGTTGAGGAAGCTTGTAGACTGGAGGGGACTTTTGTGCTGAGGTTTGGGCTGATGAGTAAGTGCTCATCAGGTAAGGAGGAGGGGAGAGCATGCTAAGTTGAGGCAACAGCTGGTACAGAGGCACAGAGATGTGCAGGAGTTTGGGGAGCAGCAAGCAGTCTGGGGTGCAGGAAGGAAGCGGTGGGAGATTAGGGTCTGAAGCAAAAGTTGGCTAGCTTGTGAAGGATCTTTGTTGAAGATAGTGAACTGGTTGATTTAATTGGGATTATTTTAAATGAGTGTTGCTAATTCTCTTTTCTTGCTGATAACTTTATTTCCTCCTTCTGTTGATGTTAAAGCTGATAGTAATTGCACAGATTGACTTTGTTAAACCCAGTTAAGAACATTTTGATAAGGGCTTTATGTCAAATGTTTTGTACTTGCACTGTGGTGAGCGAACTGAACTCATATTCCTAGGGATTCTTGCAAACGTTTCTTCTAACGTTACACTTGCAAATAAAAAAAAAAAAATTAAAATGTCTACAACATAATGCAGCAGTTCCACTCCTGGGTGTATATCCAAAGGAAATAAAGCCATTACCTTTTTCTTTTTTTTTGGAAAAGTATAAGTACTTTAGTTATTTACTTATTTATTATTTTAATGAAAGTATAGTTGCTTTAAAATATTGTGTTAGTTTCAGGTGCACAGCATAGTGATTCAGTAGTTTAGCAGATTATATTCCATTATAGGTTATTACAAGGTAATGAGTATAGTTCCCTATGCTACACAGTAAATCTTCATTGCTTATCTATTTTATATATACTATTGATAAACTGTTAGCCTCATATCCCTAATTTGTCCCTCTCCCCTTCCTTCTCCCCTTTGGTAACCACAAGTTTGTTTTCTCTGTCTGTGAGTCTGTTCTGTCTTGAATAAACATTCATTTGTATTACATTTTAGATTCCACATATAAGTACTGTCATGTAGTTTTTGACTCTCTGACTTATTTCACTAAGCATATTATCTAGGTCCAACCACGTGGTGTCATGTAGTTTTTGACTCTCTGTCTGACTTATTTCACTAAGCATATTATCTAGGTCCAACCACGTTGCTGTAAATGGTAGTATTTCATTCTTTTTTATGGCTGAGTAATATTCCATTATATACAGATACCACATCTTCTTAAGCCAATCATCTGTTGATGGGCAGTTGGGTTGCTTCTGTGTATTAGCTATTGTAAATAGTGCTGCTATGACTGTTGAGATTTATGTATCTTTTTGAATTAGTATTTTCATTTTTTCCAGTTATATACCCAGGAATGGAATTGCTGATCATATGGTAGTTCTATTTTTGATTTTTTCAGGAACCTCCATACTGTTTTCTATATGGCTGCACCAATTTACATTCCCACCAACAGTGTACAAGGGTTTCCTTTTCTCCACATTCTCTTCAACATTTGTTATTTGTAGACTTTTTGATGACAACTGTGAGGTGATACTTTGTGATTTTGATTTGCATTCCTCTCATAATTAGTGATGTTGAACATCTTTTCACGTGCCTATTAGCCATCTGTATGCCTTCTTTGAAAAAATGTCTCTAGATATTCTGCCCATTTTTTGATTGGATTTTTAAATTATTGAGTTGTATGAGCTGTTTGTATATTTTAGATGTTAACCTCTTGTCAATCACATCATTTGCAAATATTGTTTTTCATTCCATAGGTTGTCTTTTCATTTTGTTGATGATTTTCTTTGCTGTGCAAAAGCTTTTAAGTTTAATTAGGTCCCATTCATTTATTTTTGCTTTTATTTCTTTTGCCTTGGGGGACTGATCCACGGAAATAATGCTATGATTTATGTCAAGGAGTGTTTTGCCTATGTTCTCTTCTAGAAACTTTGTAGTGTCATGTCTTATATTTAGGTTTTTAATTCATTTTAAGGGTTATTGTTATTATTATCTTTTGGTATATGGTGTGAGGGAATGTTCTATTTTCATTTTTTTACATGTGCCGGTACACGTTTCCCAGTACCATTTATTGAAGAGACTGTCCTTTCTCCATTGTATATTCTTGCCTCCTTTGTTGTAGATTAATTGGATGTAAGTTTATTTCTGGGTTTGTTATTCTGTTCCATTGATCTATGTATCTGTTTTTGTGCCAATACTATGCTGTTTTGATTACTGTGGCTTGTTGTATAGTCTGAATTCTGGGTGGGTTATATCTCCAGGTTTGTTATTTTTTCTCAGAATTTCTTTGGCAATTTGGGGTCCTTTGTGGTTCCATATAAATTTTAGGATTATTTATTCTAGTTCTGTGAGAAAGGTCCTGGGTAATTTGATAGGGATTGCATTAAATCTGTAGATTGCGTTGGGTGGTATGGCCATTTTAATAATATGAATTTTTCCAATCCAAGAGCACGGGATATCTTTCCATTGTTTGGAATCATTTTCAAATTCCTTCTTCAGTGTTTCCGAGTTTTCAGAGTATAGATCTTTCATCTCCTTGGTTAAGTTTATTTCTAAGGTTTTTTGTTTCTTTTGGATGCAATTTTTAATGGGATTTTTAAACATTCTCTTTTTGATATGTAATTATCAGTGTATAGAAATGCAACAGATTTCTGTACATTGCCCTTGTATCCTGAAAACTTGCTGACTTCATTTATTAGTTCTAATAGTTTTTGGTTGGTGAACTTAGGGTTCTTTACATAGAGTGTCATGTCATCCACAAATAGTAACAGTTTTACATCTTCCCTTTCTATTTGGATATTTAAATGTTTTTTTCTTGTCTGACTGCCATGGCTAAGACTTCCAATACTATGGTAAATAGAAACGGTGAGAGTGGGCATCCTTGTCTTGTTCCACATTTTAGCAGGAAGGCTTTAAGCTTTTCATCATTGAATACTATGTTGATTGTGGGTTTGTCATAATGGCTTTTATTATATTGATATATCTTCCCTCTACCCCCATTTTGGTGAGAGTTTTTATCATGAACGAAAGTTGAATTTTGTCAAGTGCTTTTTCTTTGTCTATTGAGATGATCATGTGATTTTTGTATTTCCTTTTGTTAATGTGGTGTATCATAATGATTGATTCACATATGTTGAACTTCCCTTGTGACCCTAGAATGAATCCAACTTGATCATGGTGTATGATCCTTTTTATATATTGTTGGATTTTGTTTGTTAATATTTTCTTGAGGCTTTTTGCATCTATATTCATCAAGGATATTGGCCTATAATTTTCTTTTTTTCTAGTACCTTTGTCTCATTGTGGTATCAAAGTAGAGTGGTCTCATAGAATGAATTTGGGATGTTACCTCCTCTTCAGTTTTTTGGAATAATTTGAGAAGGATAAGCATAAGTCTTTCTTTATATGTTTTGGCAGAATTCCCCAGTGAAGCTATCCAGTCCTGGACTTTTGTTTGCAAGGAGCTGTTCATTACAGATTCTACTTCACTTCTAGTTATCAGTCTGTTCAAAATTACCTGTTTCTTCTTGATTCAGTCTTGTCAGTCTGTATGTTTGTAGAAATTTGTCTATTTATTTTCAGTTGTCCAATTTCTTGCCATATATCTGTTCATAGTATCACAATTTTTTTGTATCTCTGTAGTATCAGTTGTTATTTCTCCTCTTTTATTTTTTATTTTGTTTATTTAGGTCCTCTTTTTTTATTCTTAGTGAGCCTAAATAAGGCTTTATCAGTTTTATTTATCTTTTCAAAAACCAACTCTTTGTTTCATTGATCTTTTCTATTATTTTTATCTCTATTTATTTCCTGTCTGATCTCTGTTATTTCCTTCCTCCTGCTGAATTTGAACTTTGTTTGTTCTTCTTTTTCTAATTCTTTTCAGTGGTAGGTTAGGTTGTTTATTTGAGATATTTCTTGTTTCTTGAGGAAGGCCTCTATTTCTACGAACTTCACTCTTAGAACTTCTTTTGCTCCATCTCACAGATTTTGGAATGTTGTGTTTTCATTTTCATTTGTCTTGAGGTATTTTCTGATTTCCTCTTTGATTTCATCATTGACCTACTGGTTTTTTAGTAGCATGCTCTTTAGTCTCCACGTGTTTGTTCTTTTCCTATTTTTCTTTCTGTAGTTGATTTATAGTTTCATACTCTTGTAGTTCGAAAAAAGTTTGATATAATTGCTATCATCTTAAATTTGTTGAGGCTTGTTTTGTGACCTAGTATGTGGTCTACCCTGGAGAATGTTCCATGCGTGCTTGAAAAAAAAAATGTGTATTCTATCTTTGGATGTAGTGTCCTCTAGATATCAATTAAGTTCAACTGTTCTATTGTGTCATTTAAGACCTCTGTTGCCTTATTGATTTTCTGTCTGGATGATGTGTCCATTGATGTCAGTGGGGTGTTAAATTCTTCTACTATTATTGTATTCCTGTCAATTTCTCCCTTTATGTCTTTTAGTATTTGCTTTATATATTTAGGTGCTCCTGTATTGGGTGCATATATGTTAATGAGTGTAATATCCTCTCCTTGTAGTGATTTCTTTATCGTTATATAATATCCTTCTTTTCTTTATGACCTTTGTTTTAAAGTCTATTTTTTCTGATATGGGTATTGCTTCCCTGCTTTCTTGTGTTTTTCATTTGCATGAAATATATTTTTCCATCTCCTCACTTTCAGTCCGTGTGTGTCTTTCACTCTGAAGTGAGTTGCTTGTAGGCAGCATATTGAAGGTTCTTTTTATCCAGTTGAAGGTTTTTTTTTTTATCCAATCAGCTACCTTGTGTCTTTTGATTGAAGCATTTTTTCCATTGACATTTAAAGTAATTACTGATAGGTATGTACCATTTTATTCCTTGTTTACCAGTTGTTTTTGTAGTTCTTTGTTCATTTCTTCTTTTTGTTTTTCCTGTTGTGATTTGATGATTTTTTTTTGTAGTATGCTTGACTTCCTTTCTTTTTGTGTATCTATTGTAGGTTTTTGATTTGTGATTACCATGAGGTTCATATATGTTGACCCACAATTATATCTACTTGATTTAAACTGATAATCATTTAAGTTCAAACATACTCTGAAAGTTCTACATTTTTTACTCCCCTCCCTGACACTTTGTGTTTTTGATCTCGTATTTTACATCTCATGCTTATCTCTTTATTGTAGTTATGGTTGCTTTTACATTTTTTTGTTTGTTTTTTTTAATCTACATACTGATTTATTTAAGTGATCTTCAGTCTGTACAATATATTTGCCTTTCCTATTGAGATTGTCCTTTCCTATAGAGTCTTGCTTCTCTTCCCTTTAGAGAAGACCTTTTAACATTTCGTTTAAGGTAGGTTTAGTATTGCTAAAATATTTTAGTTTTTGCTTGCCTGAGAAGTTCTTTATCTCTTCTTCAATTCTAAATAATATTTTGCTGAGTAGAGTATCTTGCACATTTTTTCATTTCAGGACTTTGAATATATCATGCCACTCCCTTCTGGCCTGCAAAGCTTTCTGCAGAGAAATCAGCTGATAGACTTATGGGGGTTCCCTTGTATATGTCTCTTTGTTTATCTCTTGTTGCCTTTAGAATTCTCTCTTTATTTTTAACTTTTGTCATTTTAATTATAATATGCCTTGGGTTCATCTTGTTTGGGATGCTCTGCTCTTCCTGTACCTGGATATCTGTTTCCTGCTTTAGGCTTAGGAAGTTTTCAGCCATAATTTCTTCAAATACATTTTCGATCCCCTATTCTCTCTCTTCCAGAAGGGGTTCTCCTTCTTGAACCCCTATTATGTATATGTTGGCACATTTTATATTATCCCATAGTTCTCATATGTTGCTTTTTAAAAAAAATTTGATTTTCTGTCTGCTGTTCTGATTGGGTGATTTCCATTATTCTATCTTCCGGATCACTTATGCATTCTTCTCTGTCATTTATTCAGTTATTTATTGCTTCTAGGGTGTTTTTTATCTCAGAAATTGGATTATCCTCTTTTGATTGGATCATCTTTGTAGTTTCTAGTTCCTTGTTAAAACGATCTGTATTAGGCTACCCTGGTGGCGCAGTGGTTGAGAGTCGGCCTGCCGATGCAGTGGGCATAGTTTCGTGCCCTGGTCTCGGAAGATCCCACATGCCACGGAGTGGCTGGACCCGTAAGCCATGGCCGCTGAGCCTGTGTGTTGGGAGCCTGTGCTCCACAATGGGAGAGGTCACAACAGTGAGAGGCCCACGTACCGAAAAAAAAAAAAAAAGATCTATATTTACATTAATACTCTTTCTTAATTCAGTTAGCATTTTTATTGCCAACTTTTTCTCTATTCTATTTCCAAGATTTTGGAGCATCTTTACTATCATTTTTCTGAATTCTTTTTCAGGTACACTGCCTATTTCCTCTTCATTTGTTAGGTCTGGTGGGTTTTTATCTTGCTCCTTCATCTGCTGTATGTTTTTCTGTCTTCTCATTTTGGTTATCTTACTGTGTTTGGTGTCTCCTTTTTGCAGGCTGCAGGTTCTTAGTTTCCGTTGATTTTGGTGTCTGTCCCCAGTGGCTAAAGTGGGTTCAGTGGGTTGTGTAGGCTTCCTGGTGGAGGGGACTAGTGCCTGTGTTCTGGTGGATGAGGCTGGATCTTGTCTTTCTGGTGGGCAAGTCCATTTCTGGTGGTGTGTTTTGGGGTGTCTGTGAACTTAATATGATTTTAGGCAGCCTCTCTGCTAATGGGTGGGGTTGTGTTCCTGTTTTGCTAGTTGTTTGGCATAGGGTGTCCAGCACTGTAGCTTGCTGGTCGTTGAGTGAAGCTGGGTGCTGGTGTTGAGATGGAGATCTCTGGGAGATTTTTGCTGTTTGATATTACGTGGAGCTGGGAGGTCTAGCACTCCTTATTGCCAACTTTTTGAACTCAGTGTCTGGTAGACTAATTATGTTTCATTGTTTATTTTTTTCAGGATTTTTCTTTTGCTTTCAATTTCCTCTGCCTTTCATTTTACTTAACTTTCTCTATCTCTATGAATTTAGATGAAACGGTTATCTATTGTGGTCTTGAAAAGGTATTTTTATGTGGGAGCTCCCTATGTAGACTGAGTGTGCTTCATGCCTTTGGTGGGAAGGCTGGATTTGATGTGGATGCCAGCCACGTCTTTCCTCAGGGTGTGCTGGGCCACTATCATTTTGGTAGGGTGTGTGGTTGGTGTTGGAGAAGCTAAAGCCTGTGCAGGGTGTGAGGCGGGACTTCCTGCTCCATGGCTTGCTGTCACCCTGTCAAGGGCAGGGTCTGCTCCCCAGGTGCTCGAGTGGAAGTCCTGAAGATTGGCTCAAACAGTCTCTGTTCCCTTTAAGTGTGTGTTATTCCTTCTCCCTGCACTGGGGCCTTTTACCCAAAGGAGGGGAGTGCTGAAGAAAGTGAGGCTCATGCACTCACTGTGGTCCAATATGCTGCCTGTGCAGGCTTAAGGTCACATCCCTTCCCCTGCTGTGATCATTCCAGATCTAGTGCAGGGTTGTGGTGTGTTGTTGGCAGGGCCAGAGCATTGGCTCAGCTGAGGGTTACAGTGTGTTGGTTGCAAGGGCTTGAGCAGCTGCACTGCTGCCAGAAGTTTGGACTGTATCTGTGGTACTGCCAGTGTAAGTGCCAACAGCAGTTGCTGCTGCCTCTCATGGATCACTCCCCAGGTCCCTCGGCCATCTGTGTATCACTAGATCAGATCCGTTTCTGGGACCAGGTTGCCCTAGACCCTGTGTCATCGCATGGAGTGAGTGGGGCTGCTGTGTTTGCCCAGATTGGATTGGGGAGTGAGGCGAGGAGGCAGCTGCTAGTGTAGAGCTCTCTCTGCCCTGTCTGCTGGCAAACAAGCACCCGTGCACTCCCCATAAGTGGAGTCTAGGCTTCTCCATATCTTCTATCTTTTCCAGCATTTTCACCAGCAGGCAGGGGTCTTGTCTCCTCCACATAGGACCCAGGACAGGGGTGCCCAGTCTGCAGCTCACTCCCCAATCCAGGAGTGTGCCTGTGGGGTCTTTCTTCTCCACCTAGACCCCTCCTAGGGGTACAGGTCCCAACCTGATGCTTTTTCTCCCATGCTACCCAGTTATGTGGGAATCTTTCCTGTAGCCTTTTTGTATGGGAGTTCTTCTGCCAGTTTCCAATTGGTTTTCCATGAGAATTGTTCCACATGCATTTTTGCATAGATGCATTTTTGACGTGCTCGTGTGGGGACCTGAGCCCCATGTCCTCTAGCTCAGCCATCTTAATCCCCCTCTCCGAAACCATTATCTTATAGAGATCTATACTTCTACATTCATGGCAGCATATTAACAATAGTCAAGTTATGGAAACAGCCACTGATAGTTGAATAGATAAAGAAAATTATATATATATTTATATTGTATATATATTTGTATTGTATATATAATATGTATACTAAAGTATTAATCAGCCTTAAAAAAGAAGGATATCCTGATTGTGCTTTCCCATAGTATTGCTACTTTACAACAATCCAATTCCAATAAAAAAGGGAGAGATACCAGATGTGGTGGTTGATGGGCACATCTTGTTAACAGATGTTAACTAGACTTAGTATGGTGATCCTTTCAGACTGTATATAAATATCAAATCATTATGTTGTACACCTGAAACTAATATAATGTTACTATGTCAATTATAGTTGAATTTTAAAAAAAGAAGGAAATCTTACCATTTGTGACAACATGAATGAAACTGGAGGGCATTATGCTAAGTGAAATAAGCCCCAAAGAAAAAACCAAAATACTGTATGGTATCACTAATATGTGGAATCTAAAAGAAAAGTTAAACCTATGGAAACAAAGAGAAGAATGATGGTTGCAGGGACTTGGGTGTGGAAAAAATAGGAAGGGGTTGGTAAAAGCGTACAAACTTTTAGTTATAATGCAATAAGGTCTGAGGATTAGTGTATAACATAGTGAGTATAGTTGATAACACTGTATTATATAACTGAAATTTGCTAAGAGAGAACTTAAGTGTTCTCATTTTTAAAAAGGTGAAAACATTACTATGGATGCTCATTGAAAGAATATTTACTTCCATTTGGAGAAAGCTTCATGAAGAAGGTGGCGAATTGAACTGAGTCTTGAAAAATGATCTTGAATAGATGATTTTAGCTAGAGTAGACAATAGAAGTAAGGCTATGGAGACAGAAAAGAAAGGGCTGTGTACTGAAATTGACATTTATCCCAAGGTGGCTATAATAAAGTGTGCCTATAATGCCACGAAAACAGCAAAAATCACTGAAGGAAGTGTGCAGTGAAGGAGACAGAGGGAAAGGTGACATAAGGCTAGGCAATGCCTAATTGTAAGAGACAGGTTACAGAGGAAAATGTATTCAAGACACTAGAAATTGTGTTCAGAGAGGATTAATCTAGTTCCCCGAAGGAAAGGTTAGTCAAAAGAGTCGCATGCCATGGAGAAATTAAAAAGATTGAAGTGGGAGGCGGACATTTTTTGGACTCTTTTCATCTCTGACAAGGAAGGAGAAGGAAGCCACATTACATGGATTATGTAGTAGAAAGAAAATGTTATTTTTGTAACATTTGTGATGAAAGAAAGTCATGCTAGAATGGTAATTTGAGGAGAAAGCAGAAAGCAGAAAACTTCCATAATAACAGTAAATCTTTCTGGTTACAATCAGCCAATTTCCTCTTGTTCCACTGCTGGATGGGGTAGAATGGAAGTTCACATCATTCTCCCTAAAGACAGTTGTAGAAGAGTTATTAACAGGCAAGTTATCCTGCAGTCCTTTCCCCAATACTGTTATTTAGGTAGGAATGAATCTGACAGAGAGCTGCAGTTGGGAAAATGTCATTGTTCACTGTGGGTCTGGGTGGGCATTTTAATTTGAAAAACAATGTTTCCTGTACAAGGATAATTTAAAGGCAGTTTGGATCAAGATTTATAAAAAGCACTTATTCTATTGTCCCTTGGGTTCAAGCTCTAGGAATAGATGATAATGGTGTTTCATTATCCTTTATTAACATCAGTTTGAAGCCTTGTTTTCTCTTACAAGTTTAGTTGTGTATGAGTACAACACAAAGTTATCAGGCGGTTACAGATAATCCAAATAGAAGTCCCTCTTTCTACAAAGTCCTTGCACTATTAGTATTATTAATAGTAATAATGATTTACTAAATTCCTACAGTTTTCCAGGGACATTAATTATATTATATCTAATCCTTATAACAACTGCAAGGTAGATATTATCTTTCCCATTTAGCTTTAAGGAAATTGAGGCTTAGACAGTTAGCTTAAACTGCCCTAGCTCCCATTGCTAGTAAGATAAAAGACCAGAGTTTCCTGTTCTCATTGTCTATATTAACCACACTTTAAACCAAAAATTGGGGCCTATAATGTGAGAACAGGATGTAATATTTGAAATTGGGTTTCAGTCTTGTGAAATTTTCAGCACTATGAAAAATCTGTGATATGTGTCTGGAACATATGTGTCTATTTCTTTGAATTGCAGAGCATATCTTTTTCAGAAATCTAATGAACAATATTTATTTTTTCTTTCCTTTGTTATTTAGGGAAACTGAAGAACCCCAGATTATTCCAAAACATACAATTCATGACAGTTCCCTTAATGACTGTGGTTTCTTCTCTGCTTAATTTTTCGGACCCTCTAGGAAGTCCTCTATTTATGTTTGATAGCAAATAACCAAGAGATAAATGAACTTATCTCTCATTCATCAAGTGCTTAAGTGCCACTGAATTATTGAGGAATGTTGTAGAAGACAGTTGTATTTATATAATTTCTACAATTATAGTTACCTATAGATATGTAATTATCTATCATAAAGAACAACCAAAACTATTTTTTGTGTAGGAAAACTTTTATCCTTAAATATAATTATATGCTTTTTGATGATAGTAAGTTCATTTCAAATACCATGGTATCTGCATGGTAAAGATTTGACTGAAGTTTCTGGTTTCTTTTTGGTAATCCATGTTCATAAGGCTTTCCCTAAGCACTATGTGTACAGTGATACCTTCTATAAAACCTTGGAAGGATTTGTGTTTCACAGTTCTTAATTGGAAATAAAGAGTGTTTACTCTTATTTATTTATTTGACTGTTCTTGTGCATTTTTTCTAAAAATTGTGTGAAGTATATATATAACATAAAGCTTATAATTTTAACTATTTCTAAGTGCACAGTTCTGTGACATTAAGTATATTCACACTGTTGTGCAACCATCACCACCATCCATCTCCAAAACATTTTCTTCTTCCCAAACTGAAACTCCATAACGATTAACACTAGCTTCCCATTCCCCTGCTCACCCCAAACCCTGGCAAGCACCTTTCTACTTTGTGTCTCCATGAATTTGATTATTCTAGGTACCTTATATAAGCAGAATCATACAATATTTATTTCACTTAGCATGATGACTGATTTATGTCACTTAGCATGATGTCTTCAAGGTTCATCCATATAGTAGCATGTGTCAGAATTTTCTTTCTTTTTAAGGCTGAATAATATTTCATTGCTTGTATAGACTACATTTTGTTTATTCATCCACTTGGTCAATGGACACTTGTATTAGTTCCACCTTTTGGCTATTGTGAATAATGCTGCTATAGACATGGGTGTAAAAATATTAGCTTGAGTACCTGCTTTTAATTTAATTCTTTTAATTTAATTTTAATACCCAGAAGTGGAATTTCCGGATCATACAGCAATTCTAAGTTTAATAATTTTTTGAGGACTCACCGTACCATTTTTCACAGTGGCTACACCATTTTACATTCCCATCAACAATGCACTAAGGTTTCAGTTTCTCCATATTTTTATCAACACTTGTGGCTTTCTGTTTTTTTTTTTAATAACAATTATGCTCATGGGCGTAAAAGGGTGTTTTCTCTTGAAAGAGTACATACTAAAGATTAATAGAAAACATGCCAGCAAACCAACAATTTCTAATACTCTTATGGATATTCGTTGTAAAGTCACTTTGTAAATAAGCCCTTAAAATAATAAAAATTAGAGCAGTATTTTAGAGTCCCTGTTAAGTACAGAAAATGGGAAAAGAATAAGAATATGCACCACAAAAATCTCAAAGAGAAGAACATGTATTAAACAGTAACATATCCAAGGAAGATGAGGAAATGTGGAAAAGAGTGAGAACTAGAGACGTGGGGAATTAATAATTTCCTAAATAAAACACTAAACCTCATTTACTTATCTACTATAAACACTGAAAGCAAATTCCTTTTGAGTACATGACTATCTACTCTTTAGCGAATGCTTAAGGGGTTTAGAAAGCTTGTGTAAGACTCTAATAATGGTTTTTACTTTTACCTCTGTTCTTAAATTATGTGAAGAACAGAAGATGTTGGATTTTAATGATCTAGCCATGCTAAGGACATGACAACTAAACAAAAGCAGGATCGATTTTTCTAGTAATGAAATTTGAAAGCATTGCATATGAATTATGATCAATTAACTTTCAAGAACTATGAGTGTATTGTGTATAGGTAATAATTTTAATAAAATTTTAATTTTTTTGGGTGTGGAAACACTATAACTCTCAACCACTGCACCACCAGGGAAGCCCTGGAAACACTATAAATAACATGTGGTCTGACTATGAATAACATGTGACCTGATTTACTTTTATTTAAAATGCTTACTCTTAGGCCAATTTTGGGTATAATTTAACTTTTAAAAGTTTAGAAGTACAGTTTTTTATTCTACTTCTAGATGTTTATTAATTAATAATGTTTACTGAGTAGTGTGTTCTAGACATTTTTCTAGACTCTGGGGATCAATAAGTGAAAAAAATTAGATTAAAATCTTTGTTTTCATATACCTTACACTTTAGCAAAGGCGGAGAAACTATAGATAGTAAATATAAAAAATAAATAATGATTTAGTCATTAGATGATGGGAATTATAAGGTATTAAGTGTTATTAGGATACTAGAAGATGTTACATGTTATGAAAAAGAAAAAGATGAAGATAAGGGGAATGGGGAAAAGGACAAAGCATGGGTTGCAGTTTCAAATGGGGTGGTCACAAGAGGCTTTATTGGGAAGGTGACATTTGAAAAAAAACTTAAAGCAGGTAAAGGAAATGAGCATTCCAGACAGAGGGAACAGCCAGTGCAAAGTCCCTAAGGCAGGAATGTGCCTGGCATTTTGAGGAACAACAAGAAGGCAAGTGTGACTGGAGCAAAGAGAGCAAGGAGTGAGAAGACAATGAGTAGAAGAAAAAAAAATCAGAGGTGCACAAAGATTTATGCACATTGATGTCCAGCAATGGATACTATTGAATAAGTTGGGGCATAAACATGTGATGGACTATCATACAGCTCATGTTTATAAATAATATTTAATGATGTAATATAATGCTTACAACTTAATGGTAACTGAGATATGTGCTCTAAAATTATAAAATTATCGCACATATCTCAATTACTAAGTAACTGAGATATGTGCTATAATCATAGATATAGAATAGATTTATTTATATACATATAAATACACCAAATTTAAGAGTAATAATCTGTTGTTCATGTTATTATGGGCAATTTTTATTTTCTAAATTATTTTCTAAATTATTCATATATCATTTTCTTATTTTGAAAAAATATTTCCAATCTAGAGATATTTTCCTTAAATTAAAAAAAAAATGATAGAGTGAACATTTTCAATCAACCAATTATTGGGTTGGCCAAAAGCTTCATTCATTTTTTTTTCCTGCAAGGTGGTTGTAGTAGAACTTAGTTGTCTTTAACTTCATTCAAAACAATTTTGTTAGATTGTATGTAACAGCTGTCATATCAGTGTGCATTTTAAAAAAGACATCAAAATTAGTGAATTTTGTGTAGCCATTTTAATATTGAAGATGACAAAAGCAACATTTGGGGCATATTATGCTTTATTATTTCAAGAGAGGTAAAAACATAACTGAACCGTAAAAAACGATTTGTGCAGTGTACGGAGAAGGTGTTGCGACTGATCGAACATGTCAAAAGTAGTTTGCAGGGCTTCCCTGGTGGCGCAGTGGTTGAGTCCGCCTGATGATGCAGGGGACACGGGTTCGTGCCCCGGTCCGGGAAGATCCCACATGCCGCGGAGCGGCTAGGCCCATGAGCCATGGCCGCTGAGCCTGCGCGTACGGAGCCTGTGCTCCGCAACGGGAGAGGCCACAATGGTGAGAAGCCTGCGTACCGCAAAAAAAAAAAAAAAATTGCAAAATTTCTTGCTGTAGGTTTCTCTCACTGGACGATGCTCCACAGTTGGGTAGACCAGTTGAAGATGATAGCGATCAAATTGAGACATTAATTGAGAACAATCAATGTTATACCACGTGGGAGATAGCCGTCATACTCAAAATATACAAATCAAGTGTTGAAAATCATTTGCACCAGCTTGGTTATGTTAATCGCTTTGATGTTTGGATTCCACGTAAGTTAAGCGAAAAAAACCTTGCATGCGATTCTCTACTTAAATGTAATGGAAAGTTCCGTTTTTAAAACAAGTTGTGGGGGCTTCCCTGGTGGCGCAGTGGTTGAGAGTCCGCCTGCCGATGCAGGGGACAGGGGTTTGTTCCCCGGTCCGGAAAGATCCCACATGCCGCGGAGCGGCTGGGCCCGTGAGCCATGGCCGCTGAGCCTGCGCGTCGGGAGCCTGTGCTCCGCAGCGGGAGAGGCCACAGCAGTGAGAAGCCCGCCTACCGCAAAAAAACAAAAAACAACAAAAAACAAGTTGTGATGGGCAATGAAAAGTGAATACTGTACAATAATATGGAATGGAAGAGATTCTGGGGCAAGCGAAATGAACCATCACCAGCCACACCAAAGGCAGTACTTCATCCAAAGAAAGTGATGTTGTGTATATGTTGGGATTGGAAGGAAGTCCTCTCTTATGAGCTCCTTCCAGAAAACCAAACAATTAATTCCAACAAGTACTGCTTCCAGTTAGACCAAGTGAAAGCAGCACTCGATGAAAGGCATAGAGAATTAGTCAACAGAAAACACATAATCTTCCATCAGGATAATGCAAGACCTCATGTTTATTTGATGACCAGGCAAAAACTGTTAAAGCTTGGCTGGGAAGTTCTGATTCATCTGCCATATTCACCAGACATTGCACCTTCGGATTTCCATTTATTTAGGTCTTTGCAAAATTCTCTTAATGGAAAAAATTTAAATTCCCTGGAAGACTGTAAAAGGTACCTGGAACAGTTCTTGGCTCAAAAAGATAAATTTTGGGAAGATGGAATTATGAAGTTGCCTGAAAAATGGCAGAATGTAGTGGAACAAAATGGTGAATATGTTGTTCAATAAAGTTCTTGGTAAAAATGAAAAATGTGTTTTTACTTTTTCTTAAAAACTGAAGGCACTTTTTGGCCAACCCAATATATCGAAAAACTGAAGTGATGTCTATTACAGAGTGAACTGGTCTTCGATAATTTGGGTAATTGTTCAGCAAGTATTCACTTCCCTTCCCCTCACACTGTAGGTGGAGTATACTTGACCAATCTCACGATGTAGGACTTGGCCTTGTGACTTGCTTTGGCCAATGGAATGTTATTAGTCATGATGTGAGCAGAAGCTCTAAATGTGTTTAGTTCTTAATTTGGATTGGTCCTGGAATCACAGTGATATGCCATGAGGAGAGCATGCCTCAGGCAGAATGAAAACATACAGAACAAGCCTGAACCTGACCCATAGTCTGGACCCAGGACAGGAGGACAGCCACCCAGCTGAGGCAAGTATAAATCAGATGAACTATGGTTGACTTGCAGATCCTTCAGCCCAAGAATAAATGCTTGTTTTCATAAGTCATTGATTTGGTTTGTTATATATCATTATTGCAGCAATAACTAGCATGTGGACAATGTGTTTTTCTTGGTCAACATTGAAAAACTCCCTCAAAGCTATAATAAACAGAAGATTGAAAAGAAAAGATAGAAGGTCAGTATTCTTGTGGATTTTATACCAGGCCCAGGTTCTGAACTCTGACCTGTTTGTTCCCATATTACTCCATTGGAGGAACTGAATATTGATCTAATTTTAAGTACATTCTGGTAGCAAGAGTGTGATAGGTTAAGTTAGGATGAAGTTGCATAGAATCATTGTGGTTGCAAGAGCAACCTGGGTACCAATGCTCTCAGCATCGCAGTTCAATACTTCCTTAATTCTCCCACAGGTGTTATTCCTGAGATCATTCCTCTGTTAACCTTCTGCATGCAAATCTGCATTTCAAGTTTATTTCCCAGGAAACTGACTTATGGCAGTAAACAGTATTTGTAATTTTAACTTATGTATGTAAAAAATAGTGACTAGACATGTTTTCTATGCACACTTGTACACACTTGTAAATGATTAGAAAATGTCTGAAATGATGTAATAAGAAGTTGTGGATAAAGAAGATGTGGTATGTGTATATATACAATGGAATATTACTCAGCCATAAAAAAGAATGAAATACTGCCATTTGCAGCAACGTGGATGGACCTAAAGATTATCATACTAAGTGAAGTAAGTCAGGCAGAAAAAGACAAATATTATATGATATCACTTATATATGGAATCCAAAAAAATAATACAAATCAACTTATTTACAAAGCAGAAACAGACTCATAGACTTAGAAAACAGACTTATGGTTACCAAAGGGGAAAGGGGAGGAGAAGGGATAAATTAGGATGGAATTAATAGATACACACCACTATATATAAAATACATAGACAATAAGGATTTACTGTATGGCACAGGGATCTATATTCAATATCTTGTAATAACCTATAATGGAAAAGAATCTGAAGTTGTACACCTGAAAGTATCACAATATTGTAAATACACTATAGTTAAATTTTTTAAAATGTTGTTGCAATGGAAATGGGAATAGAGGATTCTCGATGATAGGATTTGCTTTTCACAATACCTTTTTTCTTTGAAATTTTCCAAGAGTTTACATTCTTTTATAATAAAGAATGTTTAAAAGAGTTTTTGAAATATAAAAACAAATATGGTTAAAAAAAAAAAAAAAAAGCTCCTGCAGGCTCTATTAGGGTAGAGATCTACTGACTATAACCAGTTAGTTTTGCCAAGGACATGGTGTTTGTGTCAAATCCCTTAATATTCTAACAGTAATTACACTTAAGTATATAACACTTAAAGCTACACAAGAAACAAGTAGTGCAAGAAACAATTTTTCTTTTTCCCAGGTAATATGATTTTTATTTTAATAATAAAAGATCAATATAAAGAAGTTAATGTAAAAAAGTTTTAAAAATAGTTAAAAAACCACTGCCAGTCCACTACTTAGAAGTAACTTTACCCCAGATATTTTTCTATACATATATACAGATGAAAGCATAGGTATATAAATTGGTGAAAGTAATTTTTTAATAAGATTATATTCTAAATGAAAAATATTATATTTAAATTTATTAGTGTTTAAGAGGAATAAAATTGATAGCATGTTATGTTCTAAAAGACTTCTCTAAGCTTAAGGAAAGAGATAATAAAATTCATTAAGAAGTTGGAGTCATTCTTAAAAATTACTTATTTCTATTTTAAACAATATAGATTGAATTCTGTGCTATGGGAAATGAGGACATTACTAACGAAAGCTAACACTTACTGAGTGATTACAATACGCCAAGCACTATTCTAAATGCTTTAAGTGTATTAGATCATATAATCCTTAGAACAACCCCAAGAGGTGGAATTATCATCTTCATTTTTTAGATGAAAAAACTAAGGTAGAGAAAATTTACATGACTGCCCAGGGCTATGTACTTAAGAAAGCACTAAAACTAAGATTCAGGGCTTCCCTGGTGGCGCAGTGGTTGAGAGTCCGCTTGCCGATGCAGGGGACATGGGTTCGTTCCCCGGTTTGGAAAGATCCCACATGCCGTGGAGCGGCTGGGCCCGTGAGCCATGGCCGCTGAGCCTGCGCGTCCGGAGCCTGTGCTCTGCAACGGGAGAGGCCACAATAGTGAGAGGCCCGCGTACCGCAAAAAAAAAAAAACAAAAAAACTAGGATTCAGACCTGGGCCCAGAACCTTGGGTTCCTAACTCCCACTGCCCCTTTTCAGATTGGTGCCTGCATCCCCATTGGTTAGTTGAATTCTTTTTTATACTGTCAAATTGTATGTCACTTTTATTGTTTTACGTTCCCATTGTTTTGTTTTTGAGTTTAAGGTCAAACTGAAATTTTTTTCCTACCTCTTTTCATTTTTTTTCCAGGTTTATTGACAAATAATTGACATATATCACTATAAGTTTAAGGTGCGCAACATGGTGTTGGGTGTGATTTACATATATTATGAAATGATTACCACAAAAGGTACCCAGGTTTATTGACAAATAATTGACATATATCACTGTATAAGTTTAAGGTGCGCAACATGGTGTTGGGTGTGATTTACATATATTATGAAATGATTACCACAAAAGGTTTAGTTAACATCTATCATCTCATATACACACAGTAAGAAAGAACAGAAAAAAAATTCTCCTTGTGATGAGAACTCTTGGGTTCTACTCTCTTAATAACTTTCCTATATATCATATAACAGTGTTAACATGTTAAAACTAATTCTTATTTACCTTAAAACTGGAAGTTTGTACCTTTTGGCCACCTTCCTCTAGCTACCCCTACCCCTAACCTCTGCCTCTGGTACCACAAATCTGATCTCTTTACCTATGAGCTTGGGTTTTTTTGTTTTGTTTTGTTTTATTTTTTTAATTTTTAATTTTTTTGTATTAGATTCTACCTATAAGTGAGATTATACAGTATTTGTCTTTCTCTCTCTGATTTCTTTCACTTAGCATAATGCGTTCAAGTTTCATCCATGTTGCCATAAATGGTAGGATTTCCCTGTTTTTTTTTTTTTTTTTATGGCTGAACAATATTTCATTGTATATATACAGTCGACCCTTGAACAACTTGGGGATATGGGGTGCCGACTGTCCCATGCAGTCAAAAATCCATGTATAACTTTATAGTTGGCCCTCCATATCCGTGGTTTTGCATCTGCAGATCCAACCAACCATGAGTTGCGTAGTACTGTAATACGTATTTACTGAAAAAAAATCCGTAGATAAGCAGATCTACACAGCTCAAACCTATGTTGTTCAAGGGTCAACTGCATACCACTGATTTTCAAACACAATAGCTTAGTATTTATTCCACATTTAGGTGAATTTCATTCCATCTCAGTCCTTTTACATGGTTTTTCCATTTCTGAGTTTGGTAATTTGGGTTTTTGTGGGCTTTTTTTTTGCTTTGCTTTTTTTCCCCTCCTAATAAGAACCCATGAGTCCTATGTTCCTGCAGTTTTTTCTAATTTGGAAGGTCTGTTTGATATTCTCACATCTTGGTTGAGTATAATCTCCTGGGCCAGATGAGTGTTTTTTTTCTTTTAGAAGTTTTCTGCATGTATTTCTCCACTATGTTTTGGTTTGCATCATGCTGTGCCTCAATTCTTTCTCCTTTTCAGTGGATTTCTTTTTTTTTCCCTTATGCCTGAAGAATTTCTTCTTTTCCTAACTTTTCCTTTATTTATCCCTCTCTTTCTCTCCCCTCTCTTTTTCTTTCTTCTCTTTGTTTTCTTTATTTTTAAAATATCATGATTTTACTAAGCTATGGCTTGATTAGTGTTGATTATGTGTGTTCAGGCTACTGGAATCATTACTTATTTGAGGGTTATTTGTTGGTAGTAATTCTTTGGAGGCTTTTGTTATTACATTTGTTTAGTTCTCTAGTTTCAGGATGCTTCTGTTGAATTGTGGGTATCTGTGCTACTTATCTATTTATATTTGATTATTTCAATGCCCACCCACCCTTATATTTTTATCTGGTGATTGACTGTATTGGTGATTTTCTCAAACTTTTCATCTATTTTAGTAATTCAATTTTCATCTCTGTCCATTCTGTTTTTAACTCATTTATCTGTAATTATGCTGTTTTGCCTCTCAATTGAATTCTTCTAAACTCTCTGTTCTTTTCTTCTCATCTTTTTTTTAGCTTTTTTACATTGATTAACATAGTAGATTACCTACCCATTTCTTTTTACCTTATTCCTGGTTAGTGTTGTTCAGAATTTATTTTTGTTCTAATATATTTAATTATTGGTTCTCTTTCCACTGTGCCTAAGAGGAGTTGACTTTCTTTTCTGTGATACAATTTAGAGATGTTTTCCATAGCACAAAACATGAGAGGAGTAGGGGATAACCCAGAGAAAATTATATCTAATATTTGTAACAATACTTAGGCTCTGCTCTCATATCTGAAGTTTTTTGTTAACATTCTGTACAGGGGTTATCTATTAGGGTTAAACTATCTGCTGTAACAAGTAATTCTCTAACCTTGGAAATTTAACACAATAAAAGTTTATTTTAGTTCACTTATGTCCTAGTCCAGTGAGGATATTGTGGAGGAAGGAGACCTTAGTCTTTCAGGGACTAAACTCCTCTATTTTGGGAGGCTGTCATTTTCAACATGTAGCTTCCAGGGTCATTATGGAAAGGGAAGAGAAAACAAAGAATCTCACATGGGTCTGGAAGTATCATTTGTAACTTTTGCCCACATTCCATTGGCTGAAACTTAGTTCCATGGCCCCATGTAGTTGAAAGTAGCTTGGAGATGCAGAGAAAATGTGTGCTCAGCAGAAACATTAGCTGGGTTTGGTGAACACATAATGATGTTTCTGCTGCAGGTTCACTCCCTGCTTTGGTGCTCAGAAAATAATTGTGAAGAGTGAGTACCATCAAGCGTCAGATCAATTCTCCAATTCAGTGTGATTCACTGTGAATCAATCTCATGGCTAGTTTCCCCTATTGAACCAGTTCCTCCCATCATTCATTTCTATGACAGAAATAAGATGACTCACTGAGTTTTACTTAAAAGGCTAGGTATTGGAGTATTAGAGAGAATTCTTAGGAATTTGTTTACTCAACAATATAGAGGGGCAAAGACATACAGTTTCAAGTGCTGCCATGACATCCTTGAGCCCCAAAGCCTGTCAGTTCTCCTGGTCTTGCCAGATATGCCTCCCACCCACAAGGAGAGACTTCTCATGTGGCTAGTTCCTCTTTCAGCTGGACCAGCTGCACTGAACTTAGTCCTCAACCTACTGGGTTTTACCTCTGTGTTAGCCTTCAAATTATTCAAACAAGCAATCACATCCTCCAGTGGGGATTGGAGGCACCTCATCCACTTGTTACTACAAAGCCTGACTCCCAGAGTCATTGGTTTGCTCTGCTCCTGTGTGCAATCACTGTGTGGCCCTACGTGGCTTACCCTAAGGTGTGAGCTATGTGACTAATAAACTACTGTCATTCTCATCTGTCCAGTGTTGGGTGTCATGTGTTCAGCCATCTCATACTATTTAGGGTGAGGAATCCCTCCTTCACCAATAAGGTGAATTGGAAGTGGTCAGAACAGGAGTGTTAGGAGGCTTATCACACTACATCAACCAATTTTGCTTCAGCATCTTGTGGAAAACAAATATTAGATGACAATATTAGATGACACTTGTCTCATTGTTTGGTTTAGTTGGGATTTTTTTTATTTGGTTGGTTTTTGTTTCCATTACTTAAGTGTTGTGGATAGACAGTTTCAGAATAACTTTGCTTTGCTTCAAAGTTCTTTATAGGCAGTGATCTTGTAGAAAAGTGTAGAAGGAAAATGTGTAGAAGTAAGGGTATCCAGGAGCAGCCAGCATCAATATTATTATTGGACATGAACAGTAGATCAGACAGGAGGAAAATCTAAGTAGAATGAAATTTTTGGTATACTGGCATTAGAAAGAGAACAAAAATAACTCATGAGCTTTTAAAAAATGAACTCAATGAAGCTATTAAAAAAATGAACTCACTGAAGCTATTAAACTATTGAACCATATGATGTCATTGTAATTTCATCATTCTTATTATTTTATGAGAGGACAATATGTTGATGCCATTAAAGACAAACTAGAGCTACTGAAGTCCTTAGAGCACCTTATAGAGCAAATACACCCCAGGGACACTTTGTATCCTAGGGCCTAACTCTGCTTCAGAAGAGCAGTCCTGCAGCTAATCAGGCATACATGCTTGAAAACAATTACCAGATCATTCATGAATTAGCACTCTGCATTTCTTCTTAATCATATGACAAGTAGAATAGACAACTTCTTAAGTGGTGCTTTGAGAACTTCTAACCCAAAATGTCCACCTAGCACCTTACAATTTCCATCTTAACTTTCTGGTTTGGTTTGAGTTTGGAAAACTATTTGATCTTCATTGTCTCAAAAGATAAGGAGAATTTTGATAGAAAGAATGAGTAGGTAACAACATTCCTATTATGAATAAGTATTGGTCAAAAAGTTCTGGACTTAAACCAGGAAAAGATACTCTATATATAATTGTAGGCTTGTGTAAAGTATCAGTAATAATAATAACAATAATGACAGCTAACATGTATGAAGCAATTGCAAAATATTAGTCTAATTGCTAAGAATATGACTTGAATTATTGTATCTAATACCTACATCAGTAAAAAGTTAGAAACCTTTATTATCTATGATTTGCAGATAAAGAAACTGAACCTTAGAGAAATTGAGTAAAGAGCCATAGATACACAGCTAATGAGTATGGGGGCTGAGAATCTAACGTTGGATTTCTGACTCTTCTGTCAGAGCTCTTAACCAAAGCACTGAGAGAATTCTGGGATACAGGACAGAACACCCGGAATAAAGACTACATGGGTTACCTTCTTCAAAAAGGTTTCTCTCAAATTCTAACTTAATTGCTAAGTTATTTATCCAGCAATTATTTATTGGCCACCAACTATGGTCTTGGGACTGTGCTAGTTATTGTGAATATAAAAATGAATGAAAGATGGTCCCTGCCCTCACGCAGCCCAGAGCCCAATGGAAGAGTTAGAAAATGGACAAAGAACTGCAAATACAGCATGATAAGGACCATGTAGGGACAAGCAAAGAGAGCCAGGCACCCCACAGGTGGCACTGGGGAGGTTTTTACGACTGGCAGTGGTGACAGTATACTATGACTTACCCTTCTTTCGAAGTTCTAAGAGGTACTATATTTTCCCTCCCTTTCTTCATTGCTGTCCTTTGTCCCATTCTTTCATCAAATAGCACACATAATTAAATAAAAATAATGAGGAGAGCCGCACAATGCTTAAGAGCTCATTAACCTTTCCACTCACTAGCTGTGTGACTTTGGCCTAGTTACTTAATCTCTCAGAATCTATGTTTTCTCATTTGTACTTCTTAGGTTTTCTGTGAATATTAACTTAGGGAAGAACAAATCTGACTGCATATTAGATATGTTTCTTTTACTTTAACATTTGTATTCTATTGTTTTTCTTCCTTAGGAATGTTGCCCATTCTCAAGCCTCTGACCTTCAAGGGTATAACACTTTTCCATTCATACAGAGATAAAAAGTTGCAGAACAGAGAATAACATTTGTTTCTTTGGAGATTTTCAGGAACACCTGTGACCTGACCTAGGTGGACAGCTACAAGAACAAAGGATTCCCATACCAAGATGTCTGCAACAACCAACCACGCCCCTCCCTCAACTTGCCTTTAAAAAGGCTTTGCTGAAACACTTCAGGGAGTTCTAGGTTATTTGGGGGTATGAACCACCCATTCTCTTTGTATGACCCTGCAATAAACCTTTCCCTGCTCCAAACTCAGACGTTTCAGTTTGTTTGGGCTCACTGTGGGTCAGGCACACGAACTTGCCTTTGGTAACAGAATGAGACAATGCCAACCCTTTCTAATCATCTTTCCCTGCTTTATGTTTCAACACAGCCCTTATGACCTATTGATATGTTGTTTATCACTAATCTGTACACTCCATGAAAGCAGGGATATTATCTGCTTTTTTCATTGGCATAACCCATGTACCAAAAATAGTGTTTGACTCTTAATAATTGAATAAATAAATGACTGAATGACAACAAAGCACTTAGCACAGTGTCTGGCCATAATAAACATTCAATAAGATGAATTTTTATGATTATACCCTGACATACATTTGCATTTTAAAAGTGACAAAGTTAGCCTCAGATGTAAGGGAGAATTGGCTAACATTTATCTTGTGTGCCCTATTTAGTTATCTTCTGCTCATTCCGGCTTCTCCAGTAATTTCAGTTTTTGACCGTCCTGAAAGGTGTTAGGCAATTGGCTTACCCTTCACACTAGTATTTAAGAATTAGGAGAAAATGCAGAATGACTTAACAGCAGAAACATGAGATTAGTGGCTGAAATATTGGCACCAGTAGTGGAGGTATTTTGGGGGAGGGGAAGGGATAAAGCTCAGAAATGGCTGAGGGAATCGTTGGCCAACACACCATTTTTTATTCTCCAGCCCTTCCCCCCTTGATTCCACCTCTTAAATCATACCAGTAACCTGCTACCTTCTGACTGAAACACAGCTGGTTGAGGTTTTCTGGGTTTATAACATGAACTTTGTCTAGCCTGAGATCTGATTACTTGTTTGCCCTAAAGAAAATCTCCCTAAGCCCATGCTCGCCAGGGCTGCAAGTGGTCATAATCCTGACACACACGTGGGGTGGGATAACTAAGGAGTGTTCCTTCTATCTAAGCAAAATCCTGACAAAGATGCCCTCTGAAATTGTCTCCTTTCATTCAGTCTCATTTTATACCTTCAGAGGTGCTCAATTTGCTATAGGTTCTTAACACAGATTCTGTTTTCTGTATCATTAGAGAAATACACAGATACCTTCTTATAGGTTTTCATATCTAACCTGTTAATCTATTTTGGTTTTGATCCCAATGATCATCTCCATTTTATCTATCTATAATATTTTCTCTGTAGGGTATGTTTTATTTACTTTTAGGATTCTTTAAACTGTATTTCATTTTGGTTTGATGAAAATCATTGATTTATAATTGCTATCAAATGCTTCCTTACCTGATGCAGCTGATGAATAGCTACCAGAGCAGGAAGTTATGAAAAACATAGCTTTGTGAGGATGCTTCAAATTCCAAATAAAGATTAAATGTCGGCTAAATCAAAAATAGTGAAAATACTATAATACATTTAATTCTGAAGTGAAATACTAGGTCAATGTGCCCAAATTCAAACCTCGTTTATTGTAGGTTCACATTGTTTTCCATAATATGTATCTCTTTAAAATTGATCTGCATGTGACATGATACTATACATAGAGAATCCTAAAGATGCTACCAGAAAACTACTAGAGCTAATCACTGAATTTGGTAAAGTAACAGGATACAAAATTAATGCATAGAAATCTCTGGCATTCCTATACACTAATGATGAAAAATCTGAAAGTGAAATCACAAAAAACACTCCCATTTACCATTGCAACAAAAACAATAAAATATCTAGGAATAAACCTAAGGAGTCAAAAGACCTGTATGCAGAAAAGTATAAGACACTGATGAAAGAAATTAAAGATGATACAAATAGATGGAGAGATATACCATGTTCTTGGATTGGAAGAATCAACATTGTGAAAATGACGCTACTACCCAAAGCAGTCTATAGATTCAATGCAATCCCTATCAAACAACCACTGGTATTTTTCACAGAACTAGAACAAAAAATTCCACAATTTGTATGGAAACACAAAAGACCCCGAATAGCCAAAGCAACCTTGAGAACGAAAAACGGAGCTGGAGGAATCAGGCTCCCTGACTTCAGACTATACTACAAAGCTACAGTAATCAAGAAAGTTTGGTACTGGCACAAAAACAGAAATATAGGTCAATGGAACAGGATAGAAAGCCCAGAGATAAACCCACGCACATATGGTCACTTATCTTTGATAAAGGAGGCAGGAATGTACAGTGGAGAAAGGACAGCCTCTTCAATAAGTGGTGCTGGGAAAACTGGACAGGTACATGTAAAAGTATGAGATTAGATCAGTCCCTAACACCATACACAAAAATAAGCTCAAAATGGATTAAAGACCTAACTGTAAGGCCAGAAACTATCAAACTCTTTGAGAAAAACATATGCAGAACACTCTATGACATAAATCACAGTAAGATCCTTTTTTGACCCACATCCTAGAGAAATGGAAATAAAAACAAAAATAAACAAATGGGACCTAATGAAACTGCAAAGCTTTTGCACAGCAAAGGAAACCATAAACAAGACCAATAATTCAAAAAGAGTCATGTACCACAATGTTCACTGCAGCTCTCTTTACAGTAGCCAGGAGATGGAAACAACCTAGATGTCCATCATCAGATGAATGGATAAAGAAGATGTGGCACATATATACAAAGGAATATTACTCAGCCATAAAAAGAAACGAAATTGTCCTATTTGTAATGAGGTGGATGGACCTAGAGACTATCATACAGAGTGAAGTACGTCAGAAAGAGAAAGACAAATCCTGTATGCTAACACATATATATGGAATCTAAGAAAAAAATAAAATGTCATGAAGAACTTAAGGGTAAGACGGGTATAAAGACACAGACCTACTAGAGAATGGACTTGGGGATATGGGGAGGGGGATGGGTGAGCTGTGGCAGGGTGAGAGAGTGTCATGGACATATATATACACTACCAAATATAAAATAGATAACTAGTGGGAAGCAGCCGCATAACACAGGGAGATCATCTCGGTGCTTTGTGACCGCCTGGAGGGGTGGGATAGGGAGGGTGGGAGGGAGGGAGATGCAAGAGGGAAGAGATATGGGAACATATGTATATGTATAACTGATTCACTTTGTTATAAGGCAGGAACTAACACACCTTTGTAAAGCAATTATACTCCAATAAAGATGTAAAAAAAAAAATTATCAGCATGAATGTTTCATTAATTAAAAGAGTTGTTCATATTCAATTCTTTTTCCCTGTACTTTCTCTATTGAATTTGTAAGTTATGCTCAATTAAAAGGAAATATTTGGACTAAAATAAAATACTCTCTTTAGTTTTTCTAATTCTACTGATACTGATTTGAAAATGAGGGTAATGCCATTTGCCCAATCAATATTTTCTTCCTAGTATTTTATTCCTGGGGGTGGAGGAAGCTGATATATTGCGATACTTATCTATTTGTTTTTCCTGTGTGCATTCAAAAAAAGTCTCAAATGCCTTAGAGAAACAGTATTATTGTGTGTGCGTATTCAGTTCAAAATAAGACCCACATCAACTTTCTGCTCAAATACCATGATTATATGACAAAATTTGATTCTTGTGACAAAGTTTGCTGTTATTATTCCCATTTTTGCAGATCCAGTCTCACAGCTTCCAATTCAGAATATCTGGCAGCTATTTAAATTACAAATGAGAATAATCATAGACCAGGATTATCAACTCTTTTATTCTATATATCAAAATTCCCTTAATTGCTTTGGAAGCCACATCAACCAACAGAGTCTTGTGAAACATTGTTTTATAAGTAAAACATGTTAGTCTTTTACATAAAATTGTGACTGTTAAGCCTCACTTTCTCTTCCTGGCACTTGACGACAACATCCTTAGATTGAACTGAGGAGGATACAAATGGAACATACGAAAATAAAGTAGTAGGAAAATATTTTGATTATTATAAATATGTATTTTTTCTCCTTAACGCTTTGTAAATTTTACAGCCATTATACCAATTAAATGTTCTTTTTCAGTGGTATGCTGGAGTCGGCTTGTACTTGTTCACAAGAGCTGACTGTGACATCCTCTCAACTCCAAGTTTAGTGACATCAGGTTGTTGGCTTGAAATTAGTCATAGTGGGAGTATCTATACCATGGGAAGTAGCAAATAAGACAAACCAGGGATTTTTTTTAAACCCGGAGAGCTGGTTGTTAAACATTTACCAGCATTCCACAACTAGTATTGTTATCATTGTTAATTTCCTGATTTTGATAATTGTACTAAACTATGTAAGACAATATCTTTGTTTTTAGTAAACAAACCCTGAAATATATAAGGGCAAAGAGGTTTTATGTCTACAACTTACTCTCTAGAAATTTGATATGGTTATATACATATAATCTCTGCACATAGAGAGACAAAACAGAGAGAAAATGATAAAGCAAATATGGTGAAATATTAACATTTGCAGAATTCAGGTGGTGGTTATAAGGAATTCTTTGCATTATTTTTGTAACTTTTTTGTAAGTCTGAAGTGAGGTCAAAATAAAAAGCTAAAAGCAGTGTTCTTGAGGCTGAGATAAAGTGCTACAAGAAAAGGAGAATGCAAAAGAACAAGCGAATGCCAAGGGCACATTCTTGAAAGGTTGTACAAGGCAGTGGACAGAAGCACAGACTCTGGAGGGGGGAAGGGGTTGGGTGGAAGGTGGAGGTGTGGGGGTCGGGTTTGCCTTGGTTCAAAGGACAAAGATCAACTCTGCTAGCTCTCTTCTGTGGACTTGGCCCACTTACTCTCTATGTGCCTATTTCATCTGTAAAATGGGGTAATAATAACATCTATGCCATGTAGTTGTTGTATTGATTGAATGAGTTAATGTATAAAGCACTTGCATTAGGACCTGGCCCTTAGTGAGCAACTGCTATTGCTTTTGTCAGTGGATGTGAGTTTTAAAACAAGACATCAAAACTTCCAAGAGCCAGGTGCTTGGTAGAGAAAAATGCTCTCTGAATTCCAGAATCGTGACTTTAAGTGTCAAGGACCAAAGCTGTGGGCTTAAAGCAAATAGTATATCACAACATTATGGAATATGAGACTATAGGATACAGATAGAACAGTTTTAAGTCATGAGATAAGGAAATTAGAAAACAAAAACCGAAACAGAAACTCAACAACCAAAAATATGCCCCCTTGGTTTGAGAAAAACATATGGGGAGGATTTGGAAAGAAGAGCCAGAGAGCTTAGATAAAATGCGAAGCTTTATTCCCTGACTGCCCATTCTCCCCTTTCCTGGATGAAATCTTTGTGAGTATCAATGATGATGGTAATATTTACTGAGCAGTAACTATATGTCAGAGTGTTCTAAGTGGTTTACATGGATTATCTTTATAATTCTTCCAACACCTCATTGTTGGTGGAATTATTAACTCCATTTTACACATGAGGAATTTGATGCAGAAATATTAAGTAAATTGCCCAGGTCACACACTTTAAAAATGTTGATACAGAATTAGAAACCAGACCGTAAACTCCAGAGCCTGCACCACCTCTAGTGAGCTTTGGGATCAGAAAGAGTGACTTGTGCCTTGTATCCCATGTGGAATTCTGGGAGGAGAGAAACCTGACAGAATATTTATGTGGGAGTCAGCCTTCAAGATGTCCTACAGTGACCTCCTCCTCCTGGTGTTGGCATGCTTGTGTAGAGCTGCTCTGCAGTGTAACAGTGTGCCCAGTAGAATGGCATATAACTTCCTAGTCTAGGTCACAAAGGACAATGTGGCTTCTTTGTTCTCTTTCTCAGATCACTGGCCCTAGGAGAAGTTAGCTGCCATGTCCTGGGGAGTCTTCAGAACCCCTACTGAGAAGCTCACCTGGTGAGGAACTGAGGTTCCTGCCAGTAGCCAGTGAGGACTGAGGCCTTCTGCCAACAGCAACATGAGTGACTTTGGAAGCAAACCTCCTCCAGCCCCAGCCAAACCTTCAGATAACTGCAGCCTTACTGACATTGTTACTGAACAAAAGTTCATGTGCCTGACAGTGAGGTCAAATAAACTGAAACATCGGAGTTTGGAGCAAAGAAAGGTTTATTGCAGGGGCAAGCAAGGAGAACAGGTGGCTCATGTTCGAAAACCCCGAACTCCCAGCTGGTTTAGGAGGAGAAGTTTTTATAGGAAAAATTTAGGGTGAGGGTTGCAGGGTGTGTGCCTGTCTTCTGATTGGTTGGTGGTGAGGTAACAGGGCTATACGCCAGGAATTTTGTGTTCAGCCTGAAGTTGCCATCCTCTACCTGGGTGGGGGGCCTTAGCTCTGCAGAAGAACTCAAAGATATTGTTATGTATATTCCTTGGGGAGGAACCAGGACCCTGACCCAAGACTACACTATTTTTTTAATCTATATCTATATCATCTATATCTATATATTTTAATTGAAGTATAGTAGATTTACAATGTTGTGTTAATTTCTGCTGTACAGCCAAGTGATTCAGTTATACATATATATATTCTTTCTTAAAATATTCTTTTCCTTTATGGCGTATCATAGGATATTGAACATAATTCTCTGTGCTATACAGTAGGACCTTGTTATTTATCCATTCTATACTTAAAAACTTACATCTGCTAACACCAATCTCCCACTCCATCCCTCCCCAACCCTTCTCCCTTTTGGCAACCACCAGTCTGTTCTCTATGTTGGTGATTCTGTTTCTGTTTCATAGATAAGTTCATTTGGTGTCATATTTTAGATTCCACATATAAGTGATATCATAAGGTATTTGTCTTTCTCTTTCTGACTTACTTCACTTAGTAGAATAATCTCTAGTTACATCCATGTTGCTACAAATGACATTATTTCATTCTTTTTTATGGCTGAGTAGTATTCCATTGTATATATGTACCACATCTTCTTTATCCATTCATCTGTCTATGGACATTTAGGTTGTTTCCATGTCCAAGGCTGCACTATTGTTTCTTGACTGTTCCTCCCTTGGTTCTGCATTCCCTCCCTTCCCTGATTAGCAACTGAATCTTCCCTGTGGAACTCAGGAAAAGTCAAGGAGGCTGAATGAAGCTTATTTCCTACAAACAGGAAATGGGGGGCACAGAAAGGATTTGTACCTGGGAGCCCCATAGTGTCCTGCTTGGTTTCAACATCCTGACTGCAGCTTCATGAGAGACCCCAAGCAACAATCACCCACCTAGGTTGTTCCTGAATTCCTGACCAACAGAAACTGAGATAATACATTTTAAAAATTTTAAACCACTAAGTGTTGGGGTATTACGTTATGCACCAATGTGTGACTAATACAGTCTAGCACAAACAAAAGATAACTTCCAGAGAAATGGTGGCATGGCATGTTTGTGCAAAGAGAGAATGAGCTGGTCTACCCCTCCCCCACCAAATGTTTTTGGTTAAGAATTAAGATCTGAGAGGGGAGCCCAGGACTAGGGTGATGGAACGCTGTACCAGGGTCTGCAGAGTGGATCACCCATGCCAAGGCAACAGATCCCATGTAGCATCAGCTGAGGATGCATATGGGAAGCAGTGGAGACAGAGGCTGATACCCAACGTCAGGTAGCCCAAACTTCACTCTCAGTGCAGTTGTACCTGAGACAGGTCAGCACACACTTCCACTTCCACAAGCCCAAGATAACTCTCTCAGGAACTTATAAAACCCCAAGAACTTTACCACTGGGTAAAAGGGGTAAAAGCAAAGAGAGAGATGGGACAGTCATGACAGACTAAGTTTTAAACTGAAAGTGACGAAGTTACCTTGAATCGACAAGAATGAATTTTCTACCACAGATACAAATTAGGGCTTGAGAATAAAATTAACTTCAGTTATGGAGAAATCAAAGTTATTTACAGACTTTTGCACAATCAATATTTGTAGTTACAAATCTTCACATCCACTATTTCACAATTCGTAGGGACTTCTTGATACCAGAGCAAGATGAAATAGATTGTTAGTATCAGAGAGGTGCAATGCCAGTTTTCTTTGTTCAGAGTTGTAACTGCATTATTTTTGGTGATGAGAAATAAGCCTTTATGGAGAACAGGATCTCTTGCTTTGCACGAATGCTGGCTAATACTCCTGATATAATTACAATGTTCCAGGGAGTTGTTTTCACCGTTTTACAAATATTAAACTCATTCTGTTCTTACATAGAATCTATGTGGTGCTTATTAGCATCAGCCCCACTTAAAAATGGGGAAACTAAGGCACAAGAGGATTAGGCAAACTGCCAAAGTCATACATAGCCAGTCTGGTTCTGGAGTCTATAATTTAACCAGTGCCTTCTCATGCTCTTCAGAATATATCTTATATTTCTTCAAATCCTTTTTTTCCAGTACATCAGGTTTATCTTAAGAGCTGTGACTAAGTTGGAAAGGTGTATGATTTGGACCCAGATTTAATGTGGGTTTCCCTGCTGATACTAGACAAGGAACTTATTGGCTGATTTCTAAAATGGGGTTAATTGCACTCATCTGCATGCACAGATGTTTATGGAGATGATTCCATTAGTATCTGGATTTCACTTTAAAAGTGAATAGCTTTAGGTGTCCTGGCTATGGAGTGGAGAGCCCCACAGATCTTTAAGGACTGGCTTGTAAACATGTAATCAGAGGATCTGATGCTGCCTGAGAACCCAGAGCAGGTTTTAAATAGCTCACAGCGTGCTAAGCTGGTCTTTCCATGTCCAAGTTATCAAAAATAGTTTCCTAGTTTGTGTGAGTAACCTTTCCTGGCCACAGACACTGAGCCATAAAGGCTATTTTGCCTTTGCCTATCTCCAGAGGCAAGAGCAAACCCCTGACTTTTTCAAATATGAACTATAATTTAAAGATCTAAATAATCTCAAACACAGTGCTAGCACACAGCCCTGTGAGGCCCTTGGGTTTCCCTGAATTTAACGGAATCACTCTTTCCAGCAAATACCTCCAAGATAAGGAACAGGGCCTCAATGGACAATGTCCTGCTTTAATCAGAATATTCAACCAGAAACAGAAGCCGTCACAGAGGCCAGAGGATTCTTCTACAGACAAATTGAGAATCTCTGATATTGTTGATTAACTTGTTTTACCTGACTTGTCTAAAACTTACTGGAAGAAGCCTTAATACAAGTCTGATGGCTTTGCTATCTTTTTTCATTAGTCCTAGAAGATAGTTCCATCCAACATTTCCAAATCCATTTTATGAACTTTCCCCTTGGAAGCAGTTCTGACTAACATCTATATGTGAAGCCAGCAGGGAATAAGAAAAATGATTGTTATGCTGAGATATTTTCTAGGTTGGTAATCATGCGGACATGTTGTGAAGTATGAAAACTAAACAAAAACAAAAACAAACAAAAAAACCTGAGAAGATAAACATTCAAAGTACTCAGGGAGTGGAATTTTGGCATTATTCTCCACTTTAAAAAAATCTGTTACTTTGGTCCAGAAAAAAATAGTTTCAGTGCTCTTTTTGGTAAAGAGATTTCTAAATTCCCATCTGGTAGAACTTGTTATAGTCACATGAAATACTGGGTCATAATCTTTTAATACTCTTTTTAAAAAAAATTATTTTTTACTGAAGTATAATTGATTTACAATGTTGTGTTAGTTTCAGGTGTACAACAAAGTGATTCATATATATATATATATATATATATATATATATATATATATTCTTTTTCATATTTTTTTCCCATATATATTATAACAAAATATTGAGAATAGTTCCCTGTGCTATACAGTGCTATACAGTAGGTCCTTGTTGGTTATCCATTTTATATATAGTACTGCACATATGTTATTTTTAATACCCTTTTCCCCCCAGTTTTCCAATGAGTAGGTAAGCCATGATTCAGGATCCCGGGTCGGGATCACCATGTACCCAGGTCCTCCTTTGCCACCGGGGAAGAAGGATGGAGGACAGAGGAGGTGGGTGGAGCCAATTTAGATCTTCTCAGGACGTATCGTCCCAGACTGACACCCAAGATATGGGGCTGAGGGACTTGTACACATGGTACCATTTGCACCCTGAGATATGGCTCCCTTTAAGTGTCATTGCCTTCTCACAGGGGTGCAGGTCCATGGAGTTCTGCCTGCAGTTCTAGGTCTGGTTCTGGTTGGGGAAGGGGCTGTCAAAGCGGCAGTGTGGTGGTTCTTGATTTTGGCCTTGATGTCTTCAGCCATAGTGTTGACTCCTAGACATGCCCCCAATGCAGCTGGAAGCTCAATGTCTGATACCATCGTTAATCAACAAAAGACTTGGTTTAATTTTCTAGGTGAGTTAGTTGCAATTTGACGTGGTTTATTTTGCTGATTCATAATTACAAGTCAACATCTATTCAGAAAACAGAATAAATAGCATTTTATTTTCCTTATTTATAAAGTGAATAGATATTTCTTGAAACTTTGCATTACTCTTTTTAATGTGGACAACTCATTAGGTCTATTTTTTTTTTTTTTTTGCCGTACACAGGCCTCTCACTGTTGTGACCTCTCCCGTTGCAGAGCACAGGCTCCAGATGCGCAGGCTCAGCGGCCATGAGTCATGGGCCCAGCTGCTCCGTGGCATGTGGGATCTTCCCGGACTGGGGCATGAACCCGCGTCCCCTGCATCGGCAGGCGGACTCTCAACCACTGCGCCACCAGGGAAGCCCCCAGCTCATCTTTTTGATCAGGTCTTAGAGAGCAACACAGGCCACTAAACCTTGTATGTGTTGTGTACATTTGGGCCAACTGCTCGCCCCTGGTAGACACAGATGCTGGGGGAAAGTGAGTTCTCATGGAAAGAGGTATGCAATGCAGAGCAATATTGGCGTTTTCGGTATATACAAAGTAGGATATTAAAGGTTAACCTAGTTCCTAGAATATTTAGTTCTTTTGAAATAAAATCCTTGCAATTTATTATGGAGCACTTGAACTTGACTTATTTCATAATAAGGATCTTAGGACAAAGAAATAAAAACAACTCTTGAAAACTATTGCTTACACTGTTGGTTGGCTGACCCAACAATTCTTCCTACCACTTAAACTGGAGAATTTCCCTGAATTTTCTTGATTTTCTGGCAAAAGAAACATGTGAGGCAGCACTGCTGGTCTTGCCTTCCTCTTGCCCTGGTGCTAAGCCTGAGCTCTAGCAACCGTCTTGTGACCATTAGGGAACTTGGCAGGGGTAAGTCACTGAACTGATGTCTACCTCAGTCTTCCTCTGATGCGAGAAAAAAAGATGACTATATTTAAAAAAGCTACTCCGATTTCCTGTAACTTGATTTGCATGTAGTCCTAACTGATACAATAAAATATGCTTATACCATATTTTATCAGTATAACCATATTATACCATATTATACCATATTTTATCAGTATAACCATAAAATGACCAATAAAATATGGTCATGCCAAAGACTTAGAGGACTGATGATGATATTGAAGCCAAAGTGGACATCGTCCCATTTTCTCAATGCAATGAAAAATTTCAAGACCAATTCAAAATTGAAAAGTGCGTTTACTAGTTTGACATTTCTCCTTTTCATTTATCATTTTTGTCTTCATAACTCTAATTGTTAGTCACCTCATATGAACTGGGCAAATTATATTGTCTTACAAACAATGGTTTTTACAGATTTGCCATTTCTCTCAAAGCATTATTATAAATCAATATAAAAACTTCTACTTTGGAAGAACTCTTAAGATTTGAATATAAAATGTAATTAATAGCAAAGGATAAATTAGATCTCTTTCCTTTCTCCCTTCCTTTCTTCTTTATCTCTCTTTGTTTCCAACTCATTCCTTCCTCTTTTAATGTTTTTCTTTATTTAACCTTTCCACTCTCCTTTAAAAAAAAATCTTTCCTATAGTTGGTACTTTTCTTTTATGAGAGTAATGTGATATGCTTCTCATAAAGAATATAGACATTTTTCTAACTATTTATGCACCTTTGTGGTAGACATTTTTTCCTTATGAATTTTGTGGGGATTTTGCCAGCATGTTATACAACATGTTATACAACAAAACCAGTAATGGAAACGTTTTTCAGATTTTCAGTTTCAAATAGTTTTCCCCGAGTAATTTTTTCTGTAAGAATATAATCTGTGTTTGAAGTACATGCCATTATGTCACAGGGGATTTTTGATCCAAGCCAAAATATGAGATCACAAATAATAATCACATTTGATTATTTACCAATATTTTTCCACTCACATATATTAAAACACTGTGTATTTTAATGTTATATCTACTTGCTAAATATAGCTCCATCAGTGTCTGAGAAATAAGATAGGATTAAATAATATAATTTGGTATGTTATAAATATTTTAAACTGAACAGGATCAAAAAAAAAAAAAGCTTAATGTTGAGTAAGACATATTGAAAGGAAACTTAACCATTTCCTTGCACAGAAAGGGCCACTTAGTATATAAATGAGAGAAAAAAAGCAGAACGTATTTTCCAGAAGTTAAAATAATCTATTGAAACACTGTTTCTCTGTCTGTATTAGTCTGAATATCTGAACAGATAGTATTTAACCAGAATCCAAAGTTCGGGGGCAAGATTGTTGAAAGATCTCTAAGTTTAAAATCGCTGTTTGTTGAAGTAAACCTTTGTTCCCAGTCTGTAAATTATTAAAATAAGTAAATAATGAGATCCCAGGCCTCCTCATGTGAGCTGTTTCCTGATGCGCCTCACTCTCTGGCAGTTCATTTCCAGTGATGGTACCAGCACTTTCAGATGTGCAGAGGCTACGCTGGGGATTCCATGACTGCACGCACGTATCCTCATGCAAATTACAGGCCAACTGTTCCTGCCATACTTTCTAGAAGTTCAAGTTTGGGAATCTCAGTGGAGGGTAGACTTCTTGCTTTAGAAGCTTCTCTAATGTCCATTCCTTTATTTTCTGTGTAATTCACTTTGATTTTTATCTCAAAGTTCTTATTTTGCCTGAGGCAGAAAACTTAGTCATTTCTAAGTAAAAATAAATTCTGTTATTTTCAGTCATTTAATTTTGAAGTTTAATTATATTCACGATGTTCCCTCTGTTTAGTCTTTTCTTACTATCCTTTTTCCTGGGTTGTATTTTTAAATTTTAGGGGCTTATGCAACTCCCACTCTGGGTGATGTGGGAGGGGCCTGATCTCCTGCAGGTCTTGAATTGTTCAGTCCTACACTAGATTCTTACTTTCTATGTAATTTATCCTATCAGACTCTTGGCAAAGGCGAAGTATGATGTTTTCTCTAATGGCAACCTGGACAGAATGTGGCATTATCTTTGCATCTACTCTGCTTCATAGCACTGTTGATGCCCTGAGCCCATTCTATCCTTTCTGTTTTGAGGATGACCCACAAAGGACCCTTTGGATGTATATCTCATCAGCCCAGTTGTAAGACCATCTGCAAAGGTAGCCATGCTTTCTCCCAGTTAACGTCCATGCCACAACTGGGACCCAAAGGAACTTTCAGACCCCCTTCTACACTCCACAGGTGCCACAGGTGTCTCTGGAGGATGTGTATATCTCTTTCTCTGCTAGCCTGCCACCCTATCATCCCTACTTCCCCACTGAACTGATGTTCTGAGACTCAATTTCCAAGGTGGGAAAAGAAAATACCCCACATTTCCTACAAGCAATTCTGGTGTCTGAGAATTCAGTTCAATTCTGACACTCCATACCCGGAGATAGAATCAAATTTCATAGGTACAGGGCTCAGTCCCAGAAGACCACTCTCCAATTCAGATGCCAGATGCAAACACAGCTTTTCTCTGTATTTGTGACTAATTGGCTGTAAACAAGAGGTTCCCACAACCCTCTCCTTGGGTTCGATTAATTTGCTAGACAGCTAACAGAACTCAGGAAAATCCATTTACTCAGTAGATGACCAATTTATTATATACGAATCAACAACCAGCTGAAGAGATGCATAGGGTGAGGTCCCTAACAAAGAAACTTCTGTCCTTTCAGAGCTTGGGGCACAGCGGTATGTGGAAGCTCTCTGAAAAAAAGCTGTCCCTTGCGGGTTTTAATGGGAAACTCATTACATAGTCATGATTGACTAAATTATTGGCCAATGGCAACTGATGCAACTCCCAGGAAATCAGGGAGTGGGACTGAAAGTTCCAACCCTCTAATCACTTGGTTGGTGCTCCTGGCAACCAACTCCCTTCCTGGGTTGGGATCCAAAAGTCACCTTCATTAACATAAACCCAACTGTGATGGAAAGGGCTTGCTATGAATAACACCCACTTCACCTTTATGGCCCTGAAGACAAGAACTGAGGACAAGAGACCAAAATATTTAAAAAGATGCTCCCATTACTCTTATTGATCAAAAAATTCCAAGAGTTTTGAGAGCCAGGAACTATGCATGAAGACCAAATATATCTGAGAAATATATTTTGGTCATTAGAATGACCAAATATATATACTTCTTATAAATCACAATGTTGCACCCACCCTTTTCCTATTTCCTTGAGGGTGCAGTAGGCTCCCGACTTTCAGAAATCTCAGATGGAAATAAGGGCACAAGTTTCTTCTATTTTTGGTTCCACATGCACACCCCTACCTCAATCCTCCAGAACTTGACATAGAAGGTACGGCTAAGAGTAGTGTGACCAAATTTCCTGATTTGCCTGAGAGTGAAGAGGTTCCCAGGATGCAAGACTTTCAGTTTGAAAGCATAGAAAGTCATGGAGTTGGTCACTCTACAAAAGGCATGTCCTCTACAGTGTGCTTAACTCTCTTTTTCCTCTCCAAAGTCCTTACTTTTTTTTTTTTTTTTTGAGGTACGCGGGCCTCTCACTGTTGTGGCCACTCCCACGGTGGAGCACAGGCTCCGGACGCGCAAGGTCAGCGGCCATGGCTTACGGGCCCAGCCGCTCCGCGGCATGTGGGATCTTCCCGGACCGGGGCACGAACCCGTGTCCCCTGCATCGGCAGGCGGACTCTCAACCACTGCGTCACCAGGGAAGCCCAGTCCTTACTTCTTGCTCAGAGCATTTCTTATCTACTGGGGGCTGAGAGTACTTTTTCTCCTTTAAGTATTTTCTGTCTGAAAAGGGCCTTTTCAGCTTAGAAGTGAAGAATTTGATATCTGTTTTTTCCCATTCAACTTGGAAGTATACACTTTTGTTTTCCATGTAGTTATATTTGGGAGGATTAATGGGAAATCAGGAGGAATAAGAGAAAATACAAATTAATATTGATACTTCACATATCATTACCATGGTTCTTTTTTAAAAAACTTTATTGAAGTATAGTTGACCTTCACCTATTTCAAGTGTACAATTTAATGATATTTAGTAATTTTACCAGGTAGTGTTACCATTTCCATAGAAGTTTTAGAACATCTTTTCTTTCCCAATAAGATCCCTCATGACCATTTACAGTTCATTCTTATTCCTAGCCCTAACCTCAGGCAAACACTAATTTACTCTCTATCTCTGTAAACTTGTCTTTTCTAGACATTTCATGTAAATGGAATCATACAATATGTGGTCTTTTTTGTTTAGCTTCTTTCACAATGTTTTTCAGGCTCAACCATGATGTACCATGTATCAGTAGGGGTTGTTCTTTTCAATGCTGAATAGTGTTTCATTGTACGGATATACTGCATTTTTACCCTATCTATTCACCAGTTTATGGACGCTTAGATTGTTTCCAATTTTTGATTATTATGAATAATGTTGCTATGAATGTTTTTGTGTAAGTCTCTGTGCAGATGTATATTTTCATTTCTCTTGGGCTTAGGGTAGAATTGCTGGGTGATATGGTAGTTTAATGTTTAACATTTTGAGAAACAACTGAACTGTTTTTCAAAATGCCTGCACTACTTTACACTCCCAGCAGCAACATAGGAGGGTTCCTGTTTGTCCACATCCTTGTTAATGTTGTTAATGTCAACATAACATTTTGTTAATGTCAGTCTGATTTATTAGAGCCACTCTGGTGGATGTGAAATGGTGCTTTTAATCTACATTTCCCTAATGGATGATATTGTTGAGCATCTTTTCATGTACCATTTTTTCATCATCCATTCCTGTATCTTCTTTCATAAAGGACTGTTCACAAGTTTGACCATTTTTGATGGATTATCTTATTATTGAGTTGTCAGCATTCTTCATAGGTTCTGGGTATAAGTCCTTTATTGGGCATGTGTTTTGAAAATATTTGCTTCCTATCTATTGCTTATCTTTTCATTTTCTTAATGGTGCCTCTTGAAGTGCAAAGGTTTTAAACTTTGATGAGGTCTAATTTAATAATTTTTTAATCTTATGAATCATTCTTTTGGTCTTTCCCTAACACAAAGTCTTGAAGATTTTCTTTTACATATTCTTCTAAAAGTTTTACTGTTTAACTTATTTATTTATTTATTATTATTTATTATAAATAAATAAGTTATTTATTTAACTTATTTATTGGTTAGAGTTATAATCCTACATTCAAGTATATAATCCATTTTGAGTTAATTTTGTGCTTATTCTGAGATGAAGTCTATCTTTTTGTGTGTGGATCTAATGGTCCCAGCAGCATTTGTTGAACAGACTATCCTTTCTCCCCAGTGATTTGCTTTGGCATCTTTGTAAAACAAATCAGTTGACTGAAATATAAGGCTTTATTTCTGGGCTCTCAATTCTCTTCCATTAATCTGTATACGGTTGGCCTTAAACAACACAGCAGGTTAGAGCCACTGGCCCTCCTCACATTTGAAAATCCACATATAACTTAGAGTCTGCCCTCCACACCCAAGGTTCCTTAACTACAGTTCTACATCCATGGATTCAACCAACTACAGATTGTGTAGTACTGTAGTACATACTATTGAAAAAATCTGCATATAAGTGGACCCTCACAGTTCAAATCTGTGTTATTCAAGGGTCAGTTATATTTACATGTCTATATGCCAATACCAGACTGTCTTGATTACTTTAGCTTTTATAGTTAGTTTTGAAATTAGGAAGTGAAAGTTCTTCAACTTTATTCTTATTTTCAAAATTATTTTGGCTATTAGATGTTTTACATTTTCATATAAATTTTTGACTTTGTCAATTTCTGTAAAAAGTTTTTTGGTAGGGATTGTGTTGAATCTACAGATCAGTTTGGGAGAGAACTGCCATCTTAACAATATTGAGTCTTCTAATCCATAATCATAGAATGACTATTTATTTAGGTCTTCTTTAATTTACTTCAGCAAAGTTTTATGATTTTTAGTGTATGCTTTGCACTTCTCTTGTTAAATATATTCCTAAGTATTTTATTCATTTTGGTGTTATTGTGAGTGAAATTTCATTCTTAATTTTGCTCATGTATCAAAATACAATTGATTTTTGTAAATTGATATTGTATCTAGCAAACTTGTTGTACCTTTTTAAAAAAATTAATGGACTTTATTTTTTAGAGCAGTTTTAGATTTACAGAAAGATTTAGCAGAAAGTACAGAGAGTTCCCACATAACTCTCCCCCCCTCCACTCCCCTCTACCCCTTCTACACAAGTTACTCTATTATTAACATCTTGTTAATATGTTATATAATACTAAAAATTGGCTTGCCATGTGATCCAACAATTGCTGGATCTACTGTAAGAAATAGATTTGATGAGCCAATATTGATAAATTGTTATTAACTGAAGTCCATAGTTTATATTAGGGTTCACTCTATGTTGTATATCCTATGGGTTTTTACAAATGCATCCACCATTACAGTGTCATACAAGTTGTCTCACTGCCCCCAAATTACCTGTGCAACACCTGTTCATTGATCCTTCCCTCCCTCCAAATCCTTGGAAGCCACTTGTCTTTTTACTGTCTCAGTAATTTTGCCTTTTCCAGAATGGCATTGCTGTGACGTTAATAAACATTAAATTAGGTTTTGTTGAGTCCTGTGATGACAGATGGTGAGCCCTGGTTCAACAAATGACCACAAGGGAGTTGAAATAGAGAAGTTTATTGCTCACAGGTCCTGGAGGAAGTACACAGCATATGTTGAGGGACCACATGTGGAGGTCAAGGCATGGTGTAGGTAGAGAGAGTGACAGGATGTGGGGCATGTGCCTTTATTAAGGTCCATGGGTGGAGTGCTTTGGGGTTTCCAGGCTAAGTCAGATTGGTCAATTCAAACCAAAAAGAGTAGGGCTTTGATAAGCTCCCCAACTGTCTTATCTAAGGGGTACACACAAGGGGAAGGCTCTGGGAGGAGGGGTGACTGTTTATCACAAGGGCTGTTGGGGAAGTCATACTGAGAACTTACATTTACTTGTGACTGCAGGCTGTTATCTGGACAATGTTCTTGCATGAGGAGCTAATGCCAGTTTAAGACCCCTGCAAGTTTCTTGGCCAAAAAAAGGGATGCCAAGGCTGCAATACCATGGAGTAGCTTAGCTAAATTCTCAACAGTTGGAATGATGTATTATGTAGTGTTTTTGAATTGGTTTCTTTCACTTAGCAATATACATTTAAGGTTTCTCCATGTCTTATCATTTCTTTTAATTGCTGCATGGTTTTCCATTGTATACCACGTAACAATACTCCGTTGATATACCACAGATGTTTATTCTTTCACCTCTGAAGGACATCTTGGTTGCCCTCAAGTTTTAGCTAAGTTATGAATAAAACTTCATGGGCAGGTTTTTGTGTGGAGATAAGATTTCAACTCATTTGGGTAAATACCAAGGGGTGCAAATGCTGGATCATATGGTAAGCCAATGTTCAGTTTTTAAAGAAACTGTCAAATTGTCTTCAATGTGGCTATACCATTTTTGCCTCCCCACCAGCAATAAATGAGTGTTCTTATTACCCAACATTCTTACTAGCATTTGGTGCTCTCAGTGCTATTGTCAATGATTTCAGCCATTCTAACAGGTGTGTAGTGGTAGTTTAATTTGCAATCCTCTCATGACATATGATGTGGAGCATCTCTTCATGTGCTTATTTGCCATCTGTATATCTTATTTGATAAGGTATCTGATCAGTTCTTCTGCTTACTTTTTAATTGGGTTGTTTGTTTTCTTATTGCTAAGTTATAAGAGTTCTTTCTATATTTTGGATATTTTGGTTCCTTACCAGATATGTGTTTTGCAAATATTTTCTTCCAGTCTGCGGTTAGTCTTTTCATTCTCTTAACAGTGTCTTTGCAGAGCCAAAGTTTTTAAATTAGGAAAAGTCCAATTTATCACATTTTTCTTTCATGGATTGTGTTTTTGGTGTTGTGTCTAAGAAGCCATCACTAAGCCAAAGGTCACCTAGGGTTTTTCTTATGTTGTCTTTAAGAGTTTCGTAGTTTTGTGTTTTACATCTAGGTCTATGATATATTTTGAGTTAATTTTTATGAAATGTGTATGGTCTGTGTCTGGATTCTTTTTTTTTTTTTTTTTTGGATGTTTAGTTGTTTCAGCACCATTTGTTGAAAAGATTCTTTTTTCTCCATTGAATTGCCTTTGTTCCTTTGTCAAAGACCACTTGACTGTATTTGTGTGGGTCTATTTCTGGGATCTCTATTCTGTACCCTTGATCAATTTGTCTGTTCTTTTGCCAATACCACACAGTCTTGATTGTTGTAGCTTCCTTCTGTTTTTGATTTCTAATTTAACTCTATTTGTATGACAAATCCATTTAAATCTTTTAATATTTATTTCATGAATTAACATATGATCTATCTTGGAAAACGTTCCATGTGTGGTTGAAAATAATGTATATTCTGCTGATGATGGGTGTTAGGTTAAGTGGGTTGATATTTTTTAAGTTGTATAAATTCTTTTTGATTTTTGTTCCAGTTCTTCTATCAATTTTTGAGAGCAACTATTTTTTTTCAACTCTTTTTATTTTTTCTTTTGGCCATGCTGTGCAACTTACGGGACCTTAGTTCCCCTATTAGAGATCGAAACCTGGCCCTCGGCAGTGAGACCTCAGAGTCCTAAGCACTGAACTACCAGGGAATTCCCGAGAGCAACTTTGTTGAATTTTCTGTTTTTACCTCCAATTCTGTAAATTTTAGTTTCATATATTTGGGACTCAGTTATTAGGTGTTTATAATTATTATTTGTTCTTGTAAGTCAATCCTTTTATTGTTATAAAATGTTTCTCCTATCTAGTAGAATTTTTTTTAAGTCTATTTGTCTTTTATTAGTATAACCCCTCCAGCTCTTTCTTGGGTACCATTTGCATTATGTATCTTTTTCTATCTTTTAACTTATTTGTGTCTTTGAATCTAAGTGTCTCCTATATACCATATATAATTGGATCATTAAAAAAAAATTCCATCATGCCTGTCTCTGCATTTTGGATCAGAGCATTTAATTATTCACATTTAATGTAACTGCTGATAAGGTAGGATTTATGTTTGCAATTTTCCTATTTGTTTTCTATATGTCTTTTTTATTCCTCTGTTCCTCCATTACTACCTTCTATTGTGTTAAATAGATATTTTCTAATGTACCATTTAAATTCTCTCTTTTTCTGTTTACTTTTTTTAAAAAGTTATTTTTTTTAGTGTTTGTCCTGAGGATTACAACTGGCTCCTTAACTTAAAGCAATCTAATTTAGATTAATATTAACTTAATTTCAATAGCATACAGAACATTTGCTCTAATGGAGAAGATTTGCTCCATTCCCTCCTTTTTCCTATGTGATATTATTGTTATATAAATTATATCTTTAAACATTATAAGACCATCCACACACATTTATATTAATTGCTTTATACACTTGTCTTCTAAATCAGATAGAGGAAAAAATTTACAAAAATTGCATTTGTATTGTGTTTTACATTTATCTATGTAGTTATCCTCACTGATAATCTATTTCTTCATGTGGATTTGAGTTACCATCTAGTGTCTTTTCATTTGAGACTGAAAGATTCCCATTAGAGCTGGTAGTTGTGAATTCCCTCAGCATTTGTTTATCTTGGAATATATTAATTTCTCTCACTATTTTGAGGAATAGTTTTGCTGAATATAGAATTCTTGAATGACAGTCTTCCCCCCTCCACCCCCAGCACTTTGATTGTATCATTCCACTGCCTCTGGCCTCAATAGTTTCTAATGAGAAGTTAGCATTAATCTTACTGAAAATTTCTTATACATTATGAGCATTTTTATTTTGAGGCTTTCAAGAATCTAAGTTTGATTATAATGTGCTAGGGTATGGACTTATTTAAATTTATTCTATTTGGGGCTCACTGGTTTTTCATCAGTTTGAAAGAACACTAGTCATGCTGGATTAGGGCCCACCCTAATGACTTCATTATAAATTGATTACCTCTGTAAAGACCCTATTTCCAAATATCATCACATTCTGAGGTACCAGGTATTGGGAATTAAATATGTCTTTTGGAGTAACACAATTCAACCCGTAATATAAACTTTATAGAATTAGTCTAGGCAAGTGATTAAGCACACACACACACACACACACACACACACACACACACCAGCAGCAATAACAACAATAACAACAAACTTTGGGGAGGAGGGATCTGATTTCCAGAGTTGCCACATTCACATTATCTAAAATGTCCAGTTTCAAAAAAATTTTTTGTGACTCATGAAGAAACAAGAAAGGCACAGAGGAAAAAGAACATATGAATACACAGGAAAAAAAGAGCATGTAACTGGAGTCTTGCATCTGCAAACCAAGAAATTCTGTGGATTGTCAGAAATCACACGAATTTGGATGAGATGAGGAAGAATTCTCACCTAGAGATGTCAGAGATTGTGTGGCTCTGCTGAGATCTTGATTTTGAACTTCTAGCCTCCAGAACAATAAGACAATAAATTTCTGTTGTTTTAAGACAGCTCTTTTTGGCAGCCCTGATAAACAAATGCAGTTTGTATTCCCTAGTGTGCAGCCACTGTATTCTCTAGTAGGTGGGCTTAGTAGTCAGCTAATGACTGATCAGAGATTCCCATAAATGCTTGGGACCAATAAGCCTTCCAGTCTTTGCTAAGGAGCTCTCCGTGTGAGTTAAGGCACTCCTTTTATGCTCAGGCAAATTACTAGACTAACTTACGCTTCATTTCCGGTTTTCACAGGGCCTCAGTGTCAGCCAGAGGTGAGAGCTTGGAGCCCTGTTAGGTCTTTCCTGGGCATTTATACAGCCCTGAATGTGCACATGGCCTTCTAGATATTTAAGAATATATCAGCTATTTCCAAAGGCCCTTCTGGACATCTCCTATTTTAGGCTGGAATTTTTTTCCCCCTGAACCGGCATTGCTGCCTTAGTCTGTTGCTGTGTTCGACAATTGTAGTTGATTGCTTGAGTTAAATACTCTGCTGAGAGGGGTTTTTCCGAGCCCTGCATATGGGGCTTTTCAAGGAGTCAAGAGATAGGTCCAGTAAGAAGAATGCTCTGGAGATGGTGCTCTTGGAGGAGCTCCTGGTTTGCCCCTTTTCAGTGGCTGCAACACTGCTCATTTTTACAGCTACAATATGTCAGGGCTGCTGGTTTTCAAGACTAGTTCGGAGTTAGGGGAAGGAGGATGGGAACAGGCCAAATTTAAAAATCCACAAACTCAACTATTCTAATGGAAGTTCAGAAGTTTTTCTTGAATAAATTCTCCCTAGATTGAGGCAGGTCTTGGGTTAGTTTCTAAAGTACAGAAAAAGATGATTTTGACAAAATTTTCAGTATTTTGTTGCTTTTATGGAAAAGCAGACATATGGGGATCCTCAATCTGATATTACTTATATTTTAAATCAGGGCTACAAAAAGTAGAATTAGACATTAAGAACATGAAGTAACACAGGATTGGAGGCTTATGAATTGGACAATTTCCTTTACCTCTGAAAGCCTCTTTTTGCATATCTGTACAATTGAGGTAATGATATACACTCAACAAAACTGACACAGTTAGGTCTGCCTTCATGACAGATCTTCTCTTATGAGGGCAATTATAGAAAAAGAAAAACAATGATAAACAGGAAAAACACTGTAAACACTTCAGAGTGGCATCTCGCTGTAAAATTTAGTCTTTTGAAATGTCTCTTCTCTGCTGTTCCCAATCTTCTGTTTCTTAAGTCATGTGTGAAAAGGCATGGGCATGGCAGTTTCTCATTTAGCTTTGCAGAGTTTCTGTCTAAGGACTGAGCTCACCTATGTGCTATGTGGAAGATAATTCTCTGAGCACTGGAGGTGCTATGCCAGTGAGCCTAATATTGGATGATTTACAGATTCTCCCCTTTGATGGAGTAACCCCACATAGAATCTTCAAGAATACCCCCATTAAAGTAGGGGTCCCGTTTCAAAGAGTGTTTTCCCTGAGTTTGGAGAATCTCTGGTAGTCCTGAGAAAGCCAGAAATGCAGGTTGATATTCCAGCCCAAGTTTCTTATTTTACACTCTTAGTTTTCAGTGTCACAGACATACCTGAATACTATTAAACTCTAGGGATGCATGAAATGCCATAGCCTTTTGCTCCCTGTATCAATTAGAGCAGCAGAACCACTAGGAAATTGTATCTACATCTACATCTATTTCTATATCTATGTGTAGATCTATCTATATATCTTTATTTCTTTATCTGAATCTCTATTTTTATCTCTATCTATAAAAACTAAAGGATTTGCTTAGAGATTGACTTTACGTAATTGTGGGAGCTGATTAAGTAGTCTCTATTAAGGCTGTTACCTCAAGTCTGCTGCTGGGAAGTTGAAGTTCAAGTCATCCAGAAGGGGTGATGCATGTAAAAGTGAAGGAAAACAAGAACAAGCTGGAGCCTACAAAGATGAACTGAGATCTGCCAGTTTTTATTACCACTAACCTTGATGGTGTGGACATCTTGCAGAAGTTGGGGCCCTTCTTGGTGGAACTAAACACATACCAGACCCAGAGGCTGAGCAGCTGAAGGAGGATCTTGGTGAAGGTGGAAGAGTTACAGGCTTACGGTCTCATGCTAGAGAGATAAGCCAGCAGATATATGACAATTACAGCAAAGGGGTGGGCCATCATGTATAACACAATGCATATTGTAAAAGAAAAATTGCCCAGAATGCTGGTTACAAATGGCAAGGCAGATTTTATTCGAGCTACTGCCGTAGGGGAAAGGGACTTCAATCTAGAAATGAACTTGACACCAGATACAGCAAAGACCCCTGGGAATTTATAGCCATGGGCAGAGTGAGGGAGTCAGTGAATGGAGAAGGACAAAGAGGAACTTGATTAGATAGCAAGGGTGTGGGTATTCTTGCTAAACTGTGCTGAACAGACCATGGATGAAGGCTCAAAGGAGCCTGGCTAAGTTTGGTCAAGGAGGGGTTCCTTGTCAGTGTGAAATATCAAAGTGACTGTTGCTTCACTTCTGCTTTCTAAATCTCACACAAGAATCTTCCTTATGGTCCGTTCTAACTGAGAAATTTGGGAAATGTAGTTTAGCATAACCAAATGTGTAGTTCATACACTACAAAACTACCACACTGCTATTTAGGAGCCATCGTTCTTTCTCTATTCTTATCTTCCTGCTGTGAAATCCAAGGCATGGGCCATGGATTCACTCACTGTCTCTCCTGAAAGTAGGTAGGTGGGCGATTGATTGACATGACATTGGCTAACTCTGCCCCCTGCTTCTACTTTGTTTCTTTTCTTCCATGAGTTAAATTATATTTTACCCTCTTTTAAAATATTTTATTGTGATAAGTACCTAACATGGGATCTATCCTCTTAAATTTCCAGTGTACGTTATTGTTGACTGTAGTTATAATGCTGTACATCTCTAGAGCTTACTCAGAGCTGAAATTTTATGACTGTTGATTAACAACTACTCATTCCCCCCTGGACTCAGCCCCTGGTAACCACCATTCCAGTCTTTGACTTTATGAATTTGACTATTTTAGGTATCTCATATAAGTGGAATCGTGCAATACTTGTCTTTCTGTGTGTGGCTTATTTCACATACTGTATTTCTATTTTAAGGTGAGCTTTCTGGTCTCCTTCCCTCACTCCTAGGTCCTTTTCTCTGGGATAGGACGGGAGGCATGCTTTCATTTGTGTAGTGAACCTGCTCATGTTTTTTGAGATCTGTACAGTATTATTACTGGACTTTCTGGTGGATCAGATGCAATCTGCCAGAAAATAGCCAGTTTACCCACAACCAAAGCAAAAATGTAAACAACTTCATTTTCATTTACTCTTAAAGGATAATTTGGAAATAATTTACTTCCGAGGCAGGGGGTGTGCTCCAAGCTTATGAGGCTTTAGAGATGCTCAGGACAACGCTTTGCATTGTAGAGTCAACATATATAAGAGTTATTAAGGTTCAGACCTTGCTCAGATGATCAGGATCCTCTTTCCTTCTGTCCATGGGGGTCAGGCCTCATCCTCTACTTCCTGTCCACATCTTTCTGCATGTGACCCAGGAAGCCAGAATTATGGCTGTTTAGGGGACAGGCTTATGTTGCAGGGTCTTTCACTCCCTCACCTTGTTAATTGGTTTCCATGAACTTGATTAAAGGTAAATACTTGGTTTCTTGAAAGCTTGATGGTAAAAAATGGGAGGAAGAGGGAGTAGAGTAAGTGAGAGGATAGTAACTGAGCTAATTCCTCAGTGTTCATGGGAGGAAGTCAACGGACACTTTCTTAAGTAGAGATATTTAAGAATAAAAGTATTTTCATACTGTTTAGAGTTGTGGAAGCAACCACCAAAAAGAACCAAAACCATATATACTTTTAAATGGTTGTTTCCAGAGAAAAGAACTGGGAATATGTTTAGGAAGGAGTGAACTAGAGCAGGAAACCCCTGTTTTTTTTTTTTTTTTTACGGTACGCAGGCCTCTCACTGTCGTGGCCTCTCCCGTTGCGGAGCACAGGCTCCGGACGCGCTGGCTCAGCGGCCATGGCTCACGGGCCCAGCCGCTCCGCGGCATGTGGGATCTTCCCCCACCGGGGCACGAACCCGTGTCCCCTGCATCGGCAGGTGGACTCTCAACCACTGCGCCACCAGGGAAGCCCAACCCCTGCTTTTTGCTGTAATACCCTATCTTATTGAAATCCTTTATTTCCATCTGAATGTATTATTTTGATAATAATTTAAAAAACAAGTCAAACTTAAACCCTTCCAAGTAATCTTACATTATTTTACTTGGATGCATCACATATATTTTGTCAATGATTGAACATAGGCTATATTTAACAACGGTGTAAAAAAAAAGGGCAGCACTCTTTTATTTCAGAGAATCCATGAACATCCTTTCCAGCAACATAGGCAAGAAAATTCAGAAATTATAATTTATATAAATAAAAATTTAAAATTCTTCAATTACAATGGATGCAGAGAGGAAGATACATCTCAAGAGCGTGTTTAGATATTCCTGGGGCACAAGTTTTTTAATTAATATAATCATGTTAATTTAATTGGAGCAGGCATTTTTGTGGCCTCCAAAGGGGTATTGAAGCACTCGTGCATGAACGTGGGGCTCTCCCTGTGCATCTGGGCTGGTTGTGCCTTATTGCCCATTATGACCTCTCTCTGCTCCGCAGAGAGAGGTATAACCTTCCCATGCTGTGGAGTTCACTACTATTGTCTGAAGAAATGTTTTGGCAACTTGATCTCTTTCCTGAACCTCTGGATAACCTTGTTTCTGGGGCCAAGGCTAGCTGCCAGTCAGTCTCCGCTCCTCACTGGGTACAGCATCCAGCCTTTTTCTCCCAGCTGCTGTGCTCCAAAGCTGCCAAAGAAATGTCTGGCCCTGGCCATATTGTGGATTGTGGGAATCCTGAATTTTCGTGGTGTGAAAGAGGTGACTCGGCTTCAGATATCCAGCACCGTGCTGAAAATGGCCATACTCGGCCTTATTTCCCTAAGTGGAGGAGTGTTGCTGGTAAGAGGGAGGAAGCAGAATCTAGAACTCCTTTGGTGCTGAGTTTCCAGAAGCCTCCCAGTTTACAGAAGCTGTCTTCCAAGGATATTTTTCATATTCAGGTGGAGGATACTCTATGTATATAGCAGGTAACCAACAATACCTTGAGAAAAACAATCTCAAGCCATAACTTATTGCACACCATGTGAAATGCACATCTTTTATTATATTTTCTGTTTCATTTAAAATAAATGATTCAATCTATTTTTTCTTCCTTATTATTTTCTAAATCAGATCAAGATATACCAGCTCTGCACTTATCACCTACTCTTAATTTTTCCCACAGTTATTCCAAAGTATTTATTTCCTTGAATAACTTCTCTTTTTCAGCTTTCTATTCCGGGACCACAGATATGGGACCTCCATGTCAAACTAGTTTTCATTCTATTAATGGATGAATTCTCGGGCTGTGGAAATACTCCCCTTCCATGAAACGGTGAATCCAAGAATAATCCAATGCAGACTATGCTTGTGTTATGGGTGGGTGGGTGCGACACACTCAGGCTCTTAAGTATTTTTAAAAAGAGTATAATCATAGATATCCTTGATTGCTCTAAGGCTGGACTTAATACTCTTCCTTTCAACATCAGGACAAAAGTTTTCTCTTCATTTTCAAAGTCAGTCTCTTCCCTTGAACTCTACCTGTATCCTTTCCCTCTCACCTCCTCAGGAAACTTGCACACTTATTTCATGTTTCTCAAAGTCAACCATTTTATCAGTTTTTTTCTTTGACATTTAAACATGAAACAGATGCTCTACTACTGAACAAATTTTTCCTTTAATCTTAGTACCCCCTGTAGTGACTGATGTGTCCATCATTCATTAAATCACTCGATCAGCAGATATTTTTTTAAACACTGACTATTTTTAAAGTCCTGTATTAGGGCCTGAAGATGAGTAAGATGTATTCTTTACCCCAAAGAGGCTTATAGTCTAGTAGAACTGGCAATACCTAGATTTTGGCCTGACTTTTGTCACTTACTAGCTTGGCAAGTATCTTTAACTCTCTGGACTTATTTTTTTTTTTTTCTCCTTCATTTGAAAAATGGGCATTATCACTTAAAATCACTATAATTCTGTGCCTTATGAGCAAATAATGGCATAATAGTAATTAATAAGTGGCTACAAGGGAAAAATATAATTACTATGGCAATTCAGTGGAAGGTAAAATCACCTTTTGCTGTGTCATCAAGTGGAAAAGTAGCAATTTTCATTGAATCCAAAAAGTTCTAGCAGTAGAAAAATCTGAGTGAAGCTGTGGAGACTAGAAGTGTGCAGGTGTGTATAAGACATGGCACACAATCTTGGGTGACTGCAAAAATGCTTTCCACCTGATGGGCTTTATGATAGATACGATTGCTAAGCCAAGCACCTAGAGAGAGGAGAACAAGATGGCATAGGACTGGAGACAGATGACTGGAGAATGCCAACTTTTAGGCAGTATGTGGAGAAAGAGGATCTGCTGAAGAAGCCAGAGGAAGTTTAGAGAATTATGAAAGAAAATCACCATGTTTCCAAAAGGGAGTGAAATCAACATGGTGAAATGCTTCAGAAATTGAAGAGTGTGAGAACTGATCAGAAAAAATTTTAAGAGGTCATTGGTGAATTTTGAGCATGAGAGGAAATTTGGCTTTGAATTTAAAAGTGAAGTATTGAGAAAAGAAAGCTATAAGAGATTAGTCTTTTATGAGTAAATGGGTCACTGCAATTTGAGAGGCTAGCATAATGAGAAAAAATTTCTTTTTCTCTCTCTCTCATTTTGTCTCTCTCTCTTTTAAGGATAGAGGAGATATCTTTGGTGTCTATCTGTGCCAATTTCATTTTGTTCCATTGCCAAAGATGTTTCATTGCTAGATGACTTTGCTGAAGACAGATTAACAAAATTTGCTAACCTATCAATTATTACAGAATTCTTAAAAACCAGCTAGCAGTAAACAAAAGCTGAAGGAATTTCAGTGTATGCTGGGATTGTTAATTCACTTAATAAATTTTAAGTATAACTAACATCTAAGTAACACTTTTACCAGTAAAATAGTAATTTGTAGGCAGCTGACTTTGCCTACCATAGGAACAGCCATCTTTTAAGTTCAAAACCAAGGGTATTCACTACCTGTCTAGCTATTATATTGTATATTATATTGTATTATATTCCTATCCTCTCTGTAACAATCTAATACATAATGAGAAAGAGCAAAAGGCCCAGAGGAAAGTACAGGTAATCCTAAAAAGTAGCCCTGCTGCTTGCCCAAAAGCTTTAACTAATAACCATAGTCATTAATAACTTATTAAGTGCTAGGCATTTGATTGGAATTTTATTGTCTCTGTATTTTCCATTTCCCCAATATATAGGTAAGGAAATTGAAACCTTGACAGTCAATAACTTGTCCAGAAGCTCATAAATAGTTAAGTGGTTCAGGCAGCATTTAAATGAGAGCTTTCTAATTCTTTACTCATCAAGTACTTAATCAGCTCATATTTGTGTATGCCATGGGCATTACATTCAACCTTTGGGCAGATGCAGATGGAAGGAATCTGACATTTGTCAAAGGACAAATATTTATTAGTCAGAGGGATTTAGCTTTAAGTAACAGAAACCCACACACATTAGCTTAAACTAGCAAAGGGGAACTTGCTGCAAGAATAATGCTGTATTTCAAGGGAGACCTGAGCAACCAGTCTTCAGGAGCAACAGGAATTAGGGAAGCTCTAGAACTTACAAACTAGAGTTATTAGCTGGATTTTTATGCTGCCATTACATGCTTTTTTCCTGATTCTCTCAGTTTTGTTGACATATGGTTCAAATTCTTGCAAGAAATCTTCTCGTGTACTGGCAATGATTGGTTTCCAGTGAATCAGAGGTCTGTGCTTGGTCCTATTACCTATTACCAGGGCACAGAGTCACATTGTGTACACATAGCTATAACGTTCAATTCTTTTTTTTTTTTTTTTAAGTTTGTTTATTTATTTATTTATGGCTGTGTTGGGTCTTCGTTTCTGTGCATGGGCTTTCTCTAGTGTGGCAAGCGGGGGCCACTCTTCATCATGGTGCGCAGGCCTCTCACTATCGCGGCCTCTGTTGTTGCGGAGCACAGGCTCCAGATGTGCAGGCTCAGTTAATTGTGGCTCACGGGCCCAGTTGCTCCGCAGCATGTGGGATCTTCCCAGACCAGGGCTCGAACCCATGTCCCCTGCATTGGCAGGGGGACTCTGAACCACTGCGCCACCAAGGAAGCCCAACGTTCAATTCTTTATGTCAGGGATAATTCTCAGAGTACGGTGAGACTGGGGAAAATGGTGTCACAAATGGGACAATATTTGAGAATAAGACTATCCTGGAAAATCATTATATATGATGCTAAATCACGTCTTTTCTGCACTTGATATTGGCATAAAGGGAAGGTAAAGAGACTACAGGGAGAGAGTATTTATGACAGACTCTTTTACTCTTTTCACAAATGCTATGAGAATGTATAATAGGACAGTTTTGTTAGCCTAGGAGATTTTTAGCTCCTATTTTCCCAGAAGAAGTTATGATTGCTGAAGGAAGGGTAAGTGTCAACTAGGCAACTAGAAAAGGAAAGAACATTCCACGTGAGAGAATGGGCTGAGGGGCAACGAGGAGCATGACACTTTTGAGAAACTGAAAGAAGACCAGTGTGCCTGTAACACGGATAGCAAAGGGGATCATCAACTTGTCATATACTGTATTCTCACAGCCCTTTCTCCCTTTTCACATGGACGCTTACCACAGTCACTATTTTAACTTTCTTTAGGTGATTATTGAATTAATCATAGGTCCTCTTCTTAATATTGAGCTTCATGTTTGTTTTTGCTCACCACTGTATTCCCACTACTCAAACTCATTACCTAGTACCTAACAAAGGAGACTGAAGACACAGGTAGACTCCAAACCTACAGGGTCTTATGGGCTAAGCTTTCACTTTCATTCTTGTGCATTTCTTCAGAAATTTTACCATCTATGGGGGAAATGAAGACATTAACCCCCTTTTTTTTTCATTTAGCACCAAGCTGTGAAGGGAGGGGTGTGTGTAGCAGTTCCTACTGTGTGCGTGCATGCGTGTGTGGTGGTGGTGGTGGCTGGGGCGGATAGGAAGAGTCCAACCCAACACTTGATACATGGAGCAATTTTAAAAGTTAATTTAAGGCATAAATTTTACCAGTTGTGATTTTGCTCTTTTGCGTGTTATAGGGGAGCTGAAGAAACCCAGGAAGACAATTCTAAAATGCATATTTATTGCATTCCCTCTGGTGACTATTGTTTATTTACTGGTTAACATTTCCTACCTGACTGTTCTGACACCCAAGGAAATTCTCTCTTCAGGTTTGTATGTAAATAACTAAGGCAATAAACAATAATAAGGACAGTTCTGGTCCTTTTAGCATATGTAAGTATCATTTTACCAGTTGAGACTGCTGTTTGCTTTTCATTATTTTATAGAGAGTCAACTTGTAATTTTTGAAAATAACAGAGGGGCCAAAGAGCATGATTTGGCTTAGAAATGAGTTTCACATTAAAGCATGGTAATGTGTTTTCTGATAATATGGAAAAGTATATATAATGATGGCATATGGTGCAGACTGGGTTCAAAATGTTAGTATTCCTTTCATGATCTCTTCTCACCAGAGTGACACTGTGTAATCAGTGCTTATAATATATATAATGTGTATATTATATCTACTAAAAATTTCACAACATGAATTTTCCAAATGTTCTTCTAGGTGACATAAAGAATGATAAACTTGAAATGTAGGACATTAGCAGTTAAAAGAATAGATGCTAATGGTCAACTGATATACATAGTTAATATGATTAATATGTAATATAATGTTGTTATTTACCATAAATAACTCTAAAATTTATAGTGGCAAAGGGCCCTGAACATATTGGAAATTTGACAAAAAGATAACTATTTTAGGGCCCTAGTTGTAGAATAAAAAATGAAAGAATAGGAAAATCTTAAGGAAATAAACATACATTTAAAAATGGGTAACAGATTCAAGGAATAAAAGGAAATTTGGAAAGAAATGAGGAACAGGAAATATGAAAGACCAGCAATTTCCTCAAATCAGCATTAAACGTTGAGTTATCAGCCAGTACTTTTGGGACTAATGTCTTTTGAGTAGCTATTACTGTTTTGGTAAATCTTTGGGGCACTGGAAATAAATCTAAGGGAGGTTTAACATAAAAGCCCTAACACACTTTGCCTCAATTCTTGTGTTACTGCCATGTAGGAAGCTGCCATATGCATGGTATCAGTGTTGATTCATAGTGGTCTAGCTCTGTTAGGGAGCTGTACATTAGAAATAGTCAAGATTCTGAGTATTTGTGGGAATAAACCAATTGCTAAATTGGACAAAAACAAGTAATGATTTATTAACTACTTTGATTATGTAGAAAATAAATTTATGAAGCTACGTACAGGTGTGGTCAGGGCTGTTGGTCAGCTGGCTCAGCTATAATGGCTCACTGAAGCTGGCATCTGTTTTGGCCAGTGCTCTGGCCATACTCGTTGTTAAAAATGATGAATATCTATCTCTTCTGGTGTGTCATAACAGTTGCAGCATTTTTGTGGGCGGTATACTAGTTTTGGCATGTATGGAAGACACATGAAGTGTTTTGACTATAATTAATACAATTCTTTTAGACATATCATCCTTAGATGTTGTTTAAATTCTGAAATAATATTTTTGATTTCAAATATCTACCTTTTATTGTATTATGAACTTACATTAAGGAAATAATCAGAGCTATACATGAAAAATGTATGTACAGGGACAATCATCATAGCATTACCTATGAAAGCAAAAAATTAAGGACCACCAAAATATCCAATAAATTTGAAATAAATAAATAATTTATAGAAATGTATATAATAGACCATCCTGAGATTTTTCAAAGATCATATTTTTGAAGAATACTTAAAGTAAAAAGACTGTTTATAATGTAATAATGAGAGCAAAGGCAGGATCTATATTACAATATAAAACAGAAAATATCAATAACTAATTAATAGTGACCTGTTGGAATGATATTGAGGGTGATTTTTGTTTATTCTTTACTAAATTTTCCAAATTTTCTTTAATGAATGGCAAAATTTATATAATAGGAGAAAAAATTATAAGCAAAAGAAATGGATTCCTAAATTAAGGAATTTTAAGGATTAAGGAGTGAATGTTTTCAAACAAATGGGTATATTTAATAAACATAAAAAGCTACAAAAGGATATAGACCATCTAGGATGTGTGTGTTTTTCTTAGAAGAAAAAATAGAGTAAGTTCTACAGCACAGTAGGGGAAGCCTGTCCCTCTACAATGAGGTTTGTGGAAATGTCATAGTGAGGAGTACAGGTTCCTGGCTTTTTCAGTCTGAGGATTTCAAAGTTCCTGAAAGCCCTGCTAACACACCGTTGACAAGGTTGCTCCCACTTGGTGTTCTTGAGGGTTCCGTGTCATACTTGAAACTAGAGACTATTGGCATAGGAAAAGATAATCCAAAAGAGTAAGTACATTGTCTGGGAGCAGAGGCTAAGAAAGTTTCTTTGACCAGAAGCAGCCTGCAGATAACTGGTCAACCAGGCATGATTAAGTACTTTGAGAGGAAACTGAAAATGTTAAAATCACTTACTAGTAAATTGGTACAATCATTTTTGGAGGGTAATTTTGTAATACCTAGCTTATTTTAAAAAGTATATACCTTTTGACTCACAAATCCCACTTCTAAGAATTTACTCTCAGAGGAGAAGTGCACCAACACCTGAGGGCACAAGTGTGTTCATTAAAGAACATTTTTAATTAGTAAAAAATTGAAAACAACCTAAAAATCCACCAATATGGAAATAGTAAATAATTTAAGTTGCAGTTATATAATGGAATACTGAAAAATTTTAAAGATAATTAGATGGATGTATATGTATTAATATGATCAAGATATATCGGAAGGTGAAAAAAGCAAGATTAACCATGCAGGAGCACACACATACACACACACACACAAATACATATATGTACACATATACATACCTCTCACAGATGCTTATATATGCATAGAAAAGTTATGAAAGTATATCAAAAAAGATGTTAACGGTAGTTACTTCTGGGGTGTATGAATGAAGGATTGGCAAAGAAAGGGACACATTTTTACTTTATGTGTTTTGGAGCTATTTATTTTACTTTTTATCAAAAGCATTTATAATATAATTTTTTAAAGAAAATAAATAACATAAGGGAAGGAATGAAAAAGAAAAAAATATCAATTGTAAGATAGAGATAAAGATTATGCAGCAGAGCTGAACTAGAACTTCCTCTAATTATAACCAACCAGGGATGGGAAATCAAAGGAGAACAATTGCTTCACTACTGAAAAGAAGTATTTCTGAAATGTGTCTGAAAATGGAAAATGTGCAGAGGTATGACTGTTCAGGAGGAATAACCAACAATACCTTCTTTAAAATGAATATTAAGTGAGGCAGGAGACATTTTAAAACAAGACCCAATATTATAGAATAGCATTAAAGAGAATAGTGAAAAGAGCACTTGAGGCTATTTGAAAGGGCTTTAAAAAATAGACTTTAAAGAACAGGAATCACTGATGAAATTTCAATTTCATCATATTGAAAAAATTTTACTGTTTTTTATAAGCCAGTATGTTGACGTGCTGGAGGCTCTCCTGGAAAACAGCTTTGCCGTAACCCTGGAGGACCCCTACCCCCAGGGACACAGATCGTGTTGCACTCTTTCCACTGAAAAACTGAGAATTTTTTTTTCTGAGTCTGAATGATCTATCCTAGCTTATATATCCTACATAATATGAATTGGATTCAGATTCCTAGATAGTGGATAATTGTTTTCACTGATGCCTTTTATATCTACTGACTTATACTGAATTAGTGTTCATAAGATCTCTTCACCTTTAAGTTAAAAAATCTCAATATTCTCTAAAGATTGGTCAATACCAAGGTTTCTCAATCTTAGCACTAGACATTTTGGACCATATCATTTTTTGTTGTTTTGTCCCATGCATTGTAGGATATTTAGCAGCATCTTTGGCCTCTACCCACTAGATGACAGCAGTAACCTCCTACCTCCTCAGCTGTGGCAATCAAAAATGTCTCCAGACTTTGTCAAATGACCCCTGCGGAGCAAAACCACCTCCCCTGAGAGCCCTTGGTCTATAGTTTAGGCTAGTGCCCAGAAGTCATAAGTATTTTAATCTGTGTGTAATTTATTTTCCCTATCTATATGGTATATTTTTATTTCTGTTAAGTATTTCAAATTGCACCATGATATGGGAACTTTGTGAGTCTCATTCCTGTGTCAGCAGCATTGCACTGTGCTTTTTTTTCACTCTGACTGTAATTATCAGTACTCTGTAAACTAGTTTTAGTTTAAGCACTCACTCAATCATCCATTCAACAAAATCAATTTATTTCTCAAGTATCATTGAAAATTTACTCTATGTCTGTCACTGAATGAAGTAGTTTTATAGAAAGTAAATGATCTTTGCCCTCAAGAAATGAAATTCCTTGTCTGTTGGGGAAGACACATAAAATAATAACTGGTTTGACAGAGCTATGGACACATGCATAAGGAATTAAAGTGTGAAATTAAATGAAATTCAAAATTTTAATGACTTTTTAAATGTCCTCCTTTTTTAAAAAAATAATTTTTAAAGTTTTATCATTATCTTTTTAAATACATTTTCTTCTGTGTGTTCTGGTTTTTCTGCAGATGCTGTGGCTCTCACATGGACTGATAGAGTTAACCCCTCATTAACATGGGTTATTCCTTTTGGCATTTCTGCCTCATTATTTAGCAACCTTCTGATTAATGTATTTGAATCATCAAGAGTAATATACATTGCAGCCCAAGAGGGCCAGCTGCCTTTGTTATTTAACATGCTTAATATTTACTCCTCTCCATTTATGTCTGTGCTACTACTTGTCATTATGGTGTCCATTGCGGTTGTCTTGACAAACCTAATTGATTTGATAAACGATCTTTATATTGTAGTTTCTATTTGGTCTGCTTTATCAATGACAGGAATACTAAAACTGAGATACCAAAAGCCCAATCTACCTCGACCTTATAAGGTAAAAGTGAGTTTTCTAATTTTTTTCTGTGTGAAATCAAAGATACTGGGTGTAAATGTATTGGAAGACTATATTCAGAATGTCTACAAGTAGAACTTTTTATTACTAACAAATTGTGAAGCATGCACAGATAATTTGGTCTTAGTTTTAATTTTTATTTTTATTGGGTAGATTTTACTCAATATAAAATCTCTCAGGTTCTGTTTGGTTTGTTAGAGAGAAGGATAGTCCTCTGGACTGTCAGACAAATCATTATGAGTCTTTTCAGCAGAGATTACTTTGTTTAGTTCTGTAGCTAGCTACCACTGCATACCAGTATCTTCCACAGTCAGGGTCAGATTTTGCAGGTGGGAAATAAGAAGAGGCAAGTGCTGCTGTGGGGTCACAAGTTATAACATCTCCTGTCCTGAAACGTCAGCTTAACTTGATCAACAACAAATTCCATCCTTTCAATTCTACTTACATTTAAACTTACTTTCAGTCTGGATGAAGAAGAGTTTCACAGGAGTGCTCTTTAATCATAGAAAAGGAAAGAAGAAAAAACTGGACAGCATAAGGAAACTATTGAAGAAAGGTGGCCTGATGCTTTGATTATCAGAATAGTAAAAACGGGCTTGGTTGGCTCAGCATCATGTTAAAAGCTTTGCTTGGATTATCAAAATTATTTCTCTCGGTAATAACGAAAGATGGATACTAGTGTTATCCTCATTTTACAGATAAGGAAATAGGTCTATCAAAGTTATCACTTGCCCAAGGTCACACAGCATGGAGTGGAGCCAAGATTCAAATCTAGGCAGTCTCTTTAGGAGGTTTGTCTCTCACTAAGTACAAAATATAAGAAAGAACTCTGGGAGGAAGCAGCATTCTAATCATCAGCTTTGGTTGACTTACAACCATCTTTTCTTTTCAGTTCCTTCTACTTCCATCCAGCCATCCCCTAATTAGATCAATTATTGAGAAGCCACTATGATTTGAATACCTTGCTAGGTATTCTGGGTGCAGAAAGGAATAAGACTTGGCTTCTGCATTCAGGCAGACTATAATCTATGTAGACAGTCAGATGAACCAAAACCATAGTATGAGCATTGCTACGTGGTGGCCTCCAGAGTATGCTCAGAGAGTACATAGGGAAGGGGAATCCTCTTGTTTTTTAACCACTGATCCTCAGTGTCTTCAGACCTAAAATGGGAATAAATAATGCTTACCTCCTAAGAATGTAGGATGTATTAAATGAGCTAAGGCATGCAAACAATACAGAGCCACATTGATAGTTATTATTATTTATATTATTATTTGATATTCATTTGCATCAAAAAGGAAGGCAAGGGTAACCATAGCGTAAGTGCTTGAAATTTGTCTCTAATGCCCACATGAATGCTTTTCTCTCCTCTCTCAGTTTTTGGATAACTGATGGTAAGCTCTGAGATGATAGGTTATCTTTCTCAGGGGTATTTTACTAATTAAAAGGAGTTTCTTAGCCCACAGCAAACATCATCCTCAATGGTGAAAAACAAAGCATTTCCACTAGGATCAAGAACAAGACAAGGTTGCCCACTCTCACCACTCACTTAATGATTTAAACCCCAAATGAGTGACCCTCTAATTAAAGGGTTTAATAACTTGTGACTAGCTGTGTTATACTTTGGAGGTATAGATTCATATCTGTCTTTTAAATACATTGTAAAAGTGATTGCCTACTGAATTTTCTCCCTAGGTAGGGTAATGTTTGGTGCAAAACACTTGCAATACTAACACAAAGCAAGTGCCAAGGATAGGGATTCAAGGTTTTTGGCCAAAACAGAAGCCAAAAAAATCCACAAAAATAAGGAGATTTGTTTTGGCCAAAGTTTTTATTTTGATTTGTTTTGTTTTTAATATACTGAGCCTACAAAGCCATAATATTTACCTGTCAATATCTACTTGAGTAACAGAGGGTCTGAGGATACTCTGTGTTATTGAGATGAATTTCCTACTGCCTTGAGATATTTTTCTGGGAAAATTGTTTTGACTTCCTTTGGGCCTTAGGAACTCCCTCTTAAAGAACTCATGCCTTCTAGACCAGAAGATGTTTATTCTACCAGCAAATGGTCATGATTATTTTCACTCACGAACAGTCAAATGCTAGATGTTCATCCCCTACAGCCAACACCCTAACAATAAGAATTTTCAACATCTTAAATAGTAAGCCAGGTTTCTCTAAATTCATGGTTAATTTAACCCATTTTCTATGAGTAGCTTATATCTTACATTTTGTTTATGTAAATATGTAAGTACCTTAAATGGGTTTTCGTATCTAATTTAAAAAAAAATTTGCTCTTTTCAGGTGTTTTTGCCATTTCTACTGGTAGCAATAGCTATCAGCCTGTGCTTGGTTTTGATACCTTTGGTGAAGTCTCCACATATGTATTATATCTATGTGTGTCTCTTTATTCTCAGTGGACTTCTGTTTTATATACCTTTAATATATCTAAATTGAGGTTGCTTTGGTTTGAGAAGATGACGTGTTATTTACAATTGCTGTTTAATATTTGCATCCCTGAAGTGTCTGATGAACAGATGTCAGAAGTAGAAGTTAGAACTGTGAAATAAAATAGCCTTCTAAAAACACATCAAGTTCCAAATAAAGATTAAGCACATAATGGAACATTAATGATAAAGTACCTATGGTAACTTTCTTTCTCAAATGAGATGATATATACAGAAGTACACAGGACAGTACTTATCTTTAAAAATCACACAGAAATTGTAATGTGTAATGAAAGCTCAGTTGTTTTGCAGAAAGCTTAAGTCTTGGTTTGCATTGATATATTGATGATGTCTCTCCCACTCTTCCATTTTTTCTGCACCCCATCCCTTCTTTACTGAAGTTGTGGTTGTCTTGTAATAAAAGTTAACAATTAAAAATAAAAAAGCATGGGAGTTCCCTGGTGGTCTAGTGGTTAGAATTCAGTGTTTTCACTGCTGTGGCCTGGGTTCAATCCCTGGTCAGGGAACTGAGATCCCACAAGCGGCACTGTGTGGCCAAAAATAAAAAATTAAATAAATAAATAAATTAAATTAAATTAAAAAGCATTCTCTTCAACTTTCCTGAGTCCTTCTTTTGGTGCTGGTTTGAATATAGAAAACAACCCATTTGGAGAGGGGGCGGAGTCAAGATGGCCATGCTGTGTGGCCAAAAATAAAAAATTAAATAAATTAATTAAATTAAATTAAAAAGCATTCTCTTCAACTTTCCTGAGTCCTTCTTTTGGTGCTGATTTGAATATAGAAAACAACCCATTTGGAGAGGGGGCAGAGTCAAGACGGCCAAGTAAGAGGATGTGGAGTTCACATCTCCTCACAAGTACACAAGAATGCATCAGAGCAATTCTTGCAGAGCACCTACTGAGCACTAGTGGGGGACCTCAGACACCCACAGGGACTGGAGGAATCTCTGTGCAACTGGGTATGACGTGGGAGGGAAGGAGGGGGCAAGAAAAGTGGAGGTGGGACAGGACTGGTGCCCCTGAAGTGGGGCTAGGGAAGAAAAGAGATTCCCACACTCAGAGGGCCCCATTCATGGTGAGGGGATCAGTGGGGACAGAGAGGGACCTTCAGGGGATTGCGGGATCAGAAGGGAATGTGGCAGCTGGTCTGTAGAGGGTGAGACACAGTGAGACATATGTATATGGTCTGTGTCACAGCACTGTGCACCTCAGCCTGAGTTGTGTGTCTCCTGGTGGAGAGGAGGGCTGGGTACTGGAGAGTGAGGTTTGGAGGGTGGACCTGGGGAGGGGATGGCTGTTGATGGTGGGGAGGCAGCGTGGGGCAGCAAGAGGGAAGGGCTCCACAGCCGGGAAGGTTGGCAGAGGAAGACCGGGCCACCAGAGAAGTCGGGCACCATTGTTAATTGGTGAGCAAAGGGCAGGGCCGCCATTGCAGTGCCCTTCCCCACCTGCTGGCCTGGCCTCCTTGGGCAGTGGGCACACCTGAGTGGGCTTGCCCACCCCTCAAGTCAGGGTATCGTCTACCCTCTTGGGCCCCAGTGAGCCTGCTAGGGCCCGGGTCTGAGCCCTGCTCTGCCAGGGCCTCCTCTGGCTGCACGGGTCCAGTGGGCCTGAGCACTGCTCCCCCAAAGCCTCCAAGGACTAGGTGGGTCCTGGCAGCCTGCGCACCACCCCAACAAAGATTCCTCTGGCCGTGTGTGTCCTGGGCCTGAGCACCGCACCCCTCAAAGCCTCCGAGGGCTGCATGGGCCCCAGGCCTGTGTCCCACCCCCACCAAAGCTTCCTCTGGCTGCATGGGTACAGGTGGGAAGTCTGTGCCCCAGTTGGCCTGTGTGGGCACATGTGCTCTGGGCCAGCTTCAGGAGCAGATGCTGGTGAAAAAAACACACGCAAAGGTGGGGCTGACACAGTGGGTTCAGAGACCTACCTAAAGGTCTTGGAGGACCTCCTGGGGAAGTGTGGGTTGCACGGAGCTCACCATGAGGGCAAGGGCACCGATGGAAGAGGCACCATGGATGGAATCCTTACTTTTATTTTTAAAATTTAAAAATTTATTATTTATTTATTGATGGGTTTTGTTGTTTCATTTTTATTTTTTCTAATATTTTTTATTTTTCTAATTTTATTTTATTTTTTTTTCTTGTTATTATTCTGCTCTTTTTTGTTGTCTGGTTTTTGTTTTCATTTGTTTTGTGATTTTGTTTTCTGTTGGTTTGTTCTTTTGATATTTTTGTGTTGTTTTGTTTCATAGTGTTTTTACTTTGTTTTTTAAAAATTTCTTTTATGTTTTAATTTCTGTTTTTGTCATTTTCGTGTGTTTGTCTTTTGTTCTCTTAGCTCTTCTTTTAGCTTGTCCTTTTACTTTTGTTTTATTTTTTGTTTTCTGTTTAGCTAGTTTTGTTTTTATTATTGGTTTTGGTTTTTGGGATGTCTTGTTTGTTTGGGTGTCTTCTGGCGTTTTAATTTCCTTGTGGGTTTTTGCTGTTGTTGTTGTTTGCTTGTTGGATTGTTTTTTTTTGCTTGGATCTGTTTTTGTTATTTGGCTTGGGTTTTATTTGTCTGTTTTCTTTTCTTTTTTTGTTTGTGTGTTTGTTTTTGTTTGTTCAGTTTAGCTTTATTATTTGCCTTGGGCTTTGTCTTTATTTATTTTTTTGCCTTGTGGTTTCTGGGGTCTTGGTGTCCAGGCTGGGGGTCTGACCTGAGCCCCTGTGGTGGGAACACCAAGTCCAAGACACTGGGCTAACAGAGAACTGCAGGCCCCAGGGAATATTAATCAGTGTGAGCTCTCCCAGAGCTCCTCATCTCATCTTGGCACAAAGACATGGCTCCACCCAACTGCCTGAAAACTCCAGTGCTGGACACCTCAGGCCAAACAACCAGCAAGACAGGAACACAGCCCTACCCATCAAAAAAAATGAGATGACAGAAAAATACATTAAACATGAAGGAGCAAGGTAAAAACCTATAAAACCAAATAAATGAAGGGGAAATAGGCAATCTACCTGGAAAAGAATTCAGAGTAATGGTAGTAAAAGTGATCCAAAATCTTGGAAATAGAATGGAGGCATGGATCAAGAAAATACAAGAAATGTTTAACAAGGACCTAGAAGAACTAAAGAATAAACAAAAAGTGATGAACAACAAAATAATTGAAATGAAAAATACACTAGAAGGAAACAATAGCAGAGTAACTGAGGCAGAAGAATGAATAAGAGAGCTGGAATATAGAATGGTGGAAATAACTGCCATGGAGCAGAATAAAGAAAAAAGAATGAAAAGAAATGAGGACAGTCTCAGAGACCTCTGGGACAATGTTAAAAACACCAACATTCAAATTATAGGGGTCCCAGAAGAAGAAGAGAAAGAGAAAGTGTCTGAGAAAATATTTGAAGAGATTATAGTGGAAAACTTCCCTAACATAGGAGAGGAAATAGCCACTCAAGTGCAAGAAGCATGGAGAGTCCCATACAGGATAAACCTAAGGAGAAACACACAGAGATGCATTAATATGCATCTAATCAAACTAATCAAAATTAGTTTGATTAATATCAAACTAACAAAAATTAAATTCAAAGAAAAAATATTAAAAGCAGCAAGGGAAAAGTAATAAATAACATACAAGGGAATCTCTGTAAAGTTATCAGCTAATTTTTCAATGGAAACTCTGCAGGCCACAAGGTAGTGGCAGGATGTACTTAAAGTGATAAAAGGGAAAAACCTACAACCAAAATTATTCCTCCCAGAAAGGATATCATTCAGATTTGATGGAGAAATCAAAAGCTTTACAGACAAGCAAAAGCTAAGAGAATTCAGCACAACCAAACCAGTTTTACAACAAATGCTAAAGGAACTTCTCTAGGCAGGAAACACAAGAGAAGAAGAGGACCTACGCAAACAAAACCAAAACAAATAAGAAAATGGTAATAGGAACATACATATTGATAATTAACTTAAATGTAAATGGATTAAATGCTCCAACAAAAAGGCACAGACTAGTTGAATGGATACAAAAGCAAGATCCATATACATGCTGTCTACAAGACACCCTCTCAGACCTAGGGCCACCTACAGACTGAAAGTGAGGGGATGGAAAAATATATTCCATGCAAATGGAAATCAGAAGAAAACTGGAGTAGCAATACTCGTGTCAGATAAAATAGACTTTAAAATAAAAACATTACAAGAGACAAAGAAGGGCACTAAATAATGAGCAAGGACCAATCCAAGAAGATATAACAATTATAAATATTTATGCACCCAATATAGGAGCACCACAATACATAAGGCAAATACTAACAGCCATAAAAAGGGAAATCAACAGTAACACATTGAGAGTAGGGGATTTTAACACCCCACTCTCACCAATGGAGAAATCATTTAGACAAAATTAATAAGGAAACAAAACCTTTAAAAGATGCAATAGACCAGATAGACTTAACAGATATTTAATTTATAGGACATTCCATATGAAAGCAGAAGACTACAATTTCTTCTTAAGTGCACACAGAACATTCTCCAGGATAGATCACATCTTGGGTCACAAATCAAGCCTTGGTAAATTTAAGAAAACTGATATATTATCAAGCATCTTTTCCAACCAAAATATTATGAGATTAGAAATCAATTACAGGAAAAAAAACTGTAAAAATCACAAACACATAGAGGTTAAACAATATGCTACTAAATAGCAAGAGATCACTGAACAAATCAAAGAGGAAATCAAAAAATACATTGAAACAAATGACAATGAAAACATGATGACTAAAAACCTATGGGATGCAGCAAAAGCAGTTCTAAGAGGGAAGTTTATAGCAAGATAATCTCACGTCCAGAAACAAGAAAAATCTCAAATAAACAATCTAACCTTACACCTAAAGCAACTAGAGAAAGAAGAACAAACAAAACCCAAAGTTAGTAGAAGGAAAGAAATCATAAAAATCAAAGCGGAAATAAATGAAATAGAAATGAAGACAACAACAGCAAAGATCATTAAAACTAAAAGCTGGTTACTTGAGAAGATAAACAAAATTGATCAACTTTTAGCTAGACTCATCAAGTAAAAAAGGGAGAAGACTCAAATCAATAAAATTAGAAACAAAAAAGGAGAAGTAGCAACTACACTGTAGAAGTACAAAGGCTCATAAGAGACTACTACAAGCAACTCTACGCCAATAAAATGGACAACCTGGAAGAAATGGGCAAATTCTTAGACAAGCACAACCTTCTGAGACTGAATCATGGAGAAATATGAGATATGAGCAGACTGATTACAAGTAATGTAATTGAAACTGTGATTAAAAATCTTCTAAAAATAAAAAGTCCAGGACAAGATGGTTTCACAGAAGAATTCTGTGAAACATTTAGAGAAGAGCTAACACCCAAACTTCTCAAACTCTTCCAAAGGGTATAGAGGAGGGAACACTCCCAAGCTCATTCGATGAGGTCACTGTCACCCTGATACCAAAACCAGACAAAGATATCACACACAAAAAATATTACAGACCAATATCCCCGATGAACATAGATGCAAAATCCTCAACAAAATACTAGCAAACAGAATCCAACAGCATATTAAAAGGATCATACACCATGATCAAGTGAGATTTATCCCAGGAATGCAAGGATTCTCCAATATATGCAGATCAATCAATGTGATACACCGCATTAACAAACTGAACAATAAAACAATATGATCATCTCAATAGATGCAGCAAAAGCTTTCAACAAAATTCAACACCCATTTATGATAGAAAAAACTCTCCAGAAAGTGGGCATAGAGGGAACCTACCTCAACATAATAAAGGCCATATATGACAAACCCACAGCCAACATCATTCTCAATGGTGAAAAATTGAAAGCATTTCCTCTAAGATCAAGAACAAGACAAGGATACCCACTCTCACCATTATTATTCGACATAGTTTTGCAAGTCCTAGCCCCAGCAATCAGAGAAGAAAAAGAAATAACAGGAATACAAATTGGAAAAGAAGAAGTAAAACTGTCACTGTTTGCAGATGACATGACACTATACATAGAAAAGCCTAAAGATGCCACCAGATTTATATTATAGAGTGTTCTGCCTATGTTTTATTCTAAGAGTTTGATAGTTTCTGGCCTTACATTTAGGTCTTTAATCCATTTTAAGCTTATTTTTGTGTATGGGGTTAGGGAGTGAACTAATCTCATACTTTTACATGTACCTGTCCAGTTTTCCCAGCACCAGTTATCGAAGAGGATGTCCTTTCTCCACTGTACATTCCTGCCTCCTTTATCAAAGATAAGGTGACCATATGTGCGTGGGTTTACCTCTGGGCTTTCTATCCTGTTCCATTAATCTACATTTCTGTTTTTGATTGGAGCACCAAGAGCCTTTCATCCACACAGCTCAGAATAAAAGGGAGAAAAAGTAGAAAGAAAGAGGGGATAAAATAAAGTTATTAAAATAAAAGAATAATTAGTAAGAAAAAATTTTTTAAAGTGAAAAAAAAAAAAAGAACAGACGAATAGAACCCCAGGACAAATGGTGAAAGCAAAGATATACAGACAAAGTCTCACACAGAAGCATACACATACACACTCACAAGAAGAGGAAAAGGGGAAAAAAATAATAAATCTTGCTCTCAAACTCCACCTCCTCAATTTGGGATGAGCAGAGGCCAGCGTGACATTGCCCCAGACTGAGGCGTGCTGTGCGTTCTCCCGGGGAAGTTGTCCCTGGATCCCGGGACCCTGGCGGTGGTAGGCTGCACAGGCTCCCCGGAAGGGACGTGTGGATAGTGACCAGTGCTCTCACACAGGCTTCTTGGTGGTGGCAGCAGCAGCCTTAGCGTCTCATGCCTGTCTCTGGGACTGAGCCTCAGCTCACAGCCCTGCCCACCCCGGTGGGTGAGCAGAGAAGCCTCTCAGGCTTGTGAGCGCTGGTCGGCACCGATCCTCCGTGCAGAAATCTCTCTGCTTTGCTCTCCGCACCCCTGTTGCTGTGCTCTCCTCCACAGCCCCGAAACTCCCCCCCTCCGTCGCCCGCAGTCTCCACCTGCAAAGGGACTTCTGGTGTGTGGAAACCTTTCCTCCATCATGGCTCCCTCCCACTGATGCAGGTCCCATCCCTATTCTTTTGTCTCTGTTTATTCTTTTTTCTTTTGCCCTACCCAGACGGCACCGATCCTCCGTGCAGAAATCTCTCTGCTTTGCTCTCCGCACCCCTGTTGCTGTGCTCTCCTCCACAGCCCCGAAACTCCCCCCCTCCGTCGCCCGCAGTCTCCACCCGCAAAGGGACTTCTGGTGTGTGGAAACCTTTCCTCCTTCATGGCTCCCTCCCACTGATGCAGGTCCCATCCCTATTCTTTTGTCTCTGTTTATTCTTTTTTCTTTTGCCCTACCCAGGTACGTGGGGAGTTTCTTGCCTTTTGGGAGGTCTGAGGTCTTCTGCCAGCGTTCAGTCAGTGTTCTGTAGGAGTTGTTCTACGTGTAGATGTATTTCTGATGTATCTGTGGGGAGGAAGGTGATCTCCATGTCTTTCTCTTCCACCATCTTCCCCTTCTCCATTTATATGTTTTACCTTGTGGCAATGACCCATACCTCCAGAACAAGGTTTAAAATTGTGTTATTTGCAACCTTGTTCTGATCGTAACTTCAGTGGAAATAATTTTAATGTTTTAAAATTAAAAGTGACTAATATAAGTTTATACATGTATAAAAGCACATAGGAGAATTCTTATTCTAGCATATTTTTCTTCTACATTGCAGTTTACAGTGATCAGCTTTTGTTAAGTTGTTGGTTAAAACGGAGACATGAGGCTTTAGCATAACCCTTAATAGTAGGAATACATTTCTTCACTGTATCATCTTTCTATCTCAAGCATTCCCATCATCACTGTGGACTCATCGAAAGAGATGATGCTTCCAGTGACTTTCACTGTGGTTATCTGTTCACTCTGGAGGATAAGATGGCTAGAGATATGGGCCATTTCACTTTTCCAAAATATTTTCTAACATGATCCACCTGGGATTTCCTTTGCCAGTATTCTGGGGATTCACTTTACCTCCCCCTGTTTCTTTTGTCCCATGTATTTCTCTTTTTCAGCTTATTCTTTTGTTTTGGAAGGGCATATTATTTTGTAACTTCATGAAAAAGGTAATGGGAGGCAAATTTCATGAGTTATTGTAAGTATGTAAATGTTTTTTTTTATTTCCTCACTTAAGTGATAGTTTGCAAGTAGTAGAATCCTTTGGAAATAATTTTCCTTTAGAATTTTGAAGGTGTTTTTCCACTGAATTCTAACTTCCAATGTTGCTGTTGAGAATTTCAAAATCATTCTCATTTTTTAAATTTCTTTTTCTTCTCTAATTGCTCTGACTAGACATTGTAGTATGTTCTAATTCCTAATCCTATATATGTGGTCAAAGACCTGTTTTTCCTCCCATCCTGAAAATTTTTTGGTTACTTTTTTGGTCTCCAGTATTTAAAAAATTTAATGGCAATGCATTTTTATGTGTCTCTATTTTCACCTACTGTGTTGGCCCTTCAGTGAACCCTTTCAAAATGGAAAATATTCTCATTATTTTGAGGAAATTTTCTTGGATCATTTCATTGATAAATTCCTCCTTTTTATTTCTGTTGCTTTTTCTGGAATTTTTATTATTTTTGTGTTGAACCTCCTGAACTCGTCTTTCTCTTCTCTCCTGTCTTTAATCTCTATTTATTTGTTTGTTTGTGTTTACTTCTACTCACTGGAGATTTCCTTATGCCTCCCTCCTCCCTTACTTTAATTATCATGTTTTTAATTTCTAAGGCCTTGTTTGTATTAATTTTTGGTACTGTATTGTTTTTGTCTCACGAATGCAATATCTTCAAGTATATTTCCATTTTCCATGTAGGATTAGAGGCTTTCCTCAGATGTCTTGTAAGCCTTAACTGTCTGCTCATAACTAATAATAAGGGACCAAAAAGTTGATGGGAAACTCCAAATATATGCATGAGGTTTACAGACTCTAAAATTGACTACTATATATATGGTGATGTGGGTGAACAAATTGTTAAGGAACCCTCAAAGTGAGAACCTGTAGATCTTTCATCTTGGGTTAGTCAGGTTCCCCAGAGAAGTCTTCTAATCTCCTTAAAGGGCAGGACTCTGACTGCTGGGTACTGAGACCTGAGCTGGGAACTGGGACTAGAGTGTGCAGTCTCGACATTTAGTTATCAGTGTATATAAACTCATTAAATCTCTTATTTTCACATGGTACTTAGAACTTCAACTATGCTGGTGTCTCCCAGAAATTAACCTGTGGTCTTTTGCTATGATAGTGCAGGAGCAGTTCCCTAGGGGTTAAGGGTAGAACTGGGAATCTAGAAAACATTTCCACTTATGGAGTAAAGTAATCCTCTTTACTCACATGCTGTAACTGCCCCTGCCCCAATTGTGCTTAATTCCATTAATTTATATGATGCTTTTGAGCATTCTGTGGAGTAAATCATCTGTTTCTCAACTTCTACTTTTAATTCAGAGACTCACATCTGCAATGCATCTTTAATGTATTTGCTTTCCAGTTTCCAATATTTCGTTCCTCTCCTCTTTTCCCCTTCCTCATGAGGTTATTTATTTTAAAATTTTCTTTAGTGTAATTTTACTGGGATTCCAGAAAAGGGGCTTAAATAGACATTTCTTCAGTGTGACATCTTAACCTAAGAATTTTAAAAAATGTGTTGCAAAGATTTTTTTTACAAATAACATGTCAGTCAAGAAATCTGAATTGATAAGACAAATTCTGAATAAAGTTTAAAGGAAAGGCATTGAAAGAAATTTGACTTAAAAATCTTTGTCTCAGTGATTGTTTTAAAACAAAATATAATTAGTCTACATAGTCTTGTTTCATGGTGTAGTGCAATATTTTCTTCCCTTTTAATGGTTGGCCTCATTCTCAGGGTAAATTTGGTGTCAGTTAATTTACATATGGCAGACAAGGCAAAAATCTAACAAGATGTCCTATAGTTTTATCACTCTCCAGTTCCACATATTTAGGTTAATGACACATTCAAAATTTCTATCTTGGTTAAAGTCTTATGGAGGATGATGTGTCTAGTAGCAAGCTAGAAAATTCTTTATTACCTGGAATCTATGAGCACTTTAATGTACAAGGGAGATCCAATAGGTTGCCCCTTTCTCCCTTACTAATCAAAAGCTAATTTTATTCAGTTAAAAGGCAAAATCATACTCATCTTCAGGGAATGAATCATAATTGATCTTGACCAATCCCTGTAACTTCATGCTTCTTGCCTGTGATTTGCTTACGGGTGGGTGTGAGACCCTGTTTTTGCCAATGAAATGTAAGGGAGACTCTGATGTAGAGTTTATGAGAAAGACTGGTTTCCCTGATTAAAAAACAGAAACCAGAACAAGTTCTCTGTCCTTTCGTTTCTTGGATTTTGTCATGTAAATGTGGGATGCTTGAAGCTGTGCTGGCCATCTTGTAACCCTGAGGTGAAAGTCAGGACATGGAGGAATGGAACACTCATATGGTAAAGCTGAAAAATTAACCAGCTCTAGAACTGCTTGCCTCCAGACTTCTTTCTATGTGACTTAATTTAATACGCTTATGATTTAAGACAGTTTTACCCAGTTATTCTACTTTAAGCCAAAAATATCTTAACTGGCAAAAGTGGTAAAATGCAGGGTGTTTGGTGGTCATCAAATGATGAGGTGGTAATCAATATCTTTAAACCTATTTTATCATTTACAAATTGGAGTTAATACCCACCACTTAGGTTTTTTTATGAGAATTAAATGAGGTAGTACATTTAAAATGAGATAAGGTGATTTTTCCCGGTTACTGGCACCTGGTAAACTCTAAATAAATAGTAGTTAACATTATTTTAAATTAATTAAGACATTTACCTCCTTTCATTTTAATAACTTTCTTAATAATACTCATTATTTGGCCTAATGAGAATATACACTTTGGAGGCAAACACAACCTTATATGTATTTTTTTGTGTCCAGTATGGGGCACATGATAAATGCTCCAAAAAAATTAATAAAACAAGTGAACATAGTAGGCATATGATACATTCATTAAATCAATGAATAATTCATTAAATCAATGAATAATTCATTAATGAATAATTCATTGAATTAATGAATAAAAGAATAAATAGGAGTGAGTAAACTGGTGAGTGTCAGTTGTTTCTAGTGACTATTGGTTGCCCTAAAATGTTAGAAGAAATGGTGACATGGTATCCAAATAAATTCTGTGAAAAATTTGATAGATACAGTTCCTCTAGAGAACTTAGGATAGCATGATAATGTGAACTCTTCATAGAACACTGTGTCATGTTTCTTACCACTGATAAAGTAGTTCACTGCATCATGGGAAATTATCCTGGAGCTCCTCATGGAAAATCTCTTTGAATTGTGTTAAGGACAGACCTTGTCTCTCACTCTATCTGGAATTTTATCAGAGAATCTTACAGGCTTATGTAGCATCAAATTTCAATTTATATAATACACATTTAGCATTTTGCCATAAACAGAACTCCTTAAAACAAATGGAATGTACCAGAGAGGTTTCCACAGAACAAGATGTTCCTCATAAAAGCCTGTGACCTCTGTACTTCTCTACCCTTTCTGAACTAATGGGCTCATTCTGGGCACCAAGCAGAGTTCCAACTCCAATGTCATCATCTGCTGGTCCCAATCTTATCACAACAGTTTGTATTTTCAAAGGAAATACATAAAATTGAAAGATAATATTCTTTTCTTTTGCTCACAGGAAACATGTACTGTGTTTTTCACTGAGAAATTCTGGCTCACATAATTCTTGACATCACAACTGATCTCAAAACCCATTCTTGTTTTGGAATTTTTTAAAAGCTTGATTGCAAGTTCTGCAGAAATCATAGTGTAAAAAGCAAAAACTCAAAACTTCATGATGTTTTTGATGCTGGTTCAGCAGAATCTGTGGTACCACAGGTCAAAATAAAGGAAATGACTTAAACCAATGATTAAATTTGTGTAAAGTCTTCTGGAAAGAAGTAAATGATTTATGTCTAAATATTTTATGAACCTAAAGGCTAAATCTGAGAGAAATGCCTTTGAAAAGCCAAAGTCATCTAAGAATTAATGCTGTAGTTTCTTTGGTTGCTCTTCTGGAAAGCCATTGAAAGATTATGGGCATACATCTGTGGTTAAGGGAAAAAAGCCACTAATGGGACAGTGCCATACAATTTCTTCATCTTGTAGATGAGCTGAAAGATGGTCCTTGTTAAGTCTTTAAGCCCCAGTTGGTGGAAGACTCATCTTGTGGTCTGATAAGGACAAATGTCTATTCACAAACTTGTGAATCAGTAATGACAGAAGGGAGAGTGTGTTTGATTTAGGTAGAACCTGACTGCATTGAGGAAATTTTCAGCTGTGGTAAAACTAGTGCAAGGAGGGCTTAAACTCTAGTGTGAGAGAATATTCAGCTGAAGAGTTTGTGAAGCAGGGTATGCAAAAAGTATGAGAATGACAGTTTCACTCTGTATTGTAGTTGAAGATTTTGTTTGCATGTTCATGATGGAGGTGTGCATGACAATATCTTATCCTCCTAAAATTGTTGCAAAGCTTTAAGTGAAATTATGTCTATCATAAAGACTCAGTAATTGTCATTATACGTGCAGCAAAAATAGTTATTCTACAGAGGCAATTGTTTCGATTATCTTTGGATCAGACAGCTATGAAAGGAGCAAGTCAGCCATTCTATCTCAGACATCGATGATTTACTGATTCTGATTTTTATAACAAGATAGAGTGATGAAAGAATGCTGACATTTAAAGAGAGAATTACCTTTCATTCCACATCTCTCAAGTCTTCTTTAAAAGCACTAGAAAATGTTCAGCAAAGTTGAAGACAATGCTGATCATTAGACACTTAGAGTTCATTGCCATATAGTGTGTCTGAGATTGTGCAGAAGTTACCTGGTGGCCTAGTCTGTGTCAACAACTCTCCCTTCCACTCTTCTCCTCTCCATTACATCTTGCCAACTTTAAATTTCATTCTTTCAAAATTTCCAACAAGGATTAGGTATGGTTGGCTACTTGAGAAAAAGTTGAATATATTAAAAGACATATTATTTTCAAAATTTGAAGTGGTGCATTTTAGAACACAGAGAAACAGAAAGAAAAGAAAGTCTTTCAAAGTTGCATGGAGGGGCACAGGAAGATATGAACCCATCTTCAGAAACAGGAATATAATTAACATAGCACAAAGATAAAAGCATCGTCTGAGCCCCAAAATAAAAAATAATACATTTTCTGGGCTTCCCTGGTGGCGCAGTGGTTGAGAGTCCGCCTGCCGATGCAGGGGACACGGGTTCGTGCCCCGGTCCGGGAAGATCCCACATGCTGCAGAGCAGCTGGGCCCGTGAGTCATGGCCGCTGAGCCTGCGCGTCCGGAGCCTGTGCTCCACAACGGGAGAGGCCACAACAGTGAGAGGCCCGCGTACTGCAAAAACAAACAAACAAACAAAACAAAACAAAAAACATTTTCTGAAAAAATATAAAGGTGTCTTTCAGGGACTCACTTAAAATTTATATTTTCTTCTTATCTTGGGAATGACAATTTTCTCAACTTGCTTTCTTAGTGGTGAAAATTATTTCCAAATGTTTGACTTTCTTTTAAAAGTTATCTATCTGATGGAGAGGACAAAATGTCAATGTGTCCCAAAGTTTTATTTCGTTTGAGCCAATCTCAAGAAGCAATTCTTTCAATCAGTATAAAATTCTCACCTGAATGTACCCTAATATTTCCATCTTCCTATCTGAGCTGTTGCATTTGGATTTTTTTACTGGTATTTCAAACTCAGCGTGTACAAGATTGAACATCTTCTGTATCAAATCTCTACTTTTACCTCTCAGTAAGTGGCATCAATATCTTTCCAGCAATGTAGACTCACACTTAAGAGCCATCTTTGAGCCCTTCCTCCTCCTTCCCACATATTCAGCTGGTTATCTAAATTCTATTAATTCTACCTTGATAGTGTTTCTCACATTGCTTCTTTCTTTTCTGTTGCCACATCTACTTTCCTAGTACAAGTCCTTAACTTCTGACCACCAATTCTAAGGTGTTTTCCAACAACAAATTTTTTTTTTTAGCAATTGCTGCAATATGCTCTTGTGGTATAATAGACAGATGTTTGGTCGTTGGCCCCCATCCCTGGCACAGAGCTCCTAAAACCCTTGGAGTTTCCTGAGTGATAAGAGTAAAAAGGAAACTTCTTTTGTTCTAATGAGGTGACTCTTAGGGATCCCTAGATATCTTCAGGATGGGGTTTGGTCATCAGAAAGACCAAGCCATGATTAGAAGCTTAGAACTTTCAGCCCCACTTTCCTAGCCTCCAGGGAAGGAGGGGTCTGGAGAGTGAGTTAATCACCAATGGTCGATTTTTTCATTAATCATGCTTATGTAATGAAACTCCTAATTGATGGGGTTGGGAGAACATCTGGGTTGATGAACATATCCATATGCCAGAAGGGTGCACACTCCAACTCTAAGGTGACAGAAGCTCCTGCACTCAGGGCCCTTCTGAACCTTGCTCTGTGTGCCTCTTCAACTGGCTGGTCATTTGTATCTTTATAATATCTTTTATAATAAACCAGTAAACATAAGTAAAGTGTGTTTATTTATGAATGGCAAATAATTGAACCTGAGAAAGGGGTCATGGGAAGCCCTAATTTATAGCTAGTTGGTCAGAAGTATGAGATACCCAGAATTTGCGACTGGCATCTGAAGTGGGAGTGGTCTTGTAGGTCTTGTGGGTCATATGGGTCTTCCTACTAACACTCAGGACCCAAATGAAAGGGCACCCAATAGGGTCTACTGACCATTTCCAAATCTTTGACAAATTTTCCACGTATTATCCATCTTCATTTCACATAAAATGCCAAGAACCAGCACCTTGTGAATATCAGACTGGAAAATGATATACCATTGAATATGTATTATTGCTGCTGTATAGAAACTATAAAATAAAAATCTGGAAAAAAGCCATAATTAGATGACCCCTAAAAGTGTATTTATTATATTTTCTACTAAATCTAGGCCATATATTGAATTCTAAGCCTGTCAGGCCTTTAACATGTTTAGTAGCATTATTTGAAAATCCTTTTAGTTCCCTGGAATAGGCAAACTAAGATCATCTGGTTTTAATTAGCTTAGCCAAGACATAGTGAGTTAAGATAGTCAGTGAAAATTAATACCAAGTTTTAGGGAATAAAATAAATCATGCTCTGGTCCTTTCCAAAATACCTTTTTTTGATAGTTGTGACCTCAAACAAGCTAATTCTCTTAAATGATTCAGTAAATAAACTTGATCTTACTCAAAGCTTCTCAAAAAATTTTAACCATGGAAATCCTTTTAACTGTACTGCCAATTAAAACAAATGGTATAGAATTTGGAAACCCTACACATAAAACAATAAGTAAAAAAATTTGTCTTATAGAGACCCAGATGATATTTTTTATTCAAGGAATGTTTATATGCCTACTATTTGCCAGGCAAAAACTTTTCAGGACTTCAAATGTAATCTAAGGATGGAAATGGGAAATAATCTGATAAATACGAAGCTACAGCATCAGAGCCCATTCAACATGATAAATCCTGTCTACACAGTGTTGCTTTCCTTGTACCTGGAGGAAATACCATGAATCAGTGTAAACTTTACATGATACACTTTCAGTTGAGATTAAAGACAGAACTACCAAAGAGACCAGGTCAGAATTGTACCTCATGTAAGACCAAACTTATCTCTATAATTGGCCCAGTTAAAAATTACTTAATCAATGAATTTACTTAATATATTTATAAAAAGAGAATCCAAAAAAAAAAAAAAAAAAAAAAAAAGAAAAAGAGAATCCTAGGTTATTGACTTTAAGCTTAAGAGGAAAACTCAGATTAACTGGTTTTAGGTTCAAGAAACTTTTCACAACTGACTTCCTGCCAAATTGTTAATGAATATGCAGACCTGATAAGATAGAAAAGTAGCGATTCTTCAGTGTAACTTGGTTTGCATTTCCCTGAATGTTATCAATGATGACACTGCACTGATTCATCTATCTAACTAACCGTTTTTTGGGCCAGAGAGCTTTTCAGGGGATGGGGTTACATGTCACCTTCACAAGCAAGAGTCTTGGGAACTGTTCCTAACTGATGTTGATGGTGGGGTTGCAGAGGTGCTCCAGCCTTGCTAGAAATCCACTTCCAAACAGCAGCTGAGGAGCTGCAGGCAGATCCCTCCTAACAGCCCCTTATGCTGATTGGAGGAAGCTGTGGGAGAAAGCTTGGAGCAAAAGGAAGAAATGCACAGGCTGACGAAGGGCAAATTCGACTTTGGAAGCCTTGAGATCTCATCATTGCCCCTGGAATTCTGCCATGGAGGGAAAATACATCCCTGCTGGATGAAAGAAAATGTTGAATTTAACTCATCTTAAATCCTACATTACCATTAGCATGGTACTCAACAATGTGTAATCATTGAGTGCCTACTGGGTACATGCCCTTTAACTAGGGGATATGCAGCTCTTATAAACCATGGAAAAATGTTGGAGAATTTTTAGGAGACTTAACAGAGAAATGAGTAGTCACATATTAAGCATAAATATTATATGTAAATACACACATCCCTGTAAAATGAATGAATATTGATAGCCAAATGGCTATGTTGGCTTTTTTTTTTTTTGCCATATGCGGGCCTCTCACTGTTGTGGCCTCTCCCGTTGCGGAGCACAGGCTCCGGATGCACAGGCCGAGCGGCCATGGCTCATGGGCCCAGTGGCTCCACGGCATGTGGGATCTTCCCGGACCGGGGCATGAACCCGTGACCCCTGCATCAGCAGGCAGACTCTCAACCACTGCGCCACCAGGGAAGCCCTATTTTGGCTTTGAATTAGTGTCCAGATTTGAAATGACATGTTCAAATTGAGGACAAGTACACATCAGTTTATAGTTAAAGCAATACAATATCTTTTTAAAATTTAGTAATCTTTTTCAATAGTTACTGAACTAATTACTGTTACATTAAGCTTAAGAAATAAACGCTATTTAATAAAGATGAGTTGTGAAGCTATTTTAGGTCCTCAGAGTGCTATGTTCTTTAAGTCCAGAGCATTATTATGATACTTTCTTCCCACCAGTGGTCCCATGAATCTCTGAGACCACTCCAATAACAGTGACAAACACTGTCACTGCCAGAGAGCCTCTTACTTACAGGCAAACTCTTTGGAAATGGAAATATTAAGGACAAAGTGAACTATACTTACGGTCCCCTCAGAATTCTGGTTCTCTAAACTTCTTGGCAAGTTAACTCAAGTAAGATTCAAACAAGGAGGAGGTCAGAGAAAAATTATATGTCTTTTGGGGAAGAGGAGCTGCTTTCTTTAATTTGAAATCTTGCCTCCCCTCTGTCTGGGAGTTGTCCCCTTGTAACATCCCTGCCCTCCTCTGGCTCTATCCTAGGCCTGGTTAAAGGCCATGGGCTTCTTGCCCATGGTCACCAAGGTAGGCAAGTTTAACTAAGTGCAGTCTCACTCTTCTTTACTGCCACTCACCATTCAATATACAGAATAGTTTTCTCAAACCTTGTTACACAGCTCAGTGTAATTGAGAATGTAAGATGTATGTAAGAATGTTGCCAAATATACACCAAATATGACTTTTCCCAAGGTCCAGAGAGATAGCACATAAGCTAAAGCATTCCTAAAAGAACCCCTCTTGGACACATTAATATTCCTCACCTGGCTCCTTCCATTCCATGTTTCATTTTTCTGACTTCTGCTTTGCAAATATATACCCTCCTTTTAGGAACCATGCCTCTTAACCACAGAGGTCGGTCTCCTCCCACAATCCATTCTTCTCTTCCACAGAAGTACATTTTCTTCAAATCTGAGACATTCATTTCAAAGTAACATTCTTGGTGAGTTGGGAGAGAGAATCAATGGTCTGTGCTGACATTTACTAAGTAGCTTAGCAACAGCCAGGATGGGCATGAGTCCTCCAGGACCAGTCAACCTGAGAGAGCACTGTGGGTCCACAGAATGGCAGCTTCTTTTCCCAATTGTGCAGTGAGGAATATTTAAAACACACACACACACACACACACACACACACACACACACACACACACACAACCTCCCAAAGCACATCTCAATTCTGATAGATAGTGAATTTCAATTCTACAATAAAATAGAGAAATACTTTTCTCATTCATGACCATACTTCACATTTTTTTAGGCTAAGCAAAAAATGCTATTTCCCTTCTTCCATTGTTTTAATGACTAATGCCTTTTCTTTACAAAGACCCTACCAAAGCTCAGAGATTTCTTCAGGTTTTCCTGGGGGTAGAGAGGAGGTTTTACTCTTCAAGTTACCTTTTATATTTCCAGTTACATTTTTAGCACAATAACTTAGGAGATTCATTAATTCCTCACTTATTCATTGATTCATTCAACAGACATTTGTTGAGAACCACTATGAGCTACTTGGTACTTGGGGGAAATATGAACATAAACAAGATATGCTTTCAGTCCACAAATAGTTCACAATGTAATTAACTATAATACCATGTGGAAAGTGCCATAGAAGGTGCTAAGTGGGCATGGAGAAAGTTCCAATTAAATTTTCCTTGGAGAGTCATGGCCCTATTTCCCATTTAGTTTCATTTAATAATGGGAAGTAGCAATTCAGTTGTGAGAGGAACATTTCTTTTTTCATTATTATATATTCGTACTGCACTACCTCTGAGTTCATATCTGGATTTTGGAGAGGTATGTGTGTTCCCTTCAACAATCCTCTGTGTTCAACTGGAAGAAGAAATTGCCATGCCTTCAACTTAGAGTGATGGGTGATGCTGCAAAGGATGACTAGACTCGAAAGACCCCAATCACCTGGGTATATTCTGAAACTTTTTCATTTCATCTTAAGGATTAATGATTCTTACATCATAAGTATCAGTTAATTTCATCAACTTCATGCTTGCAAAAAAGCTGCTTCCTGCGGTGCACATACGACCACGCTCTCATTACTGTAACTCTCCTAGGCCTCCTGCTTTTCTTCTGGATCCACAGCTTTCTCAGGTTGGGAGAGAGGGAAGGATCAAATATGGGGAAAGGTCAGTGATGTTGTGAGTGTAAAATCCATTCATCCATTTATCCTTTGAATATTTGTTAAGTACTTGCTATGGAGTGGGCATATGTGGTAGGCTCTGAAGATATAATGTTCAGTAATAACAAACACAGATAATGTGGCACACTGCTAGTTGTCCCCCTAGATTTAGTCTCCCCTTCTTTCCTAGTATAGGTGGTTGCTAGCTAAAGCCTACATTACTCAGATTCTTTTTCAATTAGTAGTGACCATGTGACTAAGTTGTGGTTGATAGTGTGTGAGCAGAAGCAAAGTTTTCTTCTTAGGGAATCTCACCCATTAAAGAACTATTGAACGTGTGCAGCCCTGGTTCTTTTCCTCTTCTAATTGACAGAGAGATAGTAAGAAATTGGCAGCCCTTGAGTCAGAGATGGAGGTCTTATGTTGAGGAAAGCAGAGCTATCCCACAAACTCTGGATTGCCTTCATCTGGAATGTTATACAAAAGAGAAATAGACTTGCAATGTGTATAAGCTGCATTATTTGTGGTTCTCTTTGTTAAAGCATTTTAGTCTTTTCCTTAATTAACACCATCTCTGCCTTCATGGAGTTTACAAACTACAAGGGAACTTAGACGTTAATCAAGTAATAACAAAATAAACATATACTTACAAACTGAGATAAAAATTATGAAAGAAAAGAAAGTGGTATAAAGAGCACATAATGAGGAGATTTGACAGTCTGAGGGGGTCAGGGAAGATGCGAGAAAGATCAAGAAGGGAGTGAACACAGTCTCTGAATATTTTTAAAATAGTGATTTTACATTAAACCAGCTTTTGAAGGTCATAACCTAAATACTTTTCTGCATGAATTTTTCTGCCTGAAGTGGTCTTTGGATTTGAGTGAGCAATTACAAATGTATATAGAATAGTTAAGTAAAGTAATGCAATAAAATGAAAAATATTTAACGTCTTCTAAGATACTAAATTAAGATGAATTATCAAACAACAGTGTATAGGTAAGTTGTATAAGCTATGTCTTAAGAAAAGGAAAAAATTCTGAATTCTGAAGAGAAAAACATTATTAGTATTTAAATTACAATGCTCCACTTAAAAAGAAAAAGCAGAGTAAAATGTTTATATAAGGTAAATCTACATGGGCAGACATAGGATGCCTGAAGTACACAGAAAATCCAATAAAAAAAAACTACAAGTATTTCTCTTATTAAGGAAGAGAATGAGGTTATTTTTGGTCTAAGTTTTTGGCTTGTTGTCTACAATGATCAAATGCACTGACAAACTGTGCAACTTTCTGTTCCCTTTGTGCAGACTTAGAGCCAGAGACTAATTACAACTCATAGTGTGTACACACAGGGAAGCTGGCATCAAATTAGAACACTGCTTCATGGGAGAACAGGAAACACTTCTTGAATGACAGACACACAAACGACTTTAGTAAGGTAATGCACAATTATGCAGTTTTACAACGAAGGGATATTGCATTGCTGGATGACAACAGACACAAAAATAAGAAAACCAGTGACCAACTCATTGATTAAGAGTTGAGCATATCTGATTATTCTAGTTTAATTCCATTGTGGTCTGAGAGCAGACACTGTATGATTTCTGTTCTTTTAAATTTGTTAAGATGTGTTTTATGGCCCAGAATGTGTTCTATCTTGGTAAATGTTCCATGTGAGCTTGAGATGATTATTCTGTACAGATTTTTGTTTCTGTTATATCTAACATGTGGATAATTTGGACTTGGAAACAGAGGGAATTCACTAGATCCTCAATATTAATCTAGAACATATCTGCTTAATCACATTTGGTCCCAAAATTTAAAAAAAACAACTAGTCATTATGGTAAAGAGTAGCTATTTACCCCGTATTACTTTTACATATTAAACTGTTTTCCCATTTTACTTCATGATGGAGCATCTTTGTTTCACCAGATTAAGAGGTAATTGTGTAGAAGAAATAGATATGTCAAGTAAAACTGACTTTTGTAAAATTATTGTCTTGGCTAATTAGTTCACATGCTAAATTAAATATTATTCTCTTTTAATGCTCCTGGGACAAAAGAAAATATTCATTGGGAGGAAGAGAGAAGCATGAAAAATATATGAATAGTTAAAAGTATTGATGGTGAAATAGCCATGAACATATTTATTTTCTATATAAATGGAAAATTCTACCAGTGAATATAAACTTAATAATTATGATGATGATGCAATTTTCACTTCATTAGAAGTTACTGGAAGAGTTTTCCAATAGAGTTCTGGTCATTTAAACAAATTTCTTTTGAGAGGAAATAGTTTAACAGTAATGTTAACTAACATAAATTTTAACTACTCCATCATAAAAGGAGGAAGAATATGTGTTTCTGGAAAGCTAACTTTTAAAATAGGAAAGAAGAAATTTCAAAGAATTCATTGTAAATATCACCCTCATCTGTTCTGACATAATTTTATTATGATAGCAAAAGTCATATCTAATTCAAGTTAAGTAACATTAATATCACAGTTCAGTTATGACTATTTCATAGAAATAAAAATTCATCATTTTGGAAATGAATTGTGATACTATCTCAAGTGGAAAATAGAAAAAACTAATAAAAATAGAAAGAAATACATTTGTTCAAGAAGCAAAACATATTTTTATACACTTAGTCATATTGACATATTATTTTATCATTTTCGGGACATCCTTATAGGCATCACAATGTTTTGAGACAAAATCCACGTGAAAGCAGATGTTTATTCAGTGGTTTCTTATGGAGCACCTACTCTGTGCCAGGCACTGCTAGGCATTGAAAATATGATGTTGGGTCAACAGAGTCACTGATATCTTGGAGTTTGCAGGAAGGAAGAAGAGCCAATATATTTGCTAGTTCTTAAATAGGAGGAAGTATGACTTATTAGAGGAACTTAAAGTTGGTCAGTGTGGTTGAAGCACAGAGTGCAGGAGGGAGTCTGAGGCTGGAGAGAGGAATAGGCAGTAGTTTGCTGGTAAACTTGTCCTCCCAGAAAAAAATTAAAAGCTCTGCTTTGTAACATTAGCCCATTTCCATAGGTTACTTGTTCCTACCACATGCAACTTTAGACTACCAGTGGTTCAACAATCGGTTTGCAAAATTCCAGAAAATGTAACCATCTGCATGCTAGTGCCAGCCAGCTCCAACACACCCCTTCTCTCATCCAGGGGCAGATCACTGAGGTCCTTGTATGCCATGACAAGGAATTTATTATCTTAAAAAACACATAAAGCCATAGAAGGAATTGTATTTTTTAAATGTAACTTTGGCAATAGTATGAAGAAAAGATTGGAGAGAGATAGGATAAGATGTAATGAAATAAGTTCTGAGGCTGTTGTTACAGGGGCCCAAGTGACAGAGGATGATGGCTTGGACACGGGTGATCAGGTGATGGAAATGGAGAAAGAGAAATAGAAAAACTCAAAAATGTTTTGAAGGTAAAATCAACAGGACTTAGTGATAGATTAGGGTATTAAAGAAGAGGATGGTGTCTAGTATAATATATAGGCTTCTGACTTGCAAAATTGGATGGGTGGTTTGGTGGTGAAATCAAGACAGAAAACCCTGGGGGAAAAGATCATGAAATCAATTTTGGATCTGTAGATTTTGAGTTGCCTTTCAGATCTCCAAGTAAAATGTTGAGTGGGCAGTAAGATATGCATATTTGGAGATTAAGGAGAGGTCTGGGCTAAAGATAACCTCTTGGGAGTCAAGGGTTCAGTAAGATGATCATTGATACCATGCGCTTGTATTATTGCCTAGGAAGAAAATATAGAGTGAGAAAAATGAGGGCGTCTAGGAATAAGCCTTGAGGACTTACAGCATTTGAAGGTCAGGCAGAAGAGACTGAGCCAGCATGAAGGACCCCCATGGCCAGTAGAGTAGGAGAAAGGCAGGAGAGTGCGGTGTCACAGAAGCTGAGACAGAGGCTTCAGGATGAACGGAAGGAGCAATATTGCTGAATGTTGATTGAGGGAAAAACTTGTCCAAACTCACCCGGGGCACTGGGAGGCAAGCATTCTCACTCAGTGTTAGCCAGGAACAAAATCTCAGTATAGTTAGGCCAAATAGAAAGAAAGATTATTACAAAGATACATAGATTTCATTAAGAAATAAAGACAGAATCTGGAGGATTGTTGGGAAATGAAACTGGAAGCTCTTAACTTTTATTATATGTCATTTTATTTTATTAGAAATGTTATATTTAATATATTACATATAATTATATTAACATTAATTGTTAGTTTACTATGGGTCAGACACTGCTCCATTTTACAGATGAGAAAGTTGAGTTTTAAAGAGGTAAAGTAACTTGTGCAAGGTCACGCTAGTTGATAAAGAGCTAGGGCTCAAGCTTAGGTTTAAGTGATTCTGAAGCTCATACTCTTTTTTTTTTTTTTTTGCGGTACGCGGGCCCCCCCCTTTTGT
>NW_020172369.1:221520-285044 GCF_003031525.2 Neophocaena asiaeorientalis asiaeorientalis
GGTACGCGGGCCCCTCACTGTTGTGGCCTCTCCCGTTGCAGAACACAGGCTCCGGACGCGCAGGCTCAGCGGCCATGGCTCACGGGCCCAGCCGCTCTGCGGCATGTGGGATCCTTCCGGATCGGGGCACGAACCCGCGTCCCCCGCATCGGCAGGTGGACTCTCAACCACTGCGCCACCAGGGAAGTCCTGAAGCTCATACTCTTGAAGGGTATACAGGTTGGCATGAATCAAGGTAGCTACTCACTCCATTGCCCTCTCTTTCAGGGGTCCACAGTGACTTCTGCTTCTCTCTGTTGGAGTCCTCCAATCTCTTCTTTTTGATGGCTGACTTCCTCAGCTTTAGCTAACACATCACCCATCATAGTCTCAGCCCTGACTCTTCATGAACTCAGTCTCTGCACAACTAAATTACAAACCCCACAAAAGAATAAGATCAGACCAGCTCATCTAGGTATAGAAGGAAGCCAGGTGCCCTCTCATGAACCAAACAGTTTGGCCAGGGATTGAGATCACAGAACAGTAGGGATTTTAGGCAGGGACTGTTCCTTCAGAAGAGAGCCATGGGCATATAGAAACAAGATTGTCATCGGAGATACATTCTCAAGTTCTCAGTCTTTTGGTATCTTCAACCTTTCTTTTGGCTTTCTTCCTGAAACATATAAGCATGATGCTCTCAGTATTAATTGAACAGTTTTGATGGTAAATGACAGAAGCCCAGCTAGAATTTAATTAAGCAGGAAGGGGACTTCTATTATAAGGATCTTGATGATCTCACAGATCTCAAGGGAAAGAATGTTGCTGGGTCTCAGGAACAACCAGAAGCAAGAATCTAAATGTTGCTAGTACACTGACCTTCTTTTCTTTCTTTCTGTCAGTATTTAATCTCTATATTCCTCTTAATCCTAACTTCATTTGTCTTTCTCATTGCAGGTTGCTTTTCAACACATGATGAAAAACGTGGCTGCCAACTTATTTTACAGCTTATAGTTTCAACCGTTGGAATGAAACTGACTTGCCATTTCTCTGGTAGGAAACCTAAAACTCCCATGGTAGGGATACTCTGGCTCACTTTAGTAAATTAGCCACTCTTCATTCATACAAATGATTTGTGGGGTTGAGTTCTTTGGATCAATTTGGATTAGATTTACCCTGGACCAATTAACTCTGACCATGAAATGGGTTATATAAGAACATGACATCTCAGAAAAACCCCATAAAAACCAAACAGCTTTAGGAGGAGATGGGAAGAGGGAACAGTTTTCTGGAGAAGTTTTCTCCATTGTCATGTTTCTGATGGGTGCCTCCCTCTGCTGCAGCTTGCACATGGCCCATTGAAGTCTGAGCCCTGACCCTTCATGAGCTCCATTCCCATGACAGTGCTGAGCTGACTGATTTCACCCCTCACCTTCCTTTTCACAGCCCAGCTTATTGAAAGCAAAATCTATATTCATATTCATTTCCCTTATCTAAAAATCAGTTTTCTATCTACTGTAATTGGACTTACATTTTCATCACTCCAAGAAACTACATTTGCCAAGGTTGTCACTGACTAATTCAATGAATACTTTTCAGTCCGTATCTCATAAGAACTCTCTTCAGTTCGTGTCATTGTTCACCAACTCCTGCGTGGCAGAAATTTCCAGTTTGCTTTCAGGATCTGTTTTCCCCTTCTTGGTAAAATAGGGCTCTATTTTCAGCTGGACTCATGGTTGCCCAGAATTTGATGTACATTTCCCAGCCTCCTTTAAAGGCAGTTGTGGCCATATGGCAAAATTCTGCCGACAGATGGGAGAAGTGTAAAGTGAAGAGTAATGTCTTTCAAGGGAGCAATGCTCCCTTCTTCAATGTGTCCTCCTTCCCCTGAGATGAATCTTAAGGAACTAAGTTGGACTATCAAGATGCTGGGCAGAATGCAGAAAGAGCTGGATTATAATGGAGCCCCCATACTGGTACCAGCTGCTTAGCTCCACACCTAGTTTATATAAGAGAGAACTGTCACCTGCAGCTAAGTCTCTTCCTAACCAATATGTACTCTTCCTTGAAACCCTCTTCCCTTTCCTCTGTTTACTTTCTGTTATATCTGCTCTTTACTGGTCTTCCTCCTATTCATTTTTTTTGAATTTTATTTTATTTACTTTTTTATACAGCAAGTTCTTATTAGTTATCCATTTTATACATTCCTCCCATTATTCTTGATTTTCCAATTCAGGCTTCTTTTCCTTGGTCCATCCCTTAATTATAGTCTCCAGGGTTCCATTCTGAGGTCTGTGCTTATTCGAAATATTCTATGTATGAAACCTCATCAATACCCACACGTTGAATGGCTAACTTATACTGTTGACTCAGAAATATCAATGTCTCTCTTCTGACTCCAGACTCATGTATGCACTTGGCCTCTGAATGGCTTCAACATTCTCTTCAGTTCCTCCTCCCAGTTAGTGACCCCACCATTTAGTCTGCTGCCTGAGAAAGAAGACTGAATTTCCCTGGACCTCCCTTTTCTGCTCTGTTGCAGCTTCCATGTAGCAGATCTTCTTCTCTTGTTCATACTCTTTCCTACCTACTGGAAAAGACCAAAGTGGTCATTCTGAAAACAACATTGACATGTCACTTCCCCAAATCACAACTCTTTTACTGACCGTCTGTTGCCTAAAGCATCTGGTCCATAGACCTTAATATTATATAATAGAAACTTCAGGGACGTGCCTTTTCCTCCAAACTTATTTTCAGCAACTTCCCCTTCAGATTCTCAAACTCCAACAGTACTGAATTATTCACATCTCCCCAGTGAGCCACACTGTCTCTTACTTCTACCCTTTGTAGGTATTGTATGCTTCAAAAATGCACTTTTTCTGTAGGGCATGCCTCTCATCTCCATTTCCTAATGAATTCCCACTTATCCTTCAAGACTCAACTCATAACCTATAATGGAAATTAATCTGAAAAAAATTTATACATATAACTGAATCCTTTACTATAAATTTGAAACTAACACAAGTAAATCAACTATACTTCAACTTTAAAAAAATGACAACTCAAAGATTCTTTCCTCTGAAAATCTTTCCCTGACATCTTCAGGTATATGTAGATTGATACTTTTCTTCAAAGCTTCTAATAATTTCCTAAATATGCACAAGCCTGAATTATATCTGTTATGATGCTAATCATTACTTACACATCTGCAGCTCTTACTGGAGTGAGAACTTTTTCTATTTATTTTAAAATAAATTTATTTATTTATTTATTTTTGGCTGTGTTGGGTCTTTGTTGCTGTGCGCGGGCTTCTCATTTCAGTGGCTTCTCTTTGTTGTGGAGCCCGGGCTCTAGGCACATGGGCTTCAGTAATTGTGGTATGCAGGCTCAGTAGTTGTGGTGCACAGGCTTAGTTGCTCTGCAGCATGCGGTATCTTCCTGGACCAGGGCTCGAACCCATGTTCCCTGAATTGGCAGGCAGATTCTTAACCACTGCGCCCCCAGGGAAGTCCCAGAACTTATCTTTTTATACCTGGAGTTTTGTCTTCTCCCTGGCACACTGTAGGTATTTAATAAAGTGTTGAAATTATTCATTAATTTAAAAAGATACAATTATAGGAAAACCAATTGTCTGTTTATAGCTCCATGAATATAGAGCCTTATTATGACATCACCAATAACAGTAGATGGAATGGGGTTGCTGCTCAGTGCACAATGATTCTCTGAGTGACCTTGACCATATTCCCTTCCCTTTCACTCTCTACCCTTTATCCTTGGCAGTGGCTGTTAATCCAAGGGTAGAGATGCTAACTGTGCCTAGGCCAGTAGGATGTTCCTTCCCCAGACATTCGATAGTGAATGGAAATCTGCAGAAACTGAAGCTTCTCAGAGTTGAGTCACCTGATGTGAATCCTAAGAGAGGAATTTTGTGAGCAACCAACCTCAGTGATTTCCCTGGATCTGCTCTGATTTCTGTCCTCTGCAAGGTCTGTACTGTCCTTCCTTTGATTTTGTGAGCACCCCTTTAACACACTCTCCTAATTCATTTGGATTAGCTAGAGTAGGTTTCTTTTGCTTGAAAATGAAAGAATCTTAACCGAAGTGCCAATTATAAAAGTACTGAAGGACGGCAAACATGATTGGCAGGTCCTCTGTTCCGTGGGTTAATGATTAGGTTCTTACAAACCCACACAGTGAAGCTCTTTGAGCAGACAGATTTTACAGCCCTCTAAGAGATTAAATTTAGCAGAAACAAAAGGGGACAAATACACAATAATCTTTTCCACAAACCATAATCAACTCAATTTAAATCATTTTTTCCTTTTCAGGTGTCTTATTCTCAAGTTTTTCATAAAAAGAATATATATTTTCTCTTTCAAGAAGCTGACTTGTCACTTCAAATTTAAAACGTCTCATCAAGTTAGTAAAGAATTTTGGCTTAAATTGTTCCTAGAGATTAGGTCTACTTTCCCTCAATGCCAGTTAAAATGACATAGCCTGACAGAATGTAGTATCTGATGTTTCCATAGCAGCTGGCACTAAGCAGCTTTGCTTACTAATTAGCCTCACAGTACAGTCTGAAATACCCTCTACCCAAAGACCAAAGGTTAGAAGATACAGCCTTTTTGTAAACATAACTTTATATGACAGGAAACCAAAAAAACAAAATTTACCCGGACAAAACAGAAAGGGGAAATGTGCTCAGCCAAAGTGTTAAATTCAAGCAGAGAGTTGGCAGAACACTGGGAAGAAAATATCCTCTCTTGATTTGTTATCACACACATACTCAGTGGAATACTTAATAATCAGAAGGAATTAAAGGCTTGTTTTTGTAATGCAGTTTGGCAGTTGGTGTCTCCAATACCCGAGGTCTTTAAATTTTGTCACAAGACATGATTTAACACTGATTTAGAGGATATATCCGTCTGCTGGTTTAGTGACACCACTTCCTGTCAACAAGAACACTAATATTATAAAACTCTTCATGTACCCAGTGGTTATTTAACAAAGTAAGCTCAGCTCTCAGGAAATAGAAAATAATCCATCAAGCCAAAAGGCTTAGTGAGAATTCAAAGCTGCAACATAACACCCAGGTACTTAAGCTTACCCTGAGCCCTATTTACGCATCTTTTGGACCCAATTCTAATTGGCATAAAAGTATAGTTTTATTGCTCAACTTAGGTGAGGAGCAAATCAGATATGATAGAAGGAAGCTAGAGAAAAGTAATAAAAAATAATTTCTATTACACTGACAGTGAGAGAAGGGGCAAGAAAATTATAGAAAAAGCAATCATAAGACTACAAAACATGGACTTGTCTGGAGTCATTTCAAAGAAAGGCAAATGGGCTTATTCAGTTTAGTAGCCCCCGAGGCAACTCTGTATTATTATTGTTTTGGGCCTTTTTTTTAACCCCTTTTTATATTCTGAAATTATAAAGAAAGATACTTTATAACAATAATAATTTTAGAATGGCAGCTGTAAATTTAACTCCTGGACATAAGTACATACTGCGCACTAAAAAAAAAAAAAGCAACACACCCAAAGAGAGGGCTATGGAGAGAATAATTGCACTTGGGTGGGCTCTGGTGTGAGGATGTGCCTATAAGTATCAGGCGAGAGGGATGGGACACAACAGAGCACATTTCATATGCTGGCTGCTCTGTGGATGCCCTCACCCTTCTTGGTACAAGGAGGTGTTCTATGTCCTTGGAAATTAAGCAAGCGCAGGACTCCAGATTTCCAGATGCCCTGAGACCTCTCTTCATCTCATACTTTGTGACCCCACAGATACTTTCTAAAAAAGGTAAATCATTAAAATATAAATTGTGAAGACGAAACAACAAAAAAAATGGAGAAGCAGGTGGTGGAAGGTAGGATCTCAAGTCACGGAGAAGAGTTTCCATCCAGTGTGGAGGCTTCTACTTAAGAACGTAGGGACATATTTATGTAACTTTCTATTCGAATTTATTGTAAGACTGAGTTGAGACCTGGGGAGGGGAGGAGACTAAAGAAAGAAGAGCAATGAGTCCCAGGAAACATAATAGGTGACAAGACTATGGGCTGAGTGGTTTTGCAGCAGACATGCAGTGAAGGACTTGGAGAGCAAAGGGCAAGGAGAGCTGGAAGCAGTAACTGGAATTGCAAGACCAGAACATGAACTGCTCTAGGAGTTCGGGGAAGGGAGTCCATGGACTGGAACCAGAAGAAATTACTGTACACAAGAGACCATAGAGTGTTGTGCAGGTTGATATGGAAGGTGACGGTCCCCACTTATTAGAATTAATTAATCCGCAGTCAACCTGGGAATTAAGTAAAATTATTTTGGTCATATATCTGTATATGTCAATATCCAGTAGCAAAGTTTGATTTTATTTAAAAGCATGTATGATTGATTTTAAGCAAACATTGTGTAGTGAACTAATGGAGACACAAAAGCAATTAAGAGATGGTGCTTTCAACCTGGTGACTGGGACAGTCACATGCACAAGTCATTCAAATGCAGGTCTGTCCAAAGGAGGTATGAATAGGACATTTACTGAGCTCCTACTTTTTGCCAGGTTGTGTACTAAACATTTAAACATATTATTTAATCTAAATTCCATAGCAACCTTAAGAAGTAGTTATAATTCTGTCACTTTCACAGATGAGGAAACTCAATCTTAAAAGTTCAGTAACATCCCTAAGGCCACGAAGTTCTGGAAGCTAGGGAAGATATATTCAAATTCATGAATCTCATACTCGTTTACTCAAAGGCTTTTCTGCTCTAACCAATTAATTTCTTAGAGTATAAGTGTGTTTGTTTGATGCCTAACAAGATTGAGACATGTATTTATGAGGCTCTTGACTGCTGTGCTCTGTCTAGCAGAGTAAAGACCTCTGTTTTGGAGGATGACACAATGATATTAAGAGGGAAGGACCTCCATGGATGACAGGCCCCTCTCTGTTATCCTGAAGGGTGACTATAGAGGATGAAGGTCACCTCTGAAATCATTTAAAACTTTGGTTTAAAAACTTGGTTTTTAAACCCCCACTGCTTGCTGCCAGAAAACTACTAGAGCTCATCACTGAATTCAGTAAAGTTGTAGAATACAAAATTAATACACAGAAACCTGTTGTATTTCTATACACTGACAATTAACTATCAGAAAAAGAATCTAAGGAAACAATCCCATTTACCATTGCATCAAAAAAGAATAAAATGCCTAGGAATAAACCTCCCTAAGGAGGCAAAAGACCTGTACTCTGAAAACTATAAGACACTGATGAAAGAAATTGAAGATAACACAAAGAGATGGAAAGATATACCATGTTCTTGGATTAGAAGAATAAATATTTTAAAAATGACAATACTGCCCAAGGCAGTCTACAGATTCAATGCAGCCCCTATCAAAATACCAATGGTATTTTTCACAGAACTAGAAAAAATAATTTTAAAATTTGTATGGGAACACAAAAGATCCTGAATAACCAAAGCAACCTTGAGAAAGAAGAACGGAACTGGAGAAATCATGCTCCCTGACTTCAGGTTATACTACAAGGCTACAGTAATCAAAACAGTATGGTACTGACACAAAAACAGACACATAGATCAATGGAACAGAATCGAGAGCTCAGAAATAAACCCACACACTTATGGTCAATTAATATATGACAAAGGAGGCAAGATTATATAATGGAGAAAAGACAACCTCTTCAACAAATGAAGCTGGGAAAACTGGACAGCTACATATAAAAGAATGAAATTAAAATATTCTTTAACACCATGTACAAAAAGAAAAAAACACCTCAAAATGGATTAAAGATCTACTTGTAAGACCAAATACTATAAAACTCCCAAAGGAAAACATAGATAGAACACTCTGACATAAATTGCAGCAATATTTTCTTGGATCTGTCTCCTAGAGTAATGGAAATAAAAACAAAAATAAACAATTGACCTAATTAAACTTAAAAGCTTTTGCACAGCAAAGGAAACCATCAACAAAACAAAAAGACAAGCTACAGACTGGTAGAAAATATTTGCAATGATGCTACAGACAAGGGATTGATCTCCAAAATATACAAATAGCTCATACAGCTCAATATCAAAAAAGACAAACAATACAATCAAAAAATGGGCAGAAGATTTAAAGAGACATTTCTCCAAAAAAGACATGCAGTTGGCCAAAAAGCACATGAAAATATGCTCAACATCACTAATTATTAGAAAAATGCAAATCAAAACTACAATGAGGTATCACATCACACAGGTCAGAATGGCCATCATTAAAGAGTCTACAAATAACAAATGCTGGCGAGGGTATGGAGAAAAGGGAACCCTCCTACACTGTTGGTGGGAATGTAAATTGGTACAACCACTATGGAGAACAGTATGGAAATTCCTTAAAAAACTAAAAATAGAGCTACCATATGATCCAGCAATCCCATTCCTGGGCATGCATCTGGAGAAAACCATAATTCAAAAAGATACATGCACCACAATGTTCAATGCAGCACTATTTACAGTAGCCAAGACATGGAAGCAACCTAAATGTCCATCAACAGAGGAATGGATAAAGAAGATGTGGTACATATACACAATGGAATATTAGCCATAAGAAAGAATGAAATGATGTCATTTGCAGCAACATGGATGGACCTAGAGATGACCATACTAAGTGAAGTAAGTCAACAGAGAAAGAGAAATATCATATGATATCACTCATATATGGAATCTAAAAAAAAAAACGTTACATATGAACTTATTTACAAAACAGAAATAGACTCACAGACATAGAAAACAAGCTTACAGATACAAAAGAGGAAGGCGGGAGGAGGGATAAATTAAGAGTTTGAGGTTAGCATAAACATACTGCTACATATAAAATAGATAACCAACAAGGACCTACTGTATAGCATAGGAAACTATACTCAGTATTTTGTAATAACCTATAAGGGAAAAGAAACTGAAAAAAAATATATGTATGTATAACGGAATCATTTTGCTGTACACCTGAAACTAACACAATATTGTAAATCAACTATACTCCAATAAAAAGTTGTTTGTTTTGAAAAAAAAAAAAACACTCCCACATAGTATCAAAGCAAATAATGCTCTTTGAGGTATTCTTGTCTTAAAATAGTTCTCCATAGCGGTGAAGTAAGTTCTGGAGAAAGGACTTCAGACAGATGGTCAGAAAAGCAACTAAATAATGAACAGGATGTGCAAAATATCTTCATCTTGATTACTTTCCTCCAACTAGGGCTGTATTTCATGTCTTCCTAAGTTTCACTAAGTTCAAGTATTAGGACTGTTGAACTGGTTTATTTGGGGAGTGCCTCTTTTGGAATGACACATTTGAGAAACATTTGGCAGATCAGATTTATTGTTTAAGCACCTAGGAGGAGTGAGTGTCATTGAGGAAACAACGCTATTCCTCAGTGAGTGCATTTTCAGCATTCCTCACCTCGAAAAAGAATTGCATAAGGACAGAGGTTTCATGAGGTTTCATAAGGTTTCATGAGATTATGCGGCTTTTAGTCTGTGTTTGGGCATGGTTTCCTAACTTACACATGAAGAAGACCACTGTGGAACAGTCCTCTTTCTCTCCCCAAAGGTTCCACATTTAAGAAAAGAAAATTGTTTGTTTGGAACAGATGCCTAAATACCACCTAATATCAGGAAACTATATTAAGAGTATGTAATAAATGTGAACCCCCCCAAAACAATTATTTCCAAAATCTCAGCTACTCCTTTAGTTGAAAGTAGCCTTATCTGAGTGCCTTTCTGTTCTTGATGGGATGAATGGGGTGTGGCTTGGTGCCTGGTGGACAGAGAGACACTCAGTAACGTTTCAGTCGTGTCAGGACTTTGCAATTAACCTTAAATTCCACCTGCAGTTGTTTGAGATAATTTCCATTCCTCTCCTTTTTCTAAATATCATTCATCTTTTTCCCCCTTAATATACCCATTAATTTTCATCACTAAAGTGGAATATTCTATGCTTTTGCTGTTATCTACATGCCTTGAACCCTTTGAAGGAGAGAGATAACATAATTAGTTGAATAAACACACAGTGCATGGCAGAGTAAACCTCATTTGATAATTCAGTCTAATTGTTTTCTCTTTTAATATGCTGCATAAATGAGGGAAATAACCAGTTCTTTATGTATTGTAAACCCCTTAGAGTTTCAAGTTAGATGTTAAGGGTTTGAGCAGGCAGGCAAATTGGATTGAGAGTAATTACCCACATTTACCTCAGTGTTCAGGGAACACCAGGGAGCAATTTTGGTTAATTTCCCTGTTCCTCTGGTTTGTCCTTTGTGGACACCTGTGTTTGTAAGCCACAGGAGGTAGGCTCCATTTAGTTAAGCAGTTCTTGGCTGAAGTGTATTTCTGTGATTGAACTGGATTGGCTTCTGCTGTGGTTGTGCCAAATGTGACTGCAGGCAAAGATGGCAATCTGGCTGCTGTGACTCTCAGCGCATGCTGTGCTTGGGGTGGATCCTGGGTCAGTTTTTCCCCTTTTGTTGCAAGGGTCAGGGGTGGATAGTGATGCAATACCCGTCCCGCATATGGGCGTATTCATTCAACCAATATGTGTTAGATGCCTGTTATGTGCTGAAGATCTCACTTTGGTCCAGAGGAGCCAGCAGGGTCACCACCTTCGAGTGTGTTTCTGTTTTCACTGATTGAGGAGGTGACAATCTTTCAGACTCAGTTGTTTTGGCTTTTCTATCTTCCTGGGCCCTGAAAATATCTGTGCCTCTAAGGAAATTTATGGATCCCTGGCCTAGTTATACTGTGGCTTTTCCTACTATTAAATTAAGTACACAAGGAGGACATTAGAGTGAGATGGTCCTAATACCTTAGCAGCCTTTGTAAGCAAACCAAAATTTAGACGTGTAAATGCCTCATGGTTAAGAAATAAAAACCTGAGGACAATGCATCACAAACAGCCAAATAAGCTTTCCCAAACAAGGCAGACACATAAGCTATAGCCATTCGAATAATTTCCTTCTTTGCTTCAGCCTTTTCTCTAAAGTCTTTCTCCTTAGCTGCTGTCAGTGGAGCATGCCTAATTACTTCCAGTTTGGACCTGCCGAAGTGAAATCGATTTTGCTTAAATAAACTCTTAAAATTTTTAATATGCCTCAGTTCGTCTTTTAGCAGTTCCTACTTCGAATCTATGAATTTTGCAGGTGGAAGAATTTGTTCATTCATTCATAAAACAAATTATCTATTAAGGGCTGCCATATGCCAGCCTCTGTGCCAAATACTGAGTATACAGCAGTGATCAAAAAAATAAATATCCTGCTCTCACAGAGCACAGTTGGGTGGGGGGAGACCAATATTACAAAACAAACAAATACATTTATGGTTATAAATTGTGGTAAAATTTACAAGGTAATGAACAGGGTGATTTCAGAGAGACAATAAAAGGTACCTCCTTAAGATTGAAAGAAGTCTTTGAGAAGCTGAATATGCATGATGGTTGTGTACTGGTGGTTTTCACAATTCCAAAGATAGGAAAGGTGCCCACTGGAGCTGGGCAATATGGAAAAATATGATGTTAAAACTTGAAGAAAAGGAGCAAGCCATGTGAGAATCCAGTGGAAAGAGATTCTATGTAGAGAGGAGAACATGGTAACCCCCACATGAGGACAAGTTCAGGGTACTGGAAATCCGAAAGAAGGTCACTGAGCATGGGATAGTGGACAGAAGGAAGCCAATGGGAGAAGAGATTGATAAGGCAGCAAAGGCCTGACCATTCTGGGCCTTGTAGGTCGTAGTAAAGTTTTGATTTTATTTCAAGTGCAATGAGAAACAATGGAAAAGGTGTTTTTTTTTTTTTTAAAGGGTGATAAGGTCTTAGGTCTCTCAGTTGTAGTGGGGGTAATAACAGACTGAGACAGTTAGAGGTTTATGGACCTAATCTACACAAAAGATGATGAGGGATTAGATTTAGGTGGTGGATTAAAGAAATATTTTTCTTAGTAGAATTGGGAGAATTTACTTACGGGCTGTATATGATGGGCGAGGGAGATTAAGATGTCATGATATAACTTATTAACATTTTAAAAATTTATTTATTTTCTTTAATGTTTTGGCTGTGTTGGGTCTTAGTTGAGGCACACAGATCTTTCGTTGTGGCACGGGCTCTTCATTGCAGCACGTGGGCTTCTCTCTAGTTGTGGCGCGCGGGCTCCCAAGTGCGTGGGCTCTGTAGTTTGCAGTACGCAGGCTCTCTCTTTGAGGCGTGTGAGCTCAGTAGTTGTGGCATTTGGGCTTAGTTGCCCCGTGACATGTGGGATCTTAGTTCCCTGACCAGGGATCGAGCCCATGTCCCCTGCATTGGAAGGCAGATTCTTTACTGCTGGACCACCAGAGGAGTCCCAATTATTAACATTTTAAATTTAAAACCTTAATAAACCAAAGCTTTCATAACTAGCATTCCAAGTAATTTTACGTATTTGGCACTTAGTGATGAACGATGGCAAAATTATTTCCCAAATTACCCTGGGCATGATATGTCCTGGTACTCGGTAAAGGCTCAGTGCTTAAACGATTAAATGATTAGATAAAATAGGTAGCGTTTCTACTATTCTAGTAATTTATAAAAGTAAATTAACAAATTTTTAAAAAATGCTTCCTCTTTTCTCAAATATTAGTAGAATAATAAAAATTATAATTTCAAACGTTTATGTGAAATGCCTTGGCAGGTCAGTTGCTATCAAATCCAGAACATTTGTTTCTATTGGACTAGAGGAGCAGTTTCCACTAGGCTGGGTAGCTGGTGCAATGTGACCCAGGCCTGCTGCTGGTCACCTCTGACCCAACATGGGGAAGAGAGAGAAACAATTTTTAATGAAGTCTTTGAAGCCCTGGGTCCAGTTCCATGAGCTCTTCAAATTCCCAAAGGCATGAGATGGTAAGTTTCCCTTTTTTATTTTAAGCTAGTTTGACAGGATTTCTGTCATTTTTCACAGAACATATTTGGACCAAACAAGAACATCAGTCTTAAACTGGAGGCTGTAACTTAAAGAGAAAATAAAAAATGAAACCACAATGAAGAAATATATATATATATATATATATATATATATATATATATATATAATATATATTAAAAATATATATAAAATGGAAGAGACATGACACTTGAGACCTAGTTTTGGCTCCCATACTCTTAGCTCTTCTGACCACAGTTTCCTTATCTGGAAAACTAGTGTCCATTCTATTTCAGTTGATTATACTTATAGGTCAGCAATTATTTTCAAACAATCTGCAAAGTTTTCACCTACTTTACTTGCAAAAAACCCAGTAGTATTATTTAATGTATTTGATGGATATGAACATCAATAGTTTTAAGCAGAGTTAGATGCTTTAGCCTATAATGAGAGCAAACTGACTGTGACCCCTGTCCCTCCATCAACTCCATGATTGCCATGACTGAACTTGTTGGCCATGAGGGGAGCCCTTTCCACCACAGCACCAGTTTCCATCCCAAAGTTATTTGCTCAGCTGAACAAGATGCCCTTCTAAGAGATGAGCGGTGTACATGAGTATCTATATTTTATTCATCAAATTAAAATCCTTTCCCATCTATTACTGTCTAACCTGTCATTTTCTTTCATTCCTCAGCCTATGCAATGGAGGTTTCTAATGTATGTCCATAGACTTCTAGGTTGCTCATGAGTGAATTTTACAGAATCCATAGTCTTTTCATATACTTTGCAAATTTTTAGGTGAATGTGTAATGTCTATTATTCTAATGGAAGGTATCCACAGTGCTCATCAGATTCTTATAGGGTTATCTGAACCCAAATGATTAAAGCCACTGTTAACAACTCATGTTAAATTCAGTGGCTCAGATAATCCTGGTATTTCACAGAATTACCTCCAGCACAGGAAACAGTTGAACTGTGAACTGCTAATTCCTTATGATATGATTTATCTTTATTTATTTGTATGTGTGGATCTTGCATGACTTTACTCTGATCTTTCTACTGAAAAGCCTTTCAGGCTCTGAAAGATTTATTCAATATAAACCACTCATCACACCACCAGGGTGAATCCTTGCACACAACCATGTGATCTGGACCCTGGGAGCTGGGATTGATGGTCACCCACCCTTCCATGCCTCCACACATCTTAAGAAAAATATTATTTTTTAATAGACCTTTATCGGAGTATAATTGCTTCACAATACTGTGTTAGTTTCTGTTGTACACCAAAGTGAATCAGCCATAAGCATACATATGTCCCCATATCCCCTCCCTCTTGAGCCTCCCTCCCATTCTCCCCATCCTACCCCTCTAGGTCATTGCAAAGCACCAAGCTGATCTCCCTGTGCTATGCTGCTGCTTCCCACTAGCTATCTATTTTACATTCAGTAGTGTATATGTCGATGCTACTCTCACTTTGCCCTAGCTTCTCCCTGCCACCCATTTTCTTCAAGTCCATTCTCTATGTCTATGTCTTTATTCCTGCCCTGCAACTAGGTTCATCAGTACCATTTTTTAAAATATCTAATCATGAAGATCACTAAAATATTAGCCATACATTTCCTTTTAATTTTCACTTACATTTGGAATATAAAAAAAAAAGTCAATCTCATTAGAAGCAGAGAGTGATTACCAAGTGCAGGGAGTGGTACAAATAGGGAGAGGTTGGTAAAAAAGATACAAACCTTCAGCTGTAAGACAAATAAGGTCTTAGAATCTAATGCATTACATGGTGGATATAGTTGATAACACTGTATTGTATAACTGAAGTTTGCTAAGAGAGTAAAACTTAAATTTCTTGCACACACAAGAAAAATGGTGTTAACCTGATGGGGGAGAATCCTTTCACAATATCTATGTCTATGTATGTCAAATCATCATATTGTACACTTTAAATATCTTACAATTTTATTTGTCATTTATACCTAAAGGAAGCTGAAAAAATAAAAATTCCTGATGTTGCAGAAATAAACTGTAATATATTACTATTTCACTCATATTTAAATAAAGCCCAGAAAATTAAAAATAAAACCCAAACTGAAACAAAGCAAAAATTTTTAAATGGTGAACATCTTACATAATGAAATATGCATCTCAGCATTAACAGTTAAATAAAGAATGAACTGCTTTAATTTAAAAAAGTCCTACAAAAGAAAAATGTATAAATGATTTAAATCTAAAACTGCTGTTTGTTCAAAAAACGACAAATGTTATAATGATTGTCACCTCTGAAGAGCTAGATTCAGTGTCGGCGAACCTATTGCTGCCAAATCTTATTGGAAAACAAGATGCCACATTGTCACCTGGAGTTGCTTGTTCATATCTGGCCCTGAGGATGTCATTTCTGTCTCCGAACGGCATAGAGGTAGTCCCTCCAGGCCAGAGTCAAGACTCATTTGTAGGTGATATGTGCAGAAAACCACACCTGCCCCGACCACCTGCAAAAATGGCTGGAGAGTAGATGACTTAGGCAGGCCTTAGAAAGGACTTCAGAGAGGCCACAAAACCCTGTAGGACACATTCAGTGGATGACAGCTGAGCACCATTGTTCCATTTGTACTACTGCATGAAAGTATCCCAAACTCGGTGGTTCAAAACAGCTCTTTTTTCAAGCTCAAGGATTTCATGGGTCAGTAATTTAGGAAGGACTTGTCTAGATAGTTCTCCCCTGGGATTTCTCATGTAGTTGTGGTCAAGTATTGGGCTTGGGCTTTAGTATCTGAAGGATTGACTGGGCCAGACGTGGCTGCTAGTTGATACTATTGGTTGGTGCTCTCCTGGGACTGTCATATTTGTCTATACCTGGCCTCTCCATGTGGTTTGAGTGTCTAAACTTGGCCTCTCTATGTGGCTTGGCTTCCTCACAGAATGGGAGGCTCAGGGAAGCTGGACTACTTAGGCTCTAGCTCAGGACTCCAAAATCCAGTAAGCAAAGGAAACTGCATTGCCTTGGAAGCCACACAGCACTGCTTTTCTGGATTTTGTTGATTATGAGTTAAGTCACTAAGGCCAGTTCACATTCAAGGAGGAAGGACAAAGACCCCATCTCTTGGTGGGGGAGTTTTAAAGAATGTGTAGACATGTAAAGCCACTGCGACCAGTCTCAATGATAGCCCTGTCTATTGATTGGAAGCCTAGTTCTTGCTACCTGAAATGGAGACCTAATACTTTCTTATTTCTTTATTTAGTTATTTATTTTAAAAACTTGTTTCCAACTTTGTCAGTAAGAGAGCCACACTGGCTGGAATGTTAACAACATTTCCAGGGATATAAATAGAGCTACTGATATACTTTTACAGCTTGTCAATGATCCTAGTCTTTTTTTTTTTTTGCGGTACCCGGGCCTCTCACCGCCGTGGCCTCTTCCGTTGCGGAGCACAGGCTCCGTACGCGCAGGCTCAGCGGCCGTGGCTCACGGGCCCAGCTGCTCCGCGGCATTTGGGATCCTCCCGGACTGGGGCACGAACCTGTGTTCCCTGCATCGGCAGGCGGACTCCCAACCACTGCACCACCAGGGAAGCCCAGGTCCTAGTCTTTAAATGACATTTTGTGGATCTGGTCAGAGTGATAATTCTCTGGGGACAATTCCTTTCTAATATATTGATTGACACTAGTTTCAATGTGCATCTTCTTAACGTATCTCTTTTCTTTCCAAAGAGAATTCCAACTTGACCAGAGGGATTTCAATTAGTGATCAAGCTGGTGGTGGAAGCGGAAAATTGCAGCACAAAGTGACTGAGGAGAAAGTGGGAGGAGGGTGGGAAAGTAATTGATGGGAGGCCAGATAGAATAATGAAGATGTAAAAGAGGAAAATCAGGATGGGAAATTGTTCAGGGCAGGTGGTTTGGCCTTTATGATAGTTTCTGCGTCCTATTTTCATATTTATAAAGCTTATAGATTTTGTGACTGCAGCAATCTAAAATGTCATCAAAACTCCTAACATCAGCTCTTGTGAGACACACGGGATGAAATAACTAAGAATGATATGGTCTGATAAAGTCACATCTATTCCTCAGCAATTCTATTCCCCACATATTAGTATTAATGCCTCCATTTGTGAAACGGAAGAGAAAATGACTCACAATGACTGAAATGCATCAAACAATAAGGAGAATTTTGTCTGCTGCTGAAACTAAGACAAAACAGGGTGGAACTGCAATCGTATCCTTCTCATATAGCTACGTCTTACCTGTGAGATCTGACATTGACAGCATTTTTCAAGTGGTAGGCTAAAAGTTACTACTAATGAAACCCCTCAAATCTGATCATCACCAAGTCTTTCTTCACTCTGCAAAGATTTATTTCCCTTTCTCAATGTCTTATTACATTGCTGCCATGCCTGTGGTTAACTCAACTCCTCCACTATCCAGCAAGTTAGCCTTAGTCCAAACTCACCCAGATTCAAAATGGTCATTTCCATTTACTCTCAGCATTCCTAAAGCATTGCAACAAATAAAAGGACGGCATTTTTTTCCCTCAGATATTCGCCAAATATCCTGAGAACTGAAATTGCTAATTCTGAATCCCCTAGCACCACAAATTCTCCTGACTGCAAAAGTTTCTTAGAGATTTAACGGGTTCCTGCCCATGGAGAAACTGATAAAGTACTTTTGAACCTTTGAGAATGACGCGAAAGGGAGCTGGATGAAGGAGGGATGGGGGGGGCATGGCTGGAAGTCGGCACCAGCGCACAGGCAGGATTGGCTGCAGACTGAGAGCAATTTTGGGTATAGAATTCACTGGAATACAATGTTCCAAGACCAACTGCAGCAAATTATACAGGTGGAAATATGACAGATTGATGAAATACTGCTGGGAGGAAGGTGGGAAAGGGATGGTAAGGAGCCTCAGCTTCGATCACTTAGAAAAAGAAATACATTTTTGTCTCATTGTTTTCTACGTTGCTTTATGTACCTGATTTGTTGGCCTCGTTTTCTAGCATACGTAATGTTTTTCAAATGTCCATATTCTCCAGTGTGGACCAGTTGCCTGAGGTAAGACAGAGAAGTCAGATCCCAGCAACACTTAAAAGCTGTAAGTTCAAGGCAAGTTCTTCAAATTGCAGAGTGTATCCCCTTCTCTAATAGGGGCACATTCTACAGTACTTGCCTCATGAGGCTATAGGAAATTTGTCTCTATTCACACAATGGTTACACTTGGTGGCTAGGGAACGGGTTTGGGGGATTGGCGGCTTCATTGCTTACATGGAGGGAACAAGAGAAGTATCATCAGCCTGTGGCCTTGTAGCACATGTAGGGCCCCCACGCATGTCATGAAGAGGTGGGTGGGAAGGGCTTAGTCTGAGAATCAACTTTCTCTAAGCTGCCTCTTTCCTATCAGCATCTTTGCTCTCAACCCTTAAAGAAGCCCAGAATTTTACCCCCATCCTTACCCACCCCCACTGTAGACACCATGGGTGAAAATGTAAAATGTAGATGTCTCCTGACATCCAGGCCTCAGAGTAGAAGACAGCAGCTGCATGCAGGGGCAGGAACAAGTCAGGGAGGATGTTTTCCAGACCAGAGGCCATACATGGGAAGCAGGCTCCCTGGGTCCAGCTGATGGATCTGCACCGGAGCCCTGCACCAGCTGCAGCCCCCCTGCCAACAGAACTGGGGTGTGGCCTAGGCTTCTCACACAGCTGAGAGGCTAGGCACTTGGCTTTCTTTCTGGCGGTATGAGCCGCTGTTTTTCCTTATGCTTAAACATTCCTATCACTAAAATTATGAAAATGTTCTACAAAAAAATTTCTGAAATTTTGCAGAAAAATTGATTTACTTCTTGGTCTTTGTGCCTAATTCTAGTTACCAGTATATGTATATTCTCTGTAAATATTCTCACTTGAAGAACTTTCAAATATGCATATTTAAAAAATTTTTAAACTATAGCAAATACAGATTTTTCTATTTAGGAATTTTTTATTTTTGAAGAAAGCACTAGAGCAGTGTTTGTCACTTTTTCTTTTTCTGGGTAGCTCTCTGCTACCCAGTTCTACTGAAGTTTTATAGAGAATCCATATCTTGTAAACCGAACCTGTGATTTATGCTTCTGAATGAATAAAATACAACTAATGGAGTTACTTTCTTCTCAGGCAAAGTATGAAGAAACTGCAAGAAAGAGAGGTATACCTTTTATTTAAAGAAAGTTGTGAGAAAATTAGTTATAAGTGGTAGCCTTAATAACAAATTTAACACTACCTGCATCTATGGAATATGATTTGGAATTATGTAGCTTTCCCAAGCCTACCAGATCAAAGTGTATTAGAAAAAAATACAGTATTTTCCACCATATGTGGTCCATGTTGGCTATGTACAGCTCTGGATTTTTGTGGACCTAGGGAAGGGATGGACAGTTAAAAAATAAAGCAGACACTCAGTATTTGGGCCTGTGGAGAATCATGGGAAAGCAAAATACTTTTAATAGATTTGATTTTTAAAAGAACAAAAATAAGAATAGGAAAAGTACCATAGGGTTAATTAAAATTAATGTCTAAGGCAAGGTGAAGAATGAGACATAAATGTGGAAGCAAGATTTAAGGCTTCTGGAAGAAAAAGAAATGCTTTGTTTCAGGGTTGGCTTGCTGCGTTTCCAGTCGGTCTGCAATTCATGAAGTGAAGTGTGGCTTAGTGTGATCTAGATAATATAACACGACTCCTATTTCCCTCAGTAACTTCCTCTTAACATTTATGATTTTATGCATTTCAGGCCCCTCACTGGGTTATAAGATTGGAATGTAACTGTTAATTTTAGTTCGATGTCTTTGTGAAATGCATTCGGCTATCCACACGACATTTCTTATTTCTTGTTCCTTCAGCTTGGTATACGCATAAAACACACCATAGTGGAATTGCCTGTTGAATGCCAGCACATTCATCTGTACCTGGGGAAGGAAAAAAAAACATGGACCATCAACTCTTCTGGAACATACTACTTTAATGAAATAATATTAAGCTACAGACTGGTTTGTATTTGTGCAGTGCTTATCTGTATTTAAATAGACAATTTCTAAATTGTGTCAAAGAAAGAAAAGCAGTAGGAAATTCAGCAAGTCTAAAGGGAGAGCGTCACTCTGCAGAGAAAGGCAGACAACAGTAGTGTAAAAAGTAAGTTTGTAAAATCATAAGACAAGCTCCAAATCTCAGCAGCACTGCTAGCACCAAGATTCCTAGGAGGACTTTGGAGTGTGTGTGTGTGTGTGTGTGACTTTGTAGTGATATTTATTTGGCTTCTAGCTAGTAGGCTGGTCTCATTTAGATAAAGTATTTTTCCTTGGCCACAATTTTTTAAATTTTAAGGTGGTTTTTAGGCTATTGAGCTCCCTTTCAGGGTAATGTCACAGGCCTCTGGAATTTGGACCAGGTGATATTATGAGTTTCCTTAGGATGCTCTGCAGCAACTTAACATACAGTTGAATCATGTTTTTCTGCAGAAGGCAGATCAGTAAAAGAAAATTTTCAAAAACATTTTTTTAACTGGGGTACAGTCTGAAATGGAACAATTCCTTTATTCTTTTCCATTTAGAAAAAAGGAGAAGAGGTACTGAGTCCCACATGTAATTCTGAAAACCTCAAGTTTTCAAAGCAGTCAGGAAGGGGAGGGCCCCTGCTCTTAGAAACCGTCACACATTTTTCCTGGCAAGGGCAGCTCCTTTAACAGCTGTCTTTGCAGCAGAAGGGCAATAGTGTGGAATTTTAAAACATCCCTAATATATGGGAATACTTGCATTGTTTTTACTTCTTTCTAGAGAATCATTGGAAAATGTCTAGAGTAGGACTTACAGGAAGACCCCCATACTGCTTTCTCAAGCCAGTTTAACCCTAAAGTGTGGGTGAATTTCAGGGTTCTCTGTTAGTTCCAATCAGACTGAGATGGAAGGACCAGTGGTTTCAGGGAAATGAATAAAGTACACTAGAAAAAAGTCTCCAGATTTCGGGGACTTTACCTGGCTACACTTCCCCAAAGTCCTCTTGTTGTACACTTCAGTAGCTCAGGAATTGGCTATAAATGGATCAAGTATTCTTTTGCATTTTCAGGGAAAGAGAATAATCTAGACGGGATGGATTTCCATGCAAATAATTCCTAAGTGTTCTAATTGTGCGCAGGAGTGATAAATCCTTCTTGAAAAAGGGATGGATTCGAGTGGGATGCCCTTAACAGGGTGTGCCCCCTGGGGACAGTCAATATGTGATCATGAGAACATCCTAGCTTTGTTTCTCTAGATAATTACAGAATGGCTGCCTTACTTCCAGAGCTTTGCTATGTGAACATCTGTCTGGATATGACAATCCCACAAGAAGCCATCATATGTGAACCACAGTGCCTTGACTCTCCAAGGCAGAGATACTAACTAATACCCATTCAAACTATGAATGTATATAATCAATTGGCCTGCTCAACTGTAAAAAGAAAACTGTAAAAAGAAAACCCAATTAAAAAAAAAAAAAGAAATACTAAGACCCAGAGTATGAGAAAAAGAGTGCATAAGCTAGCAGCATTTCCATTTACATCATACCTCATGCTCATAAAACACATCCTCCAATGTCTTTCCCCCACTGCCATCACCTACAGCCTCAAACAAAGGCTTGTATACCTGAAAAACAAAGACAAGAAATTGTTTTTTTAACAAATTTTCATTTTTTATAAATATAAAAACTATTTTTTTCCAGCAATATAGAAACTGTGCACCCATCTTAGAAAATCTATTCAGAAGGCCTCAACTTTTCTTGTAGGATCTTTGGCTTCTTGAGGAAATACCAAAAAATCCAAACAACGAGAGTACAGATGGCATTCCATCCTATTGGCTTGTTCAGGCCTACAAGGCAAGAGGCAAAAGCAGTTCTACTTTCAGTGTACACTGAGCTGATTTCCACATTTGATTCTTAAGGCTAGTTAGACACATTATAGAGGCTAAAGGAGTGCTTGTGGTTTAATCAGTATGGCTTCATGGGTTCTTTGAGATGAAAACTGATTAAAATTCATTATGGAATTTCAAGTGAGGAACGGGTGGAAATTGGGGAGAAACTCAAACTTTAATATTATGCTAAAGAACCTCTTGCAGTGACACAAGAGATGTCACAAAGGTTCGCGCATTGTCTGCTGGCTTATCTTTCCTGGAGGGTTTTGGAAATCCTTAGGCAAAGATAAGAGGGGTGTCATTCCAGTTCTAGAAAAGCTACCTGGAGGGTCTGTATGTTACTGTCTGCAGGTCAGAAGGAACGGTACCAGGGGATGAGGTTATGACCTTGAGCTGAGAAGCTTTAGGCTCTCTAAGAGCAATTGGGTGCTGGAGTGGGAGAGGACATAGCAGCCCTCCTTTCTTTTCCGAATCCTGGACACTGAGCAAAGGGAGTGGTATATGTCCATATTTTCTGCTGTCCTTCAAGTAGACAGTCTGTACCTAACACTGTTTGCCCAATGGGCACTTGAAAGAATGGCTGGGTCAGGCTCTTTTACATAACTCTGGCATGAGCTCACATTTCCAGAACACTGCACCAGTCCCTTGGGGAACTTGCTTTATCAAGCACTTCAAAACAAAAAAGGACTCAAATGACGGTTCCTTGGAGATTTAAACAAGTACTTGCTTGGCAGGGACCTTAAAAAACACCAATAGCTTGGGTTAGAAACTCAGCGTATTTCTTTGGGAGAGACATTACAGCAAGAGATACTGCTTTCTATTGCACAAACATAAATGTTTTAGATAGATAGGAAGTGTAAATGTGATATGCGTGCTTCTAAAGTACAGGTGATGAAATCACACAAGACATTTCGGGAACCTGGGATAAACACATACTCCATAGTCCGCTACTCTCTTCATTTGCTCGAAGTCCTCTGCTTGGGCCAGCAGGTGCAGTCCCTCGGGATAGAGCTTGCCACAGGTCGGGTAGAGGGTCTCGCGGTCCTCTTTGCTCAACTCGGTGCCAAAGGAGTTAAGAGTGATGATAAAAGCACGTCTGTCTGCCTCAAACTGAATTTGCAAGACATAAAATCAGTGAAATTGAGCCATCTACTAAACGCTCTAGACAAATTCATTTCCAAAATGATTTGCTTTCCTTTCCTGATCTATGTCTAATTATAATACAGACATGTGTTATTAATGTTCCCGTAGTCTCTTCCTGTAACAGAGTAACTCTGCTTGCCAGAGAAGGATCACACAGCAGTGACAACAGCCCAGGAGCCCAGGACCTCCCACTAAACTTCAGTTCCCAGGATCTCTGTTATTAGTTACTCATGTGTTTCTCTCACATAGGCCACTAGAGTGTCAAATGTGTCTTCCATAATAATTGGAATAATACCTACTTGCTGGGGTCGATTCAGAGAGAACAAGGTAATGTAAATAGAAGGGCCTAGCAGAGTGTTTAGCACAAAATGTGCATGTCATGCATGTTAAACATCCCTTTCTGATTGTTGATGTCAGTAGGAATTTTTACGTAATGAAACTGTGCTACTTACAATTCGTTTGTACTTTCCTGGTTTTGTTTTTCTTCTTTAAAGTTCTAGGTTAGATATCAATAAATTTAAGTCTGTAGCTAAGGATTACAGGGCTCGGGACAAGTGATCTTCCTCTCAGGGCCTCAGTTTCCTTATTTGTAAATGGTGGGTTTGGCTACACGATCTCTCAAGTGGGTCACATGTACTCCCGGCCTGTCTTCTCTGAGTTGAGCACCACTAGGCACCCAAGCTCCCAGCCCGTCAGGCCTCTCTGTCTTATCTAACCACGGAGTCCTTCTTGAGATTGCCTTCTCTTCCTTTGGACTCCTCTTAGTTTTCCTTCTACCTACTCTGACCATTTCATCTCAGTCTGTCCTCCACGGGCACCTCCTCTGCCCACCATGGGAGTTTGCCATGATGGCCTTGGGCTAAGAAAGCCTTCTCCATCCACCCAAAGCAACCTGCATTTACCACATTATTTTAAAATCTGTGCATGTGTCTTTCACCCCACCACACTCTAAAATCTTTGAGAGATCATGTCTCTCTAGTTGATTGTTCATTTTTGAATATCCAGTGCCTGACACAGGAAGATCTTAACTGTTTACTAAATCCAATGGAATGGTCCACGGTTCTACTATGGTTCTACTATTTTAAGAATTCTCTAATATTCTCTACAATGTTGCTATCCAAGGTGTGTTTCAAGGATTAGTAGCTTTGACATCACCTGGAAGCTCGTTAGAAGTTCAGAATCTTAGACCGTAGTCCAGACCTAGTAAACCAGAATCTGCATTTTAACAAGATTCCGAGCTTATTCACATGCACACGAAAGTTGAAATGAATTGCTCTACAATACTATTTTTTAACTAATTAATAACAAATCCAGACTTGCACCAGATTTTACTGGAACTCTTTTGTTAGAACAGGCGTTTCCTATCAGTACAGTGAGAGTTGGTTCCTTCTGATCCTTTTGATTGCTCTCATGGAAATTATGGGTGCGCCAGAAGCGAGGGGTGGGCTTATTTCGGAAGCAAAGGCAGCTGCCTCGGCTACTGAATATATCCAGTCCTGTCAGTAATTTCAGACTTTCCAGGGATAAAAGAAGAAATGCAAGAGGGAGATTTCATGGCAATAAAAAAAACCTTGAAATAATAGGGCAGGGGGAGCAGCAATGGAGTCAATTGTCCCAGATGACCTTCAACGTCCTCTCTAGTTCTAGAACGTTAGAATAATAAGGAGAGAAATAGGGCCAGGTAGGCAGCACTGCAGGTATGCAAGGCAGAGGAGGCAGCTGCATGGAGTAGAGCATGACATATTGGAGGAATGGCCATAGCTCAAACCCTGGGGAAGCAGCTGGAGAGGCAGGATGGACAGGTAGCTGGGAAGAGAATAGGAGAGGCTTCACAAGCCATGCCAAGAAGAGAGGACTTTGACTGATGCAGCTGGTTAACTGAACACGCCACACACTTTCCAACTTCTCGTCCTGGTTAATACTTGTTCCCTTTGCCTACAGAGCACATACTCCATCCCATGACCCTCCAGGTTGAAATCCTACCTGCATTTGAGGGCTCCATCAAATGCAATCTTTTTCATAAGAAGCCCTTCTCTTTCCTCTCTAATTAAATATGATTTCCTTTGACTCCTTATTATAGTTTAATTTCCCTTTTATTATAACTATCTACTACTTCTAGCCTAGAGGCTGTGTGTGTGTGTGTGTGTGTGTGTGTGTGTGTGTGTGTGTGTGTATGTGTATTCTCTTAGTGAAAAGAACTATAATTTTTGAATTGTAAAGGAGCTATTCTGTCTTTGACCATCCCTAAGCAGACAGTTTGCTATGACATCTGATTATGGAGGACAGTAGATGGGATGGTACTAGTTTCCTGTAAGCCCTGTATCATTTTCAGAGGGCAGCCAGCCTGTGTGGTACAGTGTACGTCGGATGTCTTTCCTTTCACTCTACCCTTCAAACACTCACGCATTTTAAAACCATAACTTATTTTTTGTTGTTGCTGCAAAAGATAACCATGCAGTGTTGATGTATTCAAAACCATTATCCATTGCTCATGATGGAGTTGGGCTCATCGAGTCAAAAATTCTGGCCAGTTCCTTACAGGAGGAAGGGTCTCCCTGGTGGGAGCCTTATTAGCATGTGTACTGACCGAGGGAGATGAAACAAGCATATTCTGTGCTTATTTTTCACTGCTTCGTTAACCTTACAGACTGTCAGGAGAGCAGGAATAAGAGGCAAACAATATACTGCAGCACATTTGTCTGGACCATAAAAAATTTCTTTTTTTAAATATGAAGCTACAGTCCTGTGATTAGGTCACACTTTAACCTGCAAGCCTAGGTTAATGCCCTCTTCCACTGTATTCAGTCTTTTAAAGTCTCCTATCAAATGAGATCAAATGAGAATATGGAAGAACTTCAGAAACTCTAAGTGCTCTATAGCTGCACAAATAAAAGGGGACGTAATTACATCATCTGGTATATTTATATAAAACTGACAAGCCTCTTCCAATCATATCATTAGAAATGTTATAACTGCATAACATACATAACTGATATTTTTATATAAATGTACAAAGATAGTTAAATGGATTTTTATTTTTAACACAGCTTGAAAAAAATCTAATCTAATAAGGTAGTATCATGGGTATAGGAAAGGGACAAAGAGAACACAGGGTATAGAGTATTTTGACCAAATCCTCCTGGTGATAAGCATTCTGCTAATACTGTGCTATCCTTTTTACATTTACAAAGACATAATTCTCATTTACTTCTGATTTTTGTAGCACGTGCAGTATGATCTTGCTTAAGAATTAGCACAGAAGAGCAGTTTTTATACAAAAGAACTGTGCAGGTGAATTTGATGTAGACATAATTTAACATAGATAAACATATAAGAACTGGAGCCAGACTACCTGTATTCAAATCCTGACACTAACACTTGCTAGCTGTTTGACATCAGGCAACTTACTAGCCTTCTCTGCACCTCAGTTGTCCCTTCTGAAAATAAGGTACTAAACTACCCATCTCATTGTGCTATTTTGAAGTCCAAGTGAATTTGTGTATATAAAGCACTTAGGATAGTATCTGGTATATAATAAGTGTTAGCTATTAATAGTGCCATTGTATACCTCTGTAAGGTTATTATTATTTTTTCTTTTTTTATTGAATGAAAGATTCTTTAAATACTAAGTGCTTTACAATTTTGAAGTTTCACATTTCATATAATCCCAGAATAACCCTTTTTTCCCCCTTACCCCTATATTACCCCTGCCCCCCTCCCTCTCCCCACTGGTAACCACTAGTTTGTTCTCTATATCTGTGAGTCTGCTTTTTGTTTGTTCGTTTGTTTTATTCACTGGTTTGTTCTATTTTTTAGATTCCACATGTAAGTGATATCATACAATATTTGTCTTTCTCTGTCTTATTTCACTTAGCATAATGCCCTCCAATTCCATCCATCTTGCTGCAAATGGCAAAATTTCATCCTTTTTTATGGCCAAGTAGTATTCCATTGTATATGTGTAACACATCTTCTTTACCCATTCATCTGTTGATGAACACTTAGGTTACTTCCATACCTTGGCAATTGTAAGTAATACTGCTATGCACATCAGGGTGCATGTATCTTTTCAAATTAGTATTTTTGTTTCTTTTTGCTATATACCCAGTAATGGAATTGCTGGCTTATATGGTAGTTCTATTTTCCGTTTTTTGAGAAACCTCCATACTATTTTCCACAGTGGCTGCACCAATTTACATTCCCAACAACAGTGTATCAGGGTTCCCTTTTCTCCACATCCTTGCCAACAATTGTTATTTGTATTCCTTTTGGTGATAGCCATTCTGACAGATGTGAAGGTTATTAATTTTAACATTCATCTTTTCCTACATATTTTGTAGGTATAAAGTACATGAACCATTTCTAAACCACAGGAATTATGCCATGTACAAACTACATTTTTTTTTTTTTTTTGCGGTACGCGGGCCTCTCGCTGTTGTGGCCTCTCCCGTTGCGGAGCACAGGCTCCAGACGCGCAGACTCAATGGCCATGGCTCACGGGCCTAGCCGCTCCGTGGCATGTGAGATCATCCTAGACCGGGGCACGAACCTGTGTCCCCTGCATCGGCAGGCAGGCTCTCAACCACTGCGCCACCAGGGAAGCCCCAAACTACATTTTTGAGCCAGAGATAATGTGGCTTTTTATAGTGTGGCTAGTAGTTAAATGTATGAAAAGAAATGGAGGAGCTTCATAGAGTCACTAGGCTGCTTGTGTTATGTTATCAGCATGTCTGGAAGAGACTAACTCACTTTCTGACAATTAGCATGCCATGAAAAAAAAATGTTATTTATCGATGTGCACTGTCTGTATAATATAGATAAAGACAAAAAGTATTTTTTGGAGTTCTCCAAGGAGTTCTGACTTCAAGGACTGCTTTGACCTTAAAGTTTTAACAGTATCTTTAACTGTAAGATGTTAATAATTAGATATTTGAGGGGAGCTAATTTTATCAAATGCAGTTTCAGAACATTTGGTTGAAATATATGCAGATGAGGTTATTTCAGGTTTTTTTCTCTTCATACCCAAAGGGTAGTTCTTATCAGGCTTTTCTTGAAATCAGAAGTCACTGAACAGCTTAAATATCTACCCACCAGTGTAGAAGCCACTGTAACAGATAATCTAATGGTTAAAGATATTCTTTAGATAAAACTTTGTTTCACAGGGCAAAGCAAGAGCATTTTAGGCCCAGAATGTTTTTTTTTTTTTTTTAAAGATCCAAGCGAAATAGGAAGCCAGCAAGAGTGATCTATGTCAAATACTCAGTGCAAACTATGTCCAGAATTCCCCTCAGACCATTCTGATCTCTGGCCTGAGTCCCTCATGCATGTGCAGATTGACATTGCAAGCAAGAGGTCCTGTGGGCACAGATGAAATCTGTGATGATAAAGATGAATTAAAGAGAATATAATTATTCTCTTTTAGAGAGATTGGAACCAATGGTGGCATCTGACACATCGTGAAGTTTAAGTGGGCATGCCAACTGTGAATCACTACCCATAGAATCTTCTTGCCAAGAGCGGGGATGGTCAATGGTTGTTTGGGGCAACCTTTATTTTAGGATTTCTATAAGGAACCATGCCCACAGTAGACTTTGTTACCAAGTTGTGGGGGTCCCCAGCTGCCCAATTTTGGGAGGGAAGTTGGTGATTATTATGAGTACCTATAGTGCACCAATTGTCCAAAGCATACTAAATTTTTAACTAATTATAATCTGCTTTCTTCATACTACATCAAAGTGAATCATGATCAAACTTCTATCAAAAACATTCTTTTCTAATTCCAAAGTAACTCTTCTATGTAGAAAACTAAGAAAATACCTCTTTTAACTGAAGACATCAAATGATATATGTACAATAAAATATACTGCTATTTTATTTCTAAATAAAAGAACTTCTAAGATTTTAAAAATTGGTAGGATTATATAAATAAAAAGTGTATAAGCACATTATTTGACATAAAAAAATTCAAGGACTCTTTCTTACCTCAAGAATGGGGCACATAATTTCTGCTGTGACATCACCATGATTCTTACAGAATTTATAGAATGCCTCGATGTAAGACTTAAAAAGAAGAAAGATCATAAGGCAAGAAAATGAATATATTTTCCTTTTGGAAATTTCTAGATCAGCTTTCCATGGGTTATTAAACTCTTTAATGGAAACGGAATTACTTCTCCCCTAGGGAGATATTTTATAATAAATTTGGTGTGAACTTTCACCTTGAAGCACATTGCACAGCCTAAAAAAGGAACTCCATAAAAGAACAAAACTGTACTTATCGTAGCTTATAATTACTCAACAAGCACTTTTTTGCATGCCTCTTGGATTATTTCTCACTGTTAATTCTTGCTATACTAACAAGAGTGCCAAACTCTCTTATGAGCTCTGCAAATGTCTAGATTTGGTCCTATGCTGATATGTAATGTCTCCTTGTGCTCAGGAGACACATTTGGGATGGCATTGAGCATGGAAGATACACTGGAAAGGCAGAGTCTAGGCTGTAGAGGCAGCCTGTGTTTGAATCCCAAATCTGTTACTTACTAGCTAACTGACTTCTGCCAAGTAAATTTACCTCTCCGTGCTTCAGTTTTCTCACCTGAGGAGTGGGGATGGCACATAGTTTTGCTGGGTGGATTAAGTGATCTAATGCCTATAAATGCTTAAAACAGCACCTTCCGTTAGCTATATTTCAGGGATGCTTCCTCTAAGCCCATAAGTATTTATATAAAAAGGAAAACTGCTGCAATGCAATGCTTTTGAGAGGCCCACATGTTTCAGCATAAGAAGCTAGATATACAGCATGGCAATGTATACATATATGAATATATATATATATATATATTCATTCAGGTACTCTATGATAGTGTCCAAAGATGCTGTAGTGGTGTGAGTGAAAATGGATATATTTTGCTCAGCCCTTATTACACAGAGTGACTCAGATGGCGGCAGCATAGTCCAGACAGACAGCTGGTCAGATTATACAAAGTGGTGCCTATGATGTTGTGTCCACAGATGGACATCTTGGTACGCTGCACACTGTCAGTAGATTAAAATTGTGTGGACAGATTAACTGTGAAATTCAGGGACTCTGGTAACAGGATTGAGGACAGAGCTGGACATACATAATACAAGGTTCACTATGTATGCTGGTTCTTTTGAAATGGATTCATATGGTTCACCACACTCATCTATCCACCTACCCATCATCCATCCATCCATCCATCCATCCATCCATCCATCCATCCATCCATCCAATTGACATCTTTTATGTTCCAGGCACCATGTAAAGAGTTGAAGATACAGAGAAGCATGGGATCCTCTCAAGGATCTTGCTGGCTGGGAGAAGTTGACATACATGTATTTAAGCTATAAGACAGGCCAGGACTAAAAGAGCTTTGTCCCCAGTATGCCTAGCTTCATAATTCAGCAGCTGGCTAACAGGCAAGTAACATTTAATAAAGAACTCTGGTTATGATGCATTATGTAATAAAGAAGAACATAATATTTGGAAAAAGTTACCTTGTACAGTTTATTGCGCAGTATTTCAATATTCAGTTCGTCTAGAGTATTTTCAGACATACAGTCTTGAAAGAATGGAGCTGAAAGCAGAAATTATTGTACAAAATAAATTAATCAAAACATGATTATAAACTGTAGAAAATGTCTCCTGAACGCACCACCCTCTGCCCACCCCTAACTAGGACACTGTAGAGTGGCAATCCACAGACTCGGTGAGGCTAACAGTGATGGTGACAAGAAGGGTGATTACTTAGGAAGCATTTGCTCTGTGCAAGCTGTCACTAAACACTGGATATACTTGAACTTATTTAGTCCTCACAACCTAGAACTACTCACTTTATGGTTTACTTTTTGAAGCCCCCCTGACACTCACCTTTAGATAACAGTAATATTTACCATTTGCAACCTTACTATGTGCCAATCATTGAGTTGTATTAAAACCGTCTTAGTTTTCAAAACTCTGTTATAGTAAGATATTATTGTTTTTAAAATGAGGAAACTGGAGTGAAATGAATTGTTCCAAGTCACCTGGTTGGTGGTGGGCAGAGCCTGTAATGCTTAGGGATATCTGCTTTCAGACTCACCCTCTTTCTGCCATGCTTTGCTCCATTAGCACTGGACACTTAATAAAGATGTAATTTTTTTCTTTTTAAAATTTGTTTTAACAGCAACTATTTTGATGAATGATCAACAGTGAATAACTATAATCCAGGTTTCCTGACAATAACTGTATAAAATTATCCCATTAGTATTGTAAATGCTACAACTGTTGTCAGTGCCAAATTATAATGAAATTATTACTTATTTCATCATTGCTTCAGGTCATTAGACAGACACTCCTGAGCATCTCAGAAAAATGGCATTCTTAAATTTCCTAAAACAAAATGTTTCCTATATGCAGCCTTATTAAGACAGAAATTTAAAATGAAAAGATAAGGAACTAAACATACAAAACCCAGCTAGAAAATTAATTTTTTGAAAAATTATAAGTTCTATTATTTATTTGCTATGGTCAGGAACAAAGTACAGGGGTTTGGAGGTTGGGAGATGAGCCCTAGCTCCTTCTCAGCTACAAATGGTTTGCATGTGATCTGGTATACTTCATTGTCTTGATCTGAAAAATGAGGGAGCTGGACCAGATGATTCTTTAATGTCCATTTCACTTCTAGAAATCTGTATAGTATGACACTATATTCATGGAGAAAACTGTGAATTGAAAGTGCATTTTCTAATACTGTGATAACATACACAAGCAGCTGTGCAATTATTTATGCATTCATACCTAATGGTGTTTCAACCAGAATGGCATTAAAGAGATCAGAAGGTGTCTCTGCAATGTTGACAGCTTCCATTTCTGTGAAACGGCCCAACGGGTGGCACTTCACCAGAATTTCTTTCACAGATTTTTTTTGCAATGCACCGTTCATCAGTAGAATCACATTATCTATCATGTAACTGCACCTGGTGTAGAAGAGGGCTCAATCGTTAGGAAAACAGTTGCATGAGAATAAGAAGCATCCCTCAGGTAAAAAACAAAAACCAAAACCCCCCCCCCCCCCCATTTCAGGCACACACGCTTTCGTTAAGGAAATATATATCTCCTTTTATTTTAAACTCTGGGTTTTGAGAGATGTAGGTGAGGTAAAATATCTGACTCTCAGAGGGTACCATAGTTTAAAAAACCATGTTCACAGTTATAACACCTGACTGGTGGGACCACACAGAAGATGACCCTTACACAGTAAATGCCAAATGTGGTGGGTGGGGCAGACAGTAGTGAGGGTGTTAAATTGTTTGGTTTCTCATAATGGACTATGGGCTTAAAAAGTTGAGAAGCACAGACCTAAAGGGTTTCATTATACTTCAGAAACTGACTATTTAAATGTTTGATGAAGCCCATTGTTGAGTATTCAAAGTTTTAAATATTTAAATATAAATAAAAATATTTAGTAATTTTAATATTAAAATGTTTTATATATTAAAAATTAAAGTATTCTGGTTTTTTTTCCTCCTATGAGAGCAGATAGTCAACTTTCTAGCCTTTTCCCCTCCCAGAACCCCAAGAGCCCATAGGTTCACACTTTACGTGATTTCTCTATTCAATATAAGCTCTACCCAGGATATTCCAAGCAATGAGGTCAAGAAGTAAGAGAGACATAGTCGCTTCCTTCACAGAAAATACAGCTTAAGGGAGGCACTGGTACATTGCAGTGCAGCATACAGTCTGCATAAAGGAGATTACAGGGTGGTGTGGGGATTCAGAGCTGGGCACTAAACCAGTCTGGGATCAGAATTCCTAAGGAGTGACATTCAGGCTGCAACTTGCAGAATGAGTAGGAGCTGTCCAGGCAAAAGCGGTGGCTGGGAGAGAGTGCTTCCAGGCAGAAGGGAGAGCATGTGAAAAGCCCCAGAGACAAGAGGGCCAGGAACAAGGACGTTCTTTTGCCTGCTGAGCACTGGAGGTGGGGCCCAGTCTGAACATGCAGGGTCCTGAAAGACAAGATGAGGAATTTGGATTGAGGGCAATGGGAGATGCTGAATACATCAAGGACAGGGGAAATTATGATCTATGTAGATAGAATATGCATTAAGACAGGATAAGAAGTAAGCCAACACTTATATAGTAAAGTGCTTTACAAAAGTTATTTTATTTAATCATGATAATTACACTGTGATGATGATAGGTACTATTATTACCTCCGTTTTATAGATGAGGAACTGGCAGCCCAGACAGGTAAAAATCTCACCCATAACGACACAGCTAACAAATGAAGAGGGCTGAGAATCAAACTCAGACAGCCTGCTTCTGAAACTTTTCTCTTAATGCTCAGATTATGCTGTTTAGTTGTCAAGGATGACACATAGGTTTGTAGGTTTAACAGTTAGAAGCTGGAGCCATTTATTGAGATGAGAGCACTGGAGGAAGAACGGCTTGTAGTGGGAGCTGATGTTTTGGACCGAATGAGTTTAGATGCCCAGGAGCAGATAGGCCTCGGACGTCTAAGTCCTGAAGAGACAGCTGTGGACCAGAGACATTTAGGGAGCATGGGCAGGGGGTGCTAGTTTAAAGGTGGAAGCATTTGTCTTGGGAATGCTTGAGACCACATTCTAGAGTGTATGTCAAGAGTTCTGTCCTGAGAACTCTGGGGAACCCCAACATTTAAGGACCTTGATAGAACCTGAGAAGGAATAACCAGATGGTAGGAAGAAAACCAGGGAAGAGAATTCTAGGAAGAGGTTAAAGGCCACAGGAAAGTCAGGGTAGACATTGAAGCAAGGTGTTCTCAGGATGCAGCCACTAAGAGGTCATCTGGCACCACAAAACATGTTCAGTGGAGTTTGCTTGTGGAAGGGAAAGGGGAGAAGCCAGAAACCTGACCACTGTGTGTTTAAAATGAGTGGGAAGTACAGAGGGTTTTGGTTTGTTTAATTGTTTTGTTTTTTAAAAGAGTTTAAACTATAAAGCAGGGGAAGGCAACTGTATGGAGACCCGGGGGCCAGAGGAGCTTTGGACTTTCAGTTTGGGTGTTTTTTGGGGTTTCTTTTGTTTTTTAAGGTGGGAGAGAAGAGAACACATTTAAGAGCTGAGGGGAAAGAGGCGGCCAAGAGGCTGAGGTGGCGGCTCAGAAGACGGAAGGGACAGCGAAGCGATGAGACAAGGTCCTCCATGTTTGGCAGTGATGGGACTCAACCACTGCACAATTTAGGCTTGAAAAGAACACCTTTCACTGGATGAAAATGAACCTGGCCACTTAGAAGCCCTGTCACTGGAGTCTGGCGGCAAGGGTTACTGACTTCCTGTGCAAGAATGCATTTCCAGCAGGACAAGAATCTCCTGCGTTGCAATTGAGCTTCTGCAATGTACCCCAATAAAATTTTTACCTAAAGAAGTTTAGAAGAAGGCAATTATCCCTTTATAAAAAGCACATGACTATAAAGTTTCTTCACTCCCCCAAACAGCAGTACCAAATTTGGGCATTATGGAATTTTAGAACCTTTTTTATCTTTTGAAAATGATATTAAAATGGAAGTGCTTATTTAACTGTCCCCTTATGGCTCAAAAGCTATTACCTGAGAGGGGAATTGCCAGCACTTAATAATCCTTAGCAGACTCCAGATGTTTAATTGTTCCCCCACAACACCGCTGTAATGTAACAGCATATGAGCCGCCAACATTCCCAATGTGCAGAGGACTATGAGACCAACGCTGATAGGGGCAACCAAAGTCAATGCTGTGAGAATTTAGCCCACACGTAACACTCAAGCCTATGCCTGTACAGTGTGTGTGGGGATGTGCACATGTGTATGTGTGCACATGTGTGTCTGGAGTGCTTTATTTTTTTAAAAGTTAATAGAGAGGCTAGGCCCTCTATTGCAAAGAGAAAGGGCTATGGAGATTGAATTGTTTTATTTCAACTCATTTAAGTGGCCTTGTTTCTAAGATGGGACAACAGTAGCAGTTCTCATAGTTTTGTTCAGAAAATGAAATGAGACTCAGGATTTGGCCCATGTCAGGGGAGAGGGGTATCTTTCCTGTCCCTCCCTCATCTCTGTCACATAGGCACCAGGTATATAATTATTATTGGCTGTTTGGGATGGCGGGGGGATAATGTGCCCAGAAGACAGCTTGCTCTTTCCAGAGTATAATCTTGATAGAACCCTAGGGCCCTGCCTCCAGTGGTTAGGAAAGAAATCTCTACTGGCGTTGCTTGAGTAATGTTTGAGTTTAAAGACATCTGGGTGCTCAAACTCCTCATGTTTTAAATAACTGTGCTTATTAGTAGCAACAGAGCCAAAACTAGTGCCCACTCTATTGGGTTAATTTTTCTCCCACTCATGGTCTAGACAAACATCTTCACTTCTAGCCCCTTCTAAATATTTTCTTCTGTAACTTTGATATTGGCACCTGTGAAAATCATGAAGTCACCTTAAATTGTAAGAGTAAATGACTCTATTTCAAAAATTTTAGGTTGTAAAAATAATAATTTTTAAAAATGCCAATGCTTCTTGAGGTTGTTGCTATGTGCCAGGCATTACATGCATTACACTACATTACATTACATACATGCAGTACCTTATATGCATTACATGCATGTTCCCATTCAAGCCTCCCCACAAGTCAGTGCTCTAAGGACCATTATTACCACCACTTTACACATAAGAAACTGAGGTGGGCTTCCCTGGTGGCGCAGTGGTTGAGAGTCCGCCTGCCGATGCAGGGGACGCGGGTTCGTGCCCCGGTCTGGGAAGATCCCACATGCCGCGGAGCAGCTGGGCCCATGAGCCATGGCCGCTGAGCCTGCGCATCTGGAGCCTGTGCTCCGCAACGGGAGAGGCCACAACAGTGAGAGGCACGCATACCGCAAAAACAAACAAACAAAAACTTTTATTATAAGTTTAAATACTGCAAAAATATTTCTGGTATATTGTGAATATCAGTATTTAAAATGAACCTGTTAAATCAGTCCAATTAAATTATCCAATGAAGTATCTGAATACCCACTTGCTAAAGACAGATTTTCGTTCCCCTAAAATTCATGCTGAAGCCCTAACCCCCAATGTGATGGTATATGGAGATGGGGCCTTTGGGGCTATTAATTAGGTTTAAGTGAGGCCATGAGCGTGGGACCTATATGATGGGATTAGTGTCCTTATAGGAATAGACACCAGAGAGCTTGTTCTCTCTCCCTCTGCTACGTGAGGACATAATGAGAAGGCAGTTGTCTACACGTGAGGAAGAGAGCCTTCCCTGGGGAACCAAATTGGATGGCACCCTGATTTTGGACTTCCATGCCTCCAAAACTGTAAGAAGTCAATTCCTGTTGTTCAAGTCACCCAGTCTATACCATTTTGTTACAGAAACCCGAGCTCACTAAGACACTGCCACTATTCAATTACAAATACATAAACAGAAGGAAATTATGTTGTTCCTTATTTTTTTTTCTGGAAATGTTATTTCTATTCCAATTCTCTGATGAAATTTTACCCTAATATGGCATTTATGTCTTTATATTGAAAGTCTTTTATGGCTCTCTATAACTCTATGTACATATAATTGAATATTAATTTTTCATTTCCTGTGATCACAGGCTTCAAATGTTAGAAGAAATTTTATGAGTTATTATTATGATTACTACTATGTGGGCACACCAGCATGGCATACATTTTTAAAGCTTTTTATCTTGAAATAATTAGGTTGACAGGAAGTTGCAAAAATAATACAGAGAGGTCCTATGTACTCTTCACCCAGTTTCCACCAGGGGTTACATCTATATAGCTGTAGTGAAACATTAGAATTAGACAAGTGACACTGGTACTCTGTGTGTGTGTAGTTCTGTGTTAGTTTATCCCATGTGCCTATTTGTGTAACCACCACCACAGTCAAGGTAAGGAACTATTGTATCATCCAAAGATCTCCAATGTGCTACCCCCTTCACAGTCACATCCTTCTCTTCCCACCCACTATCTCCTAACCTCTGGCAAATACTAATCTGTTCTTTCTGTAACTTTGCCATTTTGTGAATAATATTTAACAGGAATTGTATATTATGTGACATTTTGAGACTGGCTGTTTTAATTCAGTTTAATTCCCTCGAGACACATATAATACATACAAGTTGTTGCATGTAAATAATTTGTCCCTTTATTGGTGAGTAGTATTCCACAGTATGTGTATACTTGTTTGTTTAACCACTCACCTATTTAAGGCATTTAGTTTTGGGGTTTTTTCCCCCAGTTTTTGGCTATTATAAATAAAAACTGTTATGGAAACTTGTGTCAGTTTTTACATGGAAATAAATTTTAATTTATCTCAGATAAATGCCTAGAAGTGCAATTTGAGTTGCGTGGTAAGGGTATGTTTAGTTTTTTAAGAAACTGACAAACTGTTTTCCAGAGTGGCTGTACAACTTTTAGTGAAGTGTATAAACCTCTTTTAAAATCTCCTTACCTTCCCTATTTATAATAGAATTATCTTAAATATTTCCTCTGCATACAGAAAGGACCACATCAGACAAGTATTAATTTTTGCTTCAACTGTCAAATATAATTTACAAAATCAAGAGGAGAAAGTCTATCGTATTTACCCATATTTTCCTCCTTTTTTATTGTTCTTTTCCTGTTGTTTCAGACTCCTTCTTTTATCATTTCTTTTCTGTTTCAAGAACTTTGTTCAGCCATTATTTTAGGGTAGGTCTATGGGCTACAAATTCTTAGTTTTCATTCAGCTGAGACTGTTTTGAGTTGTCCTTCATTCTTGAAAGATATCTTCATTGTGTATAGAATTTGGAGTGGACATCTCTTTCCTTTTGGCATTAAAAAAATGTTACACCAGGCTTCCCTGGTGGCACAGTGGTTGAGAGTCCGCCTGCAGATGCAGGGGATGCGGGTTCGTGCCCCGGTCTGGGAAGATCCCACATACCGCAGAGCGGCTGGGCCTGTGAGCCATGGCCGTTGAGCCTGAACGTCCGGAGCCTGTGCTCCACAACAGGAGACGCCACAACAGTGAGAGGCCCGCGTACCGCAAAAAAAAAAAAAAAAAAAAGTTACACCCCTTCCTTCTGAACGTAATAGTTTCTAATGAGAAATCCACAGTTGTTCACGTTGCTTTTCCCCCACAAGTGTCACAGCTTTCAGGCATTTTTGTCTTTATCTTTCAGAAGTTTGACTATGATGTGTCGTGGCTTGGATTTCATTGGGTTGTTCTTGTTTGGGGTTCACTCAGCTTCTTGAATCAGTAGGTTTGTGTTTTGCCAAATTTGGAAAATTTTTAATTACTGTTTCTTTGAATACATTTTCAGCCTTTCCCCTTTTCTCCTCTCCTCCTGGGACTCATTGCTGCTGTGTATTTTGAGTCCCAGGAGTGAGGGAGAGAATGGAGTTGGAGGAGTCTTAATCTTAAAGGATGTAGTGGGAAGAACTGGAAGCTTGAAATCCAGAAGCTTGGAGAAGGGCTCTGTGCCCACCTCACCCCCCCAACCCCCAGTCACCCCTGCAGACTACTTCTGCACTTCCACAAGCTAAGCAGAAGAAGCCATTTGCATCCCATCATATCAAGGGTACATACTATTAGCATAGTTTATGACTGTTTGTGCTGATCTTGATCACCTGGCTGAGGCAGTGTTTGCCAGATGTCTCCACACTGCGAAGGTACTGCCCCCTCTTTCCACATTGTACTCTTTGGAAGAAGTCACTGTGTACAGCCTACCCTTAAGAAGTAGGGAATATGGTTCCCCTCCTTGAGGATGGAGCATCTACACAAATTATTCTACAAGGGAGATTTGTCTCTTCTCCCTCATTTATTAAGTTATCCAATCATTTATTTAGACCAGGATGGTCTCATAAATATTTATTTTACATTTATTTTTATTTGGGGTGATAATTCAGTACAACTTCCTTTATTTTGTTGCTCAAATTGTTCCAACTTTAGCCACTAAGAGCTCTTGCAGTTGGCTCCTATGTGCTCCTTTAACATACCCAACCATTGCAGGTTTTTTGTTTTGTTTGTTTCATTTTTCATGTCCTCATATTCTGGCATTCCAAGACAGTTTAAGTTCATCTTATATATTTCTTGCCCCAGTCCTAAAATTAGCTTTTTCTCCAAGGAACACTGATTCCCTTTATGGGAGAATGGTATTAGAAACCAAGATATGGGCATTAGGTGGGGTATTTACCAGTGTGGTTTTTATTGTAGGCATTCTCAGCTAAGAACAAAGAAATATACACATACCTACTAAGCAAGGATTCCATCAGAGTATTATTCTCACTCAGTAGGTCCCACTTCAAAAACCTTATCCATGGCCACACTTCCTTCTACCACATAGAAATATACTATTTGCAAATCTTCAGCTCCAGGCAAAACCTCTTTCTCCAGCCTCAGATCCATATTCTTTCACTTCCTTTCTGTGAATATGACTACTGATTTTCTCATAGGCACCTCAGTCACACTATCTCAAAAATCTTATTGCCCCTAATCTTCCTCCTTCTTCTGGAATCTCTATCTTTATCAGCAACCTCACTACTCTTATTCCTAAAAATCTCTCAATGGCTTCCTTCTGCCTTTAGAATGAAACACAAGTTTCTCATAATTGAATTCAAGGCCCTTCATTCGTTGGTATCTGATTACTTCTCTGGCTATTGATGTGAATGATAGCATTAAAAAGAAAGTATATATTTTAGAAGAGAGAATAGAACAGACCCCAAAAACTTTTAAAGGGCGAGAAGAAGACTTTGTAAGAAGAATGAAGAAAGGCCAGGATGGTTAAAGGAGCCCAAAGAGAAAGTGTCATCACAGAACCCATAGGATGAGGACATCTACTGTGGTGAGTTATGAAAAAGCTGAAAATATATCCATTAGACTTAGCAACTAGAGTGGTTTCGAGGGCCTGGTGGGGTAGAAAATAAGACTGGAGTGGGTTGAATAAATAAGTGAGAATATAGCAGTAGAGACTATCCTTTTTAAGAAGCTTGGCATCAAGGGGGTGGGAAAGGGTAGAATACCATTATCTTCACGTGGTTGCTGTGTAAATTAAATCAAATCACACATATGAAAACAGTTTGGAATCATAAATTGTCACAGTAAAAGGAGCCCAAGCTTTGAAACAGATAAGCCTAATTCTAAGCCCAGCTCTGTTACTTAAAAACCAGTTTAACAAGAGCTTCATTTCCTCATCTTAAATGGAAATATTTATTCAACTTGAATGGTTGGCACCAGGATTAGTCATACATATGAAAGCATTACTGCAGTGCCTCCTGCAAAGAAGAAGGGTCATACATCCTTAGAGGAAGTTAATTCTCTATAAACCAGACCTTGGAGGAAGAGGAGGAGAAAATTATATGCCACATACATAATCTTTAGAGTAAAAAAATTGCAATGTTCATACTCTTTCATCAAGTCTGAGATTTCTACATCTCTGCACTTTTACACTTAGTTCTAGTTAACAGAATCCTTTCTAAATTTACCTATTGCTCTTAGAAGATAAGGGTTTAGGGACTTCCCTGGTGGCGCAGTGGTTAAGAGTCCTCCTGCCAATGCAGTGGATACGGGTTCGATCCCTGGTCTGGGAAGAGCCCACATGCCACGGAGCAACTAAGCCCGTGTGCCACAACTACTGAGCCTGCGCTCTAGAGCCCGCGAGCCACAATTACTGAGCCCGTGTGCAACAACTACTGAAGCCCGTGCACCTAGAACCCATGCTCCCCAACGAGAGAAGCCACTGCAATGAGAAGCCCGCGCACCGCAACGAAGAGGAGCCCCCGCTCGCCGCAACTAGAGAAAGCCTGCGTGCGGCAATGAAGACCCAATGCAGCCAAAGATAAATAAAATAAACTAATTAAAAAAAAAAAAAAAAAAGGGCTTCCCTGGTCGCGCAGTGGTTGAGAGTCCACCTGCCGACGCAGGGGACACGGGTTCGTGCCCCAGTCCTGGAAGATCCCACATGCCGCGCAGCTGCACCCGTGAGCCATGGCCGCTGAGCTCGCGCATACAGTGAGAGGCCCGCGTACCACCAAAAAAAAAAAAAAAAGAAGGGTTTAACTCCTGGTATGGGGTATGGCATGGAGACAAGAAGCTGAGTGGTAGTCATTTGGAAGACAGAACATCCACAAGACCATAAATCATAATACCTGTTGGGATACTCACCCTCAGGTCTAGATTTATACCTTTCATAAAATCTGTTACCATCCTGTTCTACATCTTATAATCCTAGAATTATCCTTGTGTGGCCATTATTTTATATGATGTTTCCTTTAAGATATCTGAGCTTCAAAATATTTAATGTTGGCTTCCCTGGTGGCGCAGTGGTTGGGAATCCGCCTGCCAATGCAGGGAACATGGGTTCAAGCCCTGGTCCTGGAAGATCACAAATGCAACGGAGCAACTAAGCCCGTGAGCCACAACTACTGAGCCTGCGCTCTAGAGCCCATGAGCCACAATTACTGAGCCCACGTGCCACAACTACTGAAGCCTGTGCACCTAGGGCCTGTGCTCTGCAACAAGAGAAGCCACCGCAATGAGTAGCCCGTGCACTGCAATGAAGAGGATCCCCTGCTCACCACAACTAGAGAAAGCCTGCGTGCAGCAACGAAGACCTAATGCAGCCAAAAAATAAATAAAGTAAATAAATTTAAAAAAATTTAATGTTTTCTCTTTGGAAATGTAATGATTAATCTCAAAACAATGCTGGTTAACTCATCATAAATGATAGCTGCTTTTATGTATAAAAAGGCCTGAACCCCTTTGTTAAGATGGAAGCTCTTCATGACTCAGTCTGAATTCTCCTTTCGGGCACGACTGGATAGGAAACAACTTGGCGAATTTGGAGATGACAAGAGATTCATCATCTCAAAGCACTGTGACTAAGGTTTGGCTTCATCATGTGAGCCACACCCTGATGTCAAGACTGGTTCCTTCTACCTAAGTGGCTGAATCAGCATCCTTTTCTATGCAACATATAATATAGTGTTCTCAGTGATAATGATGCTGTTTTAGGCAAGCAGGACTGTGATACGATTCTAGGTCACACTTGTACATATGGAAAATACAAGATCAGGGACATAAAATGCACGATCAAGGGCTTCCCTGGTGGCGCAGTGGTTGAGAGTCTGCCTGCCGATGCAGGGGACATGCGTTCGTGCCCCCGCCCGGGAAGATCCCACATGCCGCGGAGCGGCTGGGCCTGTGAGCCATGGCCGCTGAGCCTGCGTGTCCAGAGCCTGTGCTCCGCAGCGGGAGAGGCCACAGCAGTGAGAGGTCCGCGTACCGCAAAAAAATAAATAAATAAAAAATTTAAAAATGCACGATCAAGAGTAATTGTTCATGGAAAGTATAGGGGTGTGTGTGAAATACATTAGGTGTATTTAAGTTATTTCATTCTGAGTGAAACTCCTCAGTGAAAGGTACTGATCCACCCTTAACAAGCCCACTAGTTATTTACTGTCACATGGACAACAGGGCCATGTGGAAATTATTTTCCCATGTGTTAATTTTCAAATGAAAGTTTTCCTTGATTGTATTGATAAACATTTCTGATATACCCCAGATTTATTCAATCCAATGCTAATCCCATATACTCAGATGGGGCAGCCCTGACAGTTAGTCTGATTTGCTAATAGACTGTTGAGATTTAGAATATCCCCATAAACACACTGCTCCCTCTTGAAATCTGACATTTTGGTTAACATTTCTTACTTCCCTGAAATTTCCCATTTTTTAAATAGAGGAAGTGAAAATTAAAACCATTTTTAAAAGCAATTAATTTTGCTGTCACACTCATTTTTTTTTCCTTCCAGGAAAATAAAATACTGAGAAACTACTAAGAAGTCAGCATTGCTGTAACAGCACATTTAGAACAAAAATGTTTATCACTATGCATTTCCCAAACCCTTGGTAGCTCTGGAATCTTTAGAAAACTCTTTTCTCCAGTACTTAAGATTCTCTACAATCTTGGTCTAACGCATTTGTTTGGATTAAAAATTCTTCAAGCTTATTTGTCCTTTTCTCTATCAGTGTCTTTGTTCCTACTCTTCTCTATATGGATAAAGCATCCCTTCCCCACCAATTGCTAAAAGCTGAGATCTTTCCCATCCTTTAAGGCCAATATTCAAATATTCATTTTAAGCTTTTAAACTGTCTCTAGCTAGAAGTGATATCTTTCTTTTTCTCTCTAAATTTCTGTATTTATATTTATCTTGGTGTGAAATTAATTTTTAATATACATTGGCAGTAGCAATGGTGAACATGAGCAACAGTTAGCTCATCCATTCACAAATAGTTATTATATGTCTAAAGATCTAAGACCTGGATTCCTGCACTAATTTTGCCACTAATCAATTGTTCTTGGGTAAGTGATTTTACATGTTCAAGTGTAATTATTTACAGATAATTCCTACCTATATTTATTACTTATAGAATCCTTAAAGATAAGGACTTTGTTCAGTACAATTTTTGTACTGAGGCCTGAACCATACTTGCAGAGAACAGGGACACACACTGATGATTTTTTTCAATTGATGAATACATTTTTCTCTATGTTCAGACAAATATGTTAATTCTGATATTCCCTGAGTAAACAGAATCAAGAAGATACCTGGCATTTTTTTCTAGAGGTCATAGCTGCTTATTCCTTGCTTTTTCTATACTTTTCTACTGAGGAGAATAACATTAGTGAGATTGCTCCAGTGTCGCCCCTTCTCTAGCACTGTATGTAAATATTACAGAAATTCATAGGAAAACACCAATGGAGTGATACTTCTTGCTCATTAGGCAGTTAAACATGCTGTGTCTATAATAGCTTGTTCTCCACCTAGTCAAGAACAGTGACTGGTAAATCTCATCTTTATTATATTCAAAATATCAGTCACAAAAATTTTTGGAGAATCTTATTTCTTCCAATGAGGAAAGAAAAAAAGAAACAGCTGAGAGGACAGGGTAGAGGAGCAAAATTTTCATACATTGTTGGAGCATGAGAGAGCAATCTGCTAATATCTATCAAAATCTAGAACTTGCACAGCTGTTGACAAAGCAGTTTCACTTCTGGGAATCCAACGTAAGGAAATTCTGGCATGAGAAAGCAAATATATACATACAATGATGTCTGTTGTAGCATTACTTGAAATAGCAAAGAAATAAACTATATGGACAAAAGGGGGATGACTAAATAAATCTTGGTACATCCAACACAATGCGATACAATATATGCTTTAAAATAAGTTAGATCTATATACACTTATGTAGAAAAATCTTAATAGATCACATAAAAAAGACAAATTGTAGGCAATACATAGTATAATCTCACTGTTCTAAAATAAAAAACCAACTATGTGTATTTATATTTATTGGTTTAGATATAAACGTATGCATACACATAAAATTTTTTTTCAAATAGAAAGAAATTTGGAAAGGCATGCATAAAACATAAGTGTTTGCCTCTGGGCTTTGGGAAATGGGTACTGGAATATACTCTTTACTTAGAAAACCTCTGTTCTGTATTTCTAAAAAGCCATCTCATAGGATTGTTGTGAGAATTAAATAAATTTAATACATGTAAAGTGATTATAAAATTGCTGGCTTGTAGTAAGCACTAAATAAATTTTTAAATAAAAACGCTTAAAAAAATCTACACACGTGCCTCATTTTTAATTAAAAAAAAACAAAATAAATGAGACAAAATAAAATACAACTAAGGCAGTGGTTATCTGGATAAGTACCACAATGGATTTCAATCTCTCCAGGTTATGGGACAGCCTTAAGTCTTTTACTAAACAATTGCTGGGGAAGGAGCAATACTTTGGAAAACAGGTTGCTGGGATCAATCATGCCCCCTGGTGGTTGATTGCTGCCTAGCCAGAAAGTTGGCAAAGCAAAGGATAGAACCTGTCCACCTTGGCCCTGATGTATCAATATTATACTTTCTGTGGCATCCATTACCTTAACATCGTTAACCCTCAGACACCACTTTTGCCGATGTCAGGCGGCATCGGCAACCCAACAGCCATACTGGTTAAGCCTGTGTTTCTGCTCTCTCTGCTGGATGTGCCTCCTGTTCACGTACAAATGGGGTCATTCTTCAGGCCTCCTTTATGCAAACTTTTCTCACTTTCACAGGTGACTAGACCCCAATGCATAAAGTTAGCTACATTTTTTGTGTATATGTGGATATGTTGTATGTGTAGATTTATTTGTGTATTGTATATGTGCATATTTTTCAATCAGCCAGTTTCATGGATGTACGATTTGTATAGTCACACAGGATTCCACACTTAGAAGGGCCTGTGCTTGGTTTAATTCTCTGCTGTTGTTCTCCTGAAATTACTAAAAATTTTTTTTTTTTTTTTTTTTTTGTGGTACGCAGGCCTCTCACTGCTGTGGCCTCTCCCGTTGCGGAGCACAGGCTCCAGACGCGCAGGTTCAGCGGCCATGGCTCACGGGCGCAGCCGCTCCGCGGCATGTGGGATCCTCCCAGACAGGGGCACGAACCCGTGTCCCCTGCGTCGGCAGGTGGACTCTCAACCACTGCGCCACCAGGGAAGCCCTACTAAACATGTTTTAACAAGGACCCTGTATTTCATTTCACTGGCCTCACAAAATAATGTTCTACTTTCAATTAAACTCACAACTCTAAATTTAATATAATTATTATTTTAGATTAGGAAACCAAGGTTTTGAGTGATTCAGGAACTCTTTTCAGGGTCTCACAACTGGTGTATTGCAGACAGAGAACCTACCTACTGGCTGTAAGAATTTCTCACGTGCATCAGGGTCACCTGATTGAAAGGCTTATTGAAAGTGCAGATTCCTAGATCACAGTCCAGAACCTACTAAAACATACTTTTTAGAGGAATGGTCTTAGAATCTGTACCTTAAGTAACTCTTCTACTGGCTTAGAGAACAAAGTCTATATTCAATTCATCTCTAATCTTAGAACCTAGCATAGGTCTTCACTCATAGCAGTAACTTAATAAACATTATGCTGATTAAGTATCATTCAGTTATAGATCGACCAAGCATCACTTTTGCAGAAGAGCACCAGTGTTTTACCATTCAAGTGCTTGAGAGTTTTATACGAGGAAGGCTTTATCAGCAGCTAGAGTTGAGACATTTTTGTCCTGCACTTGTTCCCCATTGAACGTTCACATGGATAGAAAGCCTTTAAGTTGGTGCAATCTTTCTATTTCAGAACTTTTCTGGCCAAAGAGTCAGAATCACAAGTGCATAGTGCTGTCAAATAGTCAGTCTCATAATATTATTTGATTCTTGAAATCAGAATTTAACAAATTAAATACTATACAGACTTGGAGGTAAGGAAGACACAAAACATCTAGAATGTTCATGACCAGATGGAAGGCTATATAAACATTTAGAAATATTAGAGGGGGAAGGGAGTGAGGGGAGGAGAGGAGGTGAAGGAGGGGGCATGGGCTCACGCCGCTGAAGTCCACTCGCTCGCTGGTCACCTCCTGACAAGTGGAGGGGATCCGCTGCGGACCAAGGAAAGCGGAGGAGCCTGGTGGCAGCCACCCCCTCTTCTGCACTTCCCTGCACTCTCATCTCTCTCGGCCTTGGCCTCTGACACGAGAAAGAGATGCTGGTTGAAAGTTTTGGAGATCCCTGTTTTTTATGGAACACAGTTCTGTAAAATTTTCATAAGATTCCTTGGCAATAACACACACTTGTGATGGACCCTAGAAATACTGCTATGCTAGGATTGGGTTCTGATTCTGAAGGATTTTCAAGAAAAAGTCCCTCTGCCATCAGTACTGGCACACTGGTCAGCAAGAGAGAAGTAGAGCTAGAGAACAGCACAAAGGAAGAAGAGGACCTTCACAAGTGGAATCGGGAAAGAAACATCGAAGCAGGGAAAGATGATGCTTTGACTGATGTACAGCAACAGTTTTCAGTGAAAGAAACAAACTTTACAGAGGGAAACTGAAAATTGAAAATTGGCCTTCAGGCTAAGAGAACTAAAAGACCTCCAAGGAACTTAGAGAACTATGTATGTCGACCTGCCATAAAAACAACTATCAAGTACCTAAGAAAAGCGCTTAAAAATGGGAAGATGACAGATGAAAAGAATGAACACTGTCATTTCAGTGGTGTCCTCTGATGCACAAACGTTTTCAATTTTGATGAACTCCAATTTGTCTGTTTTTTCTTCTATTGCCTGTGCTTTGGTGTCATAGCCAAGAAATCACTGGGAAATCTAACATCATGAAGGTTTTCCCCTATGTTTTCTTCTAAGGGTTTATAGTTCTGGCTCTTATGCTTAGGTCTTTGAGAGATTTTCAGGTATCCATCTCACTCTGAACTTGCTCCCTGAGTTCAGAAACTGATTAAGATAGCATGGCATACTTTGGACATGGGAAATTGTTATAAAAAATGTAATGTATGGGCTTCCCTGGTGGCGCAGTGGTTGAGAGTCTGCCTGCCGATGCAGGGGACACGGGTTCCCGGTCCGGGAAGACCCCACATGCCGCGGAGCGGCTGGGCCTGTGAGCCATGGCCGCTGAGCCAGAGGAAACAATAAAACATTGTTACCATAATTACCCGTCTCTCCCCTGAGTACTCAAATCCATTTCAGAATCTCCTTTTAGGCAATCACGTGATAACCCCCTACTAACTATGATAGCTAGTTAAGCAGAACAACAACGACAATTTCTCAACCCAAATGAAGAAAAGTGTTCTGCATATTGAAATTGTCTTACTTGGAAAATAAATCAAAACAAATTGTTTGGAACCAAAATTGTGCAAAGAAACTTCCAGGAGCGTAACTCCATCAGTGCCTTTGATATCTAAAACCCCCCATTTAAAAATATAAATGGTACCATACTGTAAAAAAAAATTAGAAAAACTTACTTGAAAAAATGCTGATAATAGATATTTTAAATTAATTAAATTATTTTTACATGATTTTCTTTTAAAATGTATAGAAAGAGTATAAAAATATGTCAAATCATGGTGAGATTAAGAATGATTAATTTATTCATATAATTTTATCTAACTTAAATGGACTTATTCTTTTTGAGTAGAAATAACAAAATCCTTCTTCCGACTTGCAAATTCTTTCTTCCCTTAGCTTAGAACTCCCAGGAATCATTGACTGTTTTCTCTCATTCGTCATAAATCAAGACACTAAATTCTGTTGTCTTCCTCTCAGATGCATCTAACCACTGTCCCCTCCTTCTTAACTCTACTATCAATATTTCCACTCTAAACTTTAAAAATAGCTTCCTCTATGGTTTCTCTGCTTCAAGCCTCATTTCTTCAACACATCTTTCACAATACCAACAGAATCATTTTCCTAAAATATGTATCAGATCATTAACCCTCACTTTTCAAGGCAATAAGAGTTGAAAAGTAAAAACAAACAAAAAAGTAAAAGTAGCAGCTTTGAAATGCTATTTGGAGAGCCCTGATGTCGCATCTTAGCATTTCTACGACTTACTGGCTACAAGGACTTGGGCACTTGAAGCATGAAATGGTAGCACCCTTTCTGAAAAGCCTTCCTTATTGTTACTTATAGAGACTTAGGCCAGAGCCCTAAATCAGGCCAGGCTCTTGACTCTCGTTCCCCGTTCCCCAGTCGATGCTCCTGCTCTTGTGTGGGCTCCAGCCACACCTGAGATGACTTATCTCAAGATACACAATCTTATCATGCCTCACTGACGTACACGTATTCCTTTAATCAGATGCCCACTGAAATACTGGTTCAAATTCTACTTTCTCTGCAAAATCTTTTAAAACCAGATTTAGTTATTTCATCCTCCAGACTCCTCTAATTGAATGTTCAAGTCTCTATTATAGCTGTTGCTTAATTCTGTCATCTTTTCACCCTTTGTGGACACATATGCTTGCTCCATTAGAATGGAAGTTCTTAGTGACTCAGAATTAGGTTATTTATGTTTTGACTAACAAGTGATGGGGTAACCAACTCATCCAGTTTGCTGAGGTTTTTCCTGGTTTGAACATCAAAAGACCTCATCCTGAGAAACCCTTTAGGGCAAACCAAGGTATACAGCCTCCTAATGTACAGCACAGTTCAAAGCCTACAGCAGGGTTATAAAGTGTCACCGGAATAGTCAAGAACTTTGGTTAGCTTTCATAAATGAATCTCTAAAGATTTCTTCACTGTGTGGGCCTTAACCCACGATTCTTGGTCGATGTTACTGTGAAGTATTGAATATTATATTTCCTTGGTCATCCTATATTGAGAAAATTTGATTATTTCAAGAGATTAAAACAATCTTAAAATAAAATTAGTATTTTGAATATTAAAATGTTATTCTAGTCAGATGGCTAATCTCAAAAGATAGGAGAAATTGAAATGCTGCTGGAAAGTGTTGAGTAGGAGGGAAGAAAAATAAAACAATCCAAGCCTACATTACATAGTCTCTTCATTAAAATGCTATTGGATTCATTCCTTTGTTTCATACCACTGTGTATAATTATAGTACATAAAACCTCCAGATCTTCCTGCTATTAGGCATTTAAAAATACCCATTCCAGATTTTCAAAACAAGTTTTACATATACAGTAATTATATCACACACATGTGCAATGCTTAGATTATATTTATCATACCACCTTAAATTTAGACCATCTCTATTAGGATTGACTTAATCATTTTCATAATGATCCTCTGGGCATTTCCTAATAGGGAAGTTCACAGGCACTAGACAGACACTTGACTTTGCAACATGTTCTAAAAGAAAAATAAGAAAAATAGTTTCAGAACTATTGGACAACTGTCCTGCACACATACCTTTGTTACCTTTTGCATCTTTAGGTTCTACAGAGCACAGCTGGATGCTGCCAGTGTTGGCAAGTCACACGACATGGTGGAACAAACCACGGATTGAGATTCAAAAGACCTAGGTTTCAGTGCAGTTGAGCTCTCTGGTCTCTGACAAGGAGATAATCCTATCCATGTAATTAACTGTGGTGAAAAACTCATAAGAATAATTGTGAAAGTGACTTCCAAGTCATAAAGTTGAGGCACCATAATGGGACATTTTAATTAGGGGTGCACATCAGAATAACCTGCATGCCTTCCAAAATACAGGTGGGCCCCACTCCAAGGCCAACTGGATCAGAATCTCCTGGGATAGGGATCAGAAATATACTTATTGTTTAAAGGTCCACAGATATTTCTGATTTACTTGCCTTTTTATAAACTATTGGGCCAGTACAAGATCATTAGTTTTCTAGAATGATGGACCTGAAATCAAATCTCTTCCAAATCTCTTAATAATGTTGTGATCTTGAAATATACATTAATATGTTGAGCCTCAGTTTCTCTACTTTGAAAACTGGAGAAATAAACACTTCTTTGTGTAGAGATGTAGTTTAAACATCTAGGTCAGATGTCTGATAAGTAACCTAAATACCTGAAGATCATAAGACAAAAGGGAGTGCTGGCAACTGTGGCTAATTGGATAAAGCCTTAATTAAATATATTTTTAAAAATTACTGTAAAGACTGACCTGGTCACACAAAATGTACCTGCAGGCATGACATTTGGTTTTTACCCCTAACATACTGGCCAGTAAATAACCAATTCTCAAGTACTATATAAAATATAAAATCCTGAACTGTCTGAAAGTATGTTTCTATATGTATGTGTAAGATACTGTTAAATACAGGATTATATATTGATTCAGCAAATATTCAGTGCCCATTATATACTTGTAAGTCCAGATAGAGATACTAAAAGAACTAATTCAAAGAGTTTACAGCTGAGAGAGAGACAGAGAGACAGAGAGAGGCAGAAGATAAATTAAAACATGTCCATTACTAACAATACTGATTCTACCAAAACTACATTTCCACATCTTATTTTTTATTAACATTCTACCCAGGTATATGTGACTGTCTGAATTCTTATATACAGTTTTTAAACATCGCTAATGACTAGAAATATTTGGAATTTTAAGTAATTGTTTTTAGAAACAGAGTATATTTTAACTAGATTGACATGGTAGTTTGTTGTGAAATAAGAAGGCTAATTAATGCTAAGGCTCCTTCCAGGTTTAAGATTCTATAATTAGGAAGCAATAAATCATGGAATCATCACATAAGAGGAACCACTGACCAAATGACTCAGAGTTATTCTTAGAGCTGGAGCATCTCTTCACAGATTTGGGGAAAATTTTCATCATGTGAGATCGTCTTGCAACCTAAAAAGTACAAAGCCTGGCAGCTTTCTCGTTCAGTTAAAATTGGACTGTCCCCTGTCATCACAGGTCAGATTTTCCGAACTCATCTAAAATCTGAGCAAAATAATTTTACAAAGCCTACTGCTAACATTTATTTCAAATCATGACTCCTCCACTTTTTAGATCTGTGACTTAGGCAAGTTATTGCACTTAAGTTTTTGTTTCCTCATCCTTAAAATGGTGATGATCAGAACTGAATAAGACTTGTCATGAGGGTTAAATGAGACAATATTTGTAAAGCACTTAGCAGAGCCTTGGCATATAGAAATAGTTCATAAATGGTGTCTAGGATTTGGATTATCATTTTTACTGTTACATAACTATGGCCATGTTGTCTTAAAGCTCAGGAATCTTTAATGTCTTCATAATTACCCATGCCAGACATTTTTGCAGGAGGCTTCCCAGCTTGCAAATCCTCTCTCACAGGCAGCCATTCAAGATTAGATATAAACTCGGACCTGACTCAGTCCAAAGCTCAAGTGCATTCTATTTCACCCCAACTGTTATGGAGAAGAATAAATCCTGGGAACAAACCTGGCCTTTTCTTTTGTCTCTCTTACATTTGGGGTTTCTGCTAAAGATTTTATTTTTAAGGAAAGGTCTTGCAGATACCAACAAAACACACACACACGAAAAATACTCTGATGTGATAAAGGCCAGCTTCATTATTAGCCTGGCCACTGAAGACTCCATTATCTGGTTGGAATTTACTTCTCTAGCCTCTCTTCCCCATTTCTCTCCTTCCTTTTTTGCACAGCCTACTCCAGCCCAAACTGACCAGCTATTCCTCATGCAGGCAGAATCCTTCCCTCTTCATGCGTCAACCCCAGATGTTCAGCCTTCTCCCGAATCTCCAAATTCTACTCCATTTCCAGGCTTGGCAACAATGTCGGCCCTTCCAGAATTCTCAAAAAAAGTGCTTGGGCTTTAGACTGAGTCAGACCCAAGTTCATATCTAATCTTCATCCCTGACTAGTTGTATACTGGTGGAGTCTTTAAAAATGTCAGCATCTGTGTCTTGCCTATAAATAAAATTCTATACTACAGTGCTGATAGGAGGATTGACTGCACAAACAAGGAACACAGGCACTAACAACATGTCTCAGGGACATCAGTGGTTACTTCCTGCCTGGAATTATGATCATTTCTTCTACTTGCTTATTTACGGAAATGGTACAGAACAACTGGATCACTATGTGTAAAGAACAATTTAAGCTGGATCTCTAGTCTCATTCCTTACACCAAAATAAATTTTAGATGAATCAAAGTTTTAAATGTAAAAAATGAAACATCAACAACAACAGCAAAAAAATGGAAGAAAGGACAGGTGAGTTTATTGATGAGTTGGAGTGGAGAAGGCCTTTCTAAGCAGGACACAATAATCAAAAGATTGTACAATGAAAAGACTGCCGAATAGCTAATTAAAATTTTTCAATGTTCCTACAGCAAACAAACAATATAAAAATAAAAATATATTATATCAAACTGAGAAAATAAATTTTCAACCCATATGATGAAAGGTTAACTTTCTTAATTTAAAAAGAGCTTTTATATATAAACAAAAAATGCTGAATACCTCAATAAAAAAAAAATAGACAAAGTATTTGGTCACATAGCAAATAAAAGTACTTGATCGGGTAGCAAATACACATGACTAGTTAAGTATGAAAAGATGTTCCCTTTTGCTAATAAAAATATATAAATTAAAGCAGAGATACAGTTTTTAACCTATTGGAAGGGCAAAACTTAAGAAGGTAGTATGTGATGTTGGTAATGGTTAGGGCTGCAGGCCTTCTCATGCGCTGTTGGGATGGTTCAACTTAGCAAATTTTGTTAAGATAAAAACGGGGCATTCCTGTTAAAAAAACAAAAAAACAAAACAAAACAAAAAAGAACAGGGCATTCCTTTGATTCACTACTCACACTGCTAGAAATTTAGCTTAGAAATAAATTCAAGACCTACACAGTAATAAGCTAGCTGCAAAACATTTTGTAATTAAAAAAAAGTTAGTTAGTTGTTAATAAATGCCTGATAAATGGAGTCATGATATGTACAAAACACGGACTTCTATGCAGTTATTTAAAAAAGTATGACGTTGATGAGGATATTTCTAACAAATATTAAGTGGGAAAAAACTGATTCCGTTTGTATAAATTGAAAATGTGGGGGTAGGGTGGGTTGAATGTGCATCAATATACATACACAATGTACTTTTTTTTTAGAAAAATAATAAGAAACTGAGAAGTACCTACTTTTAGGGAATGGAACTGAGTGGGGAAGGAGGGGACATGTGGAATAAAGGGATATTTTTATTTTATGCCTTTCTCAACCAGTCGAGGCCCTGGATCTAGTAATCGTAACTTTGTATATTACATCTAAATTGTATATACATGATAAACAGCTCATCCATTGCGGGCGTTTGTTCCCAGTTTGTCAGCTAAGACAACTAGAGAGGCCCAAAGTTTTGAGTGCTGGATATAATCTATTAACTGGATTAAGAAATACAATTTGCTATTGTGTAGAAGTTCAAACATTTTTTAAAAAGAAGGGCCTTCACACTGAAAGATTGGAACCACTGGTGATGGAGAGGGATTAAAAATAAAACACATATAACTGTGATGGGAACTCCTTATGCTGTTGAAGAGGAATCAGGAAAGGGTAGGTGTGGCTTTAAGAACAATTTGTGATATTTCAACCCCACCGTGACAAGTGATCTGAAAATGTCGCATATCTACCTTCACGCATCAGCAGTACTTATTTTTTAGAATGAAAACTGAAAACACTGCTTTACACGGAGGCCATCGCCACCTATCTAATCTTGTTTATAAATAAATGAAATCTATATTCTAACAGTGAAAATGCAGCTCTGTGAGCTTATCAGTTGCTCAAATTTGAATGTATTCAAACTTTCAAACAGTAGAAGAGGTCTTAAGCCTCATATCAGCCTAACACCCCACCTGTTAACTGTTCGGGGTTGTTTGCACAATCACACTGGGGAGGAGTAGGACCTCCTGCTATCACTTACGTCATGTATGTGAAAAAGGTGCTCAGGGGCTCCAGGGAATGATTCCGGAAATACTCAAATTCTCTGCATAGCTTTTTTCTCATCTCTGTGTCAATAATGGAAACAGTAAGAGGATTTGTTTGGTTAGCCAAGAAGTTGCCATAATCAGTGGTCTGGAGATGAATTTTCAGATCTGAAATTAAATGAAACCCCAAATCAGGTTAAATTTTGAACATGCATGAATAACCTTTACAACATTAATTGAAAGTACGGTAATTTTATGACAAATGCATATTTAATTATTATCTTATTAGACCTTAACATAAGATCTACATATGATTTAGATTTGAGCATCAATCTCTAAAGCAATAAAAAATTCATGTTAACACAGTCTAGTACGATATAACAATTTTTAATTACCTGAAAAATTCTAGAATTATTTAGCACAGCTCAAAAAAACATAAAAAAACCACCTAGTCCAGAGATTGCAAATTGGTTTTACCTGAGCCAACTTAGTCATTTGAAAATAGTGCTAGGAAAACTGTTTGAGGATACTAAGCCTCCATCTCAGCTTGATGGAAAAGAAAAGTTTATTACTAATATTTACCGTGGGTATGGGAGGGCAGCCACCAATATCCTTTGACTACAGATGAAGAAGTTGAGTTTCAGCAGGTCTAAATGGGAGTTATATAGTAGTGGAGCTTAAACTAGGAGATGGGTTTCCTTACTCTTGAATTCCAACGTCATTTCCATGGGACCATGTTAGATGTCCTTTAAATGGCAATGTTTTTGGTTGCCAGATAATTTAATTGATTTCATTTATTGTCACTTCATCCTGAACAAAACATTTGTTTTCCAGTCCTACACTTCTGTTAATACTGATCCCATCTAACTCTATAGAGTCGGCCCCCTCCCCTTTTCAGATTGCTCATTATAATGTATCCTTCAGCATTAAAATAATAGTTACCAGTGATTGAGCGCTTATCGCATATCAGGCATTGTACCAAGTGTGTATTATCTCATTTACTATACATGGCAACCCTATGAGTTAGGAATGATTTTTAGCCCCTTTTACAGATAAGAACCCTGAAGCTCAGAGAGCTTAATAGCTTGCTCAAAATCACGTTGATAAATGGACTCAAAGCCAGCCTCATATCTTAAAAGTCTGTAATTTATTGCCAATCAGTTAAATCAGATTATCAGTTGTTCTGTAAAGCCTTAATTCTGTGTGGTAGAATTATTCAATCTCACGCTGAATTTCAAAGTACTTGGATAATATTTCTAGCACAGCTCCTGTCCCAGAATATTATAAAGTCTTAATATGTTAACTCCAAAAATGCAGTTCTGCTTTCTTCATTATATCTTTTAGTTATATCTTTTATCTTTTGGTTCCTTGTGCAGTACCCAACGTATAAGTGTTCTTAAATATCTGAATATCAAAAATGTCTTTGGGGGCTTCCCTGGTGGCACAGTGGTTGAGAGTCCGCCTGCCGATGCAGGGGACACGGGTTTGTGCCCCGGTCTGGGAAGATCCCACATGCCGCGGAGCGGCTGGGCCTGTGAGCCATGGCCACTGAGCCTGCGCGTCCGGAGCCTGTGCTCCGCAACGGGAGAGGCCACAACAGTGAGAGGCCTCTGTATCACATAAAAAAAAAAAAAAAAAAAAAGTCTTTGGCACCATCTAGCACACAACTGGAGACAATATAGCATCCTGGATCTTACTGTATTTTTCATTCGAACATTTATTAAGCATCTGTTATGTGCTGTTACCACAGGAGGCCCAAAATGGACAAGACATATTCCTCATCTTCAGGGAAACTCACAATCTGGTGGAGGTAGAGGCATGACAAACAGATGATGCAAACAACTAAATTCAGTGATAAAGATAAGAACCTTGATATATGGGAACATAGAAAATAAGAGCAAGATGCATAGGGATGAGAGCAAAAAAACCTAGGAGAGTTTCCAGAAGAAGGTTAAGCCAGAGGTGAGCCTTAAGGTGCTATGTAAGAGCGCAAGGAAGGCATTCCATGAATTAGTATGGGTATGGTGGGTGCAAGAAACTCAAAACAGTTCAGTTTGGTGGTTTGAAGCACTTAGTAGGAGAGAAGGAGGGGTAAGAAGTGAAGACAGAGAAATAAGCAGGGGCTGTGCCCAGGAAGGCTTGGTGTGACTTCCTTGATCCTGAGGATAACAGGGAGCTCCTGTGGGCTATGAACTAATTGCTCTGTAAGCTGATGGGAGGGTGGATTTGCAGTTAGGCACTCAAGTGGTTCTTGAGTCTCTGAGATTCAGCAGACAGGCATTCTTCCGCAGTGTCTGGAGTAGGTCATGCAACAGAAATGCTCTTCATCTGATTGACTGCAGAATTTAATTGCTCAATTACCTATTTAATTAAGTTAATTAAAAAAATCATACTCTTTTGCTATGTCTTCTTTGGCTTTTATTTTGACAGTCAGACTTTTATACAGTTTGACAGTTTGCCTTCTCAGCACTGAGGAATATTTGCCAACAGAAGTGACACAAATGGTATTTGTTCCAAAACCATGGTATATTGCTCATGTGACATATGGTTCTTTTAAGCAAAATAACTTCCAAACCTTTCAGCTGCCAGTGAGATTCTGAAATTAAATGCCTCAAGTGTTTCAGGGCTTCTCTGGTGGTGCAGTGGTTAAGAATCCGTCTGCCAATGCAGGGGACACGGGTTCAATCCCTCGTCCAGGAAGATCCCACGTGAGGCAGAGCAACTAAGCCCGTGTGCCACAACTACTGAGCCTGCGCTCTAGAGCCCGAGAGCCACAACTACTAAGCCCGTGTGCCACAACTACTGAAGCCTGCGTGCCTAGAGCCCGTGTTCCACAACAGAGTAGCCCCCACTCCCAGCAACTAGAGAAAGCCCGAGTGCAGCAATGAAGACCCAATGCAGCCAAAAATAAATAAGTAAAATAAATAAATTTATATAAAAAAAAAGTCTCAAGTGTTTCAGACCCTGTAAGCAATCTTGTAATACTGTGCTTGGTGGAGAGACAGTTGAGATAGAAGGAGCCCTGTCTCACCAGCCCCATGATGATCCAAGGGATACTTGCAATCAGATCCTAAGAAAAGCTTACGACCTGAAATATTTGCTCAGACAATATCATTATCTGTCAGTAATGACAATAATGCTTATAGTTTTTAAAATAGGATCACGTATTTTTCCTCACATTTCCCTAAATGCTTATCTAAATAGGTATGTGATGAATAAAGCGTTGTGGTCAAATACATTTGGAATAAAAAAGCTTCTTAACTGCAGGAACTGAAAGCCTTTAATACATTAATTTGAATGATTTCTTTGGAAAGAGTATGGTACAGAACCTCCCAAGCCACCAGAAATCAACGGAGACACCCACAGAGCACACTTTGCAAAATTACACTCTTTTCTTATCCAGAGTAGTGTGTCAAGTGGCTTTTTTTATTCAAATGAAGAACTGTGAGATCACTACCAACTAAATCAATTTTATAGGTCCCAGATGTAATAACATAAAGAGAACAGATTGAGCTATTATAACAAATATCTGAGTATATCATCCAAAGTAGTGTATATGAAATATGCCCGCATGTGTGTACATGGGGTCATAAACTAAAAATGCATCTTCTGTGGGTTGCAGTCCACTGGGTTCAGGGAATTATCTGAGATCTCTTGGCCAGTGAGGCAGGACAACAATCTGGTTGTTACCTCTTCTTTATTAATTTGTTGGATAGGTCTTTCTTTTCTGGGCAGCTTCCTGTCGATACTCTATAAAAATGAATGTCCAGACCTTTCACACTCCAGGTAGATTATGCCAAGGAAGCACCTTCAGAGGTACCTGTGAAAGGTGCTATCTTTGAGCAGCCCCCTGCCTCTTCACCACACTCTGCTGGCACTTAACTTATGAAAGTTATTTGACCTTTCTGAACTCAGTTTCCTCATCTACAAAATAGGTATAGAAACTATGCTTTTGGGTTGTTGTGGGGATTTTAAAAGATGATGTAGGTGAAGAGCCTTTTTTTTCCTCACTTGTACCCATCTACTTCCAAAGTAATTCGATTCAGTTGGCTAAGACTTTTTTATTCTCTAAACCAGAATTTTCTTAAATAATATATTGGAATCTACCATCATATAATTACTCAGATTTTAATAAATATATCAGGATCTATAAAACCAGACGCTTCTTCCTCAATTTTTGCTAATGTACTTCCATTCTCATGGTGATAAAACTTCAAGTCCTCTTTGATGCTTTATTAACTCCAAATCCCCTGCATTGTTCCTTAATATCTTCCTGGATTTCCTCTACTTATATCCCCCATTTAGAATGACCATATCATAAACCTAGCTCACCGTGGCAATCTCTTAATAGATTCTTCCAGACTTGTTTTTCTCCATGTATTCCATGCCTCAAAGAATATTTCCTAAGAAATATTTTGATCTTATAATGATCTTATAAGTAGCTTGGAACTACTGAGTTTTAGGCAGATTAAAAGCAACTTGCATAATATTTGCAGAGTATTTTACCACTGACAATGATTTTAATATACATTATCTCTCAACCTTAACAATAATCCCCATCTCATAGATGAAGAAACCGGGCTTCCCTGACGGCACAGTGGTTGAGAGTCTGCCTGCCGATACAAGAGACACGGGTTCGTGCCCCGGTCCGGGAGGATCCCACATGCTGCGGAGTGGCTGGGCTCGTGAGCTATGGCCGCTGAGCCTGCGCATCCGTAGCCTGTGCTCCGCAACAGGAGAGGCCACAGCAGTGAGAGGCCCGCGTACCGTGAAAAAAACAAAACAAAACAAAACAAAAACATGAAGAAACCGATGCTCAGAGAAATAACTTGTTCATGTTGTCTATGCTTACAAGTACTTGACTGAAGTTTCAAACGTACCTCCTCATCCGATATTTTGAAGCTCCATAATTAGACTTTCAAGGGCCTTCAAAAAATTTCCCAACCTAAATTCTTGCCTTATTCTCCAAGTATGCTAGTATTGCAGCCAAACTGCTTCACTCCTCACCCATATGCTTTTATTGTTTTCTATCTATAGTTCATTAATTCTTCCCAAGAACCTAGAATGTCTTGCCATATCAACTCCCCTCCACCCACCTCCTATGCCTTATCTCACTGGCATTTTCCCAACCTACTGTCTTTCAAGATTTGGTTCACTTTCAAATATATTTTCTATCTATAGGTTTAAACTCTTCTTATATTTTTAATTGTTTTATTTATAGAATGAATATTTCCAAAACAAACCAGTGCTTTTGAAGGCAAATAGAATCAGCTACTTAGAATCATATACCAAACACCATTAACCATAACCAAGAAATGGAAGGATTATTTTAGGGATTCAAAAATCCAGCAAAAGAGGGTAAATTAATTCTTGTTGTATATACACTGCAGTTCAGGGGGTGTTCTTATGACTTCCCAGGAATTCTTATGGTTTACAGTTTACAAAACATCTTCAGAAATTTCTAACTCCCCTGGTAACTGGGAGTTAGGCCAGGGAGATACCATCTAAGCATCAGATAAGAAAGCACCATGACTAAAAGTTAAGCAGCTGGCTTAACACCCCAGAGCCAGAAAGTAGAAGAGCCAGGACTTAAACTCAAACATGCAGACATTTCTAATGTGTATTTTCAGATTCTTACTATGTGCAAAACATAACCTTGGGCTAGAGAAGCTAGGAGACAAAAAAGTATACGGTGTGGTTTCTACCCTTAAAAAAAAGTCTTTTTCTTAAAAAAAAATTCAGTTTTATTGAAGTATAACCAACAACTAAAATGGTAAGACATTTAAAATGTACATTGTGGTGATCTGATATACATTTACATTGTGAAAGGATTCTCCCACCTAGTTAATTAACACCTCTGTCACCAGACATATTTATAGTTTCTGCCCTTAAGGCTTAAATTTAGGAGGGGATAGATTCATTTATTCATTCAGGAGGTAAGCCCTTAACTGATAATTCAGTGGACTAGATAGATAAATGAGACAAATGTCCTGCCCCAGGGTGACATACTTACGCAAATATCACAGATGTTACACAGAATTAGGTCCATTACAAGGCACAATAGAGCACAAAATTGAGAGTAGTCAATTCTGTCCCAATAGGGATACAGTAGAAAAGGGTTTATAGAGAAATTGACTTGGAAGTGGAGACTTTAAAGAGGAATGGGTGTTCTCCAGGCAAGCAGGATGGTGAATGGAATTTGTGGCTGAAGGAATAACTGTAGAAGGGAAGAAGGGTTCTGAGGAAATGCTTACCAGGTAGAGATAGGACAGACTGCTCCAGCTTTTAAACTGAGTGAAGTTTATCCTGCCTGAAGAAAGTATTTTTGAACAGAAAAGTGATGGTATTGTATATGCATTTTTAATACAAGGCAGAGAAAATAATTACTATAATTAGAGGTACAAATAATGTCTAAAGGAGCTTGGTGAAAGCCCTTTGAAATAAGAGTCTTCCTTCTATATGAATTTTTAAATTTAAAAGTAGGTAGCAGGGGGACTTCCCTGGTGGCACAGTGGTTAAGAATCCGCCTGCCAATGCAGGGGACATGGGTTCGAGCCCTGGTCTGGGAACATCCCACATGCCACGGAGCAACTAAGCCTGTATGCCACAGCTACTGAGCCTGTGCTCTAGAGCCCGCAAGCCACAACTACTGAGCCAGCATGCCACAACTACTGAAGCCTGTGTGCCTAAAGCCTGTGTTCCGCAACAACAGAAGCCACCACAATGAGAAGCCCACGCACCGCAACGAAGAGTAGCCCCTGCTCGCCACAACTAGAGAAAGACTGTGCGCAGCAATTAAGACCCAATGCAGCCATAAATAAATAAATAAAATAAAATAAAATAGGTAGCAGGTATAAATACAGGTAAACAATAAAAGGTCTCCTACTTGTCACCTACCTATCCACCACCCCCACCACTCATTACTAGCCCCAGTAAATTACTAGTTTTAGTTTCATTTGAATCCTTTCACAGTTTCTTTGTATCGAGACAATCATATAGAAAATATATTTTAAGTGTATCTGCCTTTTTCAGTAAAGAGTATCCGTATGCTACACAGTTCTTCCCTTTGCTTTCCTCACTTAATACATCTCACCTATCTTTCCATATCAGTCCTCTTAGAGTGTGTCCTCATGCTCTTTTCTTTTCTTTCTTTCTTTTTTTCTTTTCTTTCTTTCTTTTTGTAGCTGCAGAATATCCCATTATGTGACTGTTCCATAATTTATCTAACCAGTTCCCTGCCAATGGACATTTTATTTGTTTTTCATTTTCTGCTATTCCCAACAATGCTACATGAAGTACCAGGTCAAGTGTACATGCATATGGAATTTTGAGGCCCAACTGCTATCATTAAGGGATTCTTATTTTTTCAATATTTTTATTCTCTAGAGTTGGGGCCCTTTTAGGGCAGGGACTATTTCTTTTCCATCTTTACTTCCTCGGCTCTAAAGGGAAAGTGCTTAATATATGAATTAATTCCCATGTGAAGACACAGTTGGAAAGTAATGAAGGTCATGTTCCTTGAAAAGGAAATAATTGTTCGTGAGCTATAATCACCTCCTCTCATCCCCTTCCCAAAAATGATGGCAAAGAGGACGAGGTAAAGGCTGGGTCCAGAGCACTCTTACCACACCCTGAGAGCCAGAGATCACTTTCACCATAAATTTTAGAAAAGGCTATTTCTTACTAAATTCTAAAGCTCTGAAGTATTCATTTTACCACTTTGTCCTTTTTCTGAAGAAGAAAGAATACTTACAAAGTCTTGTTTGTAATTAAACAAAAAAATCTGATGAAAATAGCCATGTTGCCATGAAAAGACATGGAGGGTCTTCAAAGGTATGTCACTAAGTGAAAGAAGCCAGTCTGGAAAGGCTACATAGATACTGTATGATTCCAATTATGTGACATTCTGGAAAAGGCCAAACTAAGGAAGCAGTAAAGTGATCAGTGGTTGCCGAGCTGGGGGTCAGGGAGGGGGAGAATAGTCAGAGTATAGAGGAATTTTAGGGCAGTGAAAATACTATGTATAATACAATAGTGGTGGATACACGTTATCCATTTGTCCAAACCCATAGAATGTACAACACCAAGAGTGACTGAATTATCAACTCTGGACTCTGGGTGATTACCATGTATCAGTGTAGGTTCACTGATTATAACAAATGCACCACTCTGGTACGGGATGTTGATAAGGGGGAGGCTATGCACGTGTGGAAGTAGGGGTTATATAGGAAATCTCTGTTTTTCCTCCTTAATTTTGTTGTGAACCTACAACAGCTCTAAAAAAAGTTTTAATTAAAAAAATTACCAGTGTTAATTCTTCTAAAGACTATTTCATGTCCCTTTAACATTATTATTTTGGTTTAAGTTAATTTTAAAGAACTTGTTTTAAAAGTTACTTTTTAAGAATTTTCTATGTGAATATAGCCTCCAAGCAGTACCATCGACACAAGCCATGTGAACTGGCTTCCTCTCCTGTCCCCTGGAAGGACTGAGTCACAGAGGATCCTAGTGACTGGTTCAGGTCACTGTTAGTCAGGGTCAGGCCTTGGAGTGGATGAGTATTTCTGACCACACTCACACAATCATAAATACTAGGATTTTTCAAAGCTTCTCTGGACAATTTTCATGTTTCTCTCTTCCAAATTTACCTGAAACCTTATATGTTCCTGGTAAGTGGTTCTAAAACAAATTGTTGGTATCAGGACACTTTTCTTTTAAAGACTAGAGGACTTCAAAAGATTAAAGGCAAATATAAGCTTTGCCAAGTTAGCTTTCCTTTACAGAAAATGCCTGCTTCAACACATAATACTATCCTGACACTGTTTTACCTACTCCTCTTTACCCATAATTTGTATGGTGTATATTATGTGAGAAAGTAAACAAATCCTAAAATCCTTAACTTCTGTCTCAATGAGTGTCCTTGAGTTCTTCTCTTCATGTCTTAAGCCAGCTCGGAAGGTGGCTGGGTTTCTCTCCGTACATTCACAGATGCAACAGTTGCACTGCTTTTCACAAGTGATTTATTTCCCAACATCTTCTAAAATAAACAGGCAGGGCAGACATTATTTTCTATATCAAAATGGAGCTGAGAGCTTCCCTGGTAGCGCAGTGGTTGAGAGTCCGCCTGCCAATGCAGGGGACACGGGTTCGTGCCCTGGTCCGGGAAGATCCCACATGCTGCGGAGCGGCTGGGCCCGTGAGTCATGGCTGCTGAGCCTGTGTGTCCAGAGCCTGTGGTCTGCAATGGGAGAGGCAACAACAGTGAGAGGTCCGAGTACCGAAAAAAAAAAAAAAAAAAAAAAAA
>NW_020172369.1:285155-331282 GCF_003031525.2 Neophocaena asiaeorientalis asiaeorientalis
AAAAAAAAAAAAAAAAAAAGGAGCTGAGAGCAACATGGACCTATTCATGTATCTTCCATTCATGCTCAGGAGGCAGACATTTTAGTGGAAAAGCAGATGCAGATGTCTGCATACCCCACCCCTGACAAGGTGGTTAGATTAGTCACAGCCACTCTAAGCCTCAGAGTCCTCAACAATTAACTGAGGAGATGAAACCCTTACTTTATTTAGATTGATTTTCTCATGCATCATTATAACCTATAGTTTGATGGCTCATACTTGATACTCCTAAGAGTCTCCGAACAGATTGGCAACAGATTCAAACACAGTTGTAAAACGAATGGTTGAAAAAATATATATATTAATGGGAGGAAAGAAAGGTAGTAACCATGAGATACAATGACAATAAAGCAATAGTGTATATAAGAGGGTTTCTTACTCGGGGTGCAGGATGACTTCAGGTGGTCCATGACCGCCTGATGTTATATGGAAAATTCTATATGTATGCACCTGTGTGTATTTTTCTAAGAAGTCCATTCTTCGGGTCTTCAAAAGGGTCTGAAACCTTTCTTTCTCCCGCAAACTGAAGCTGAGGGTGGTTTTTCTCTGAATTCTTTAGTGAGCTGGCTAAACCTTGCTTTGTATCATGAAGACATTTCACGTATTGTTTATGTTTAAATTTGTATTCCTCAGCCCATTTAAAAGCTTGACTGAAAACTATTGAGAATTCATTCAAATGGCTTCTCTCAGAAGCATTCGTTATGCTCTGTGTTCACTAATTTTTTCTACCTTAATTTATGCTGATTTTATATATATGATTAACATTCTCCAGACACCAAACTCCTAATTAAATATGCTGAAGTGATTTAGGATTTGGGATTATATTGTAATTTTTTGTAGCCAACAGAATTAGGTATCATCTACAAGATTTGTCTAGCTGTTTCCATTGTTTATAAAAGGAGAGGGTCTCCCTCAACTTGGGCAGTTCTACCTTAACTCTGGCTCTAACTGGTCAGAACCATAAAGTGACCTCAGGAACATCAGCCCTACTTGAGAAGCCTGCAAAGTCACCTCCGAGTTTTTGTTTTATTTTGCCTTCTAATACTCTTCCCGGCAGTCTTGATCCTTAGCGCTTTCTTTTTTTTTCTAGAATAATCTAGAAGTTTTAAAGCACCCTATTATTGACATTATTATATTAATTTTATAAGCATGTTTCAAAGTAAACAAATGTAGTGTTTTTAATAATAAAAATACTATATTTAAATGTGAAATCTTTGGTAAGCCTTTGAAAATACTGTAGCTTAAAGATAATTTCCAGGGACTTCCCTGGTATTCCAGTGGTTGAGAATCCATCTTGCAATGCAGGGGGTGCTTGTTCAATCCCTGGTTGGGGAACTAAGGTCCCACATGCAGCGGGGCAACTAAGCCTTTGTGCCACAACTACTGAGCCCATGTACTCTGGAGTCTGTGCGCCACAACTAGAGAGAAGCACACGTACCACAACTAAGACCCCACGCAGCCAAAAATAAATAAATAAATAAATATTTAAAATAAATAATTTATTTTTTAAGAAAAAGATAATTTCCAGAATGGGGGGGGGTGGGGATGAGGAGAAGGATACGAAGTGTTGATTATACAAGATGAATAAGTCCTAGAAATCTACTGTAGAGCATAAAGCCTATAGTTTACACACACACACACACACACACACACACACACAGTAATAACAGAGGGCAGGAGGAAACCTTTGGAGGTGATGGATAGGTTTGTGGCATAGATTGTGGTGATTTCCCAGGTGTATACCTATCTCTAAACTCATCAAGTTGTATACATTAAATATGTACAGCTTTTTGCATGTCAATCATACCTCATAAAGTGGTTAAAAAAAAGAGATAATTTCCATTTGTAGAGTGCTTCACAGTTCTTAACACATTCTCTCATGTCCTGCCTTATTTATTTCTCCAAACAACTCAGCAAAGCAGGCGTTACCATCAAGTTTTACAAATAAGGAATCAGGCTCAGAGGCTTTCAGCCCCAAGTCACCTACTTATTCTTGGCAGAGGTCAAAGTCAGGACTTTTGAATCTAGGATGGCCTCACCACATACCATGCCTCTTGATTTTTTTCTTAAGCTCCATTAAAGACAAACCTCAAATATGCATACTCTCATGTTAATAGATACTGGTAAGTAAAATAGAATAAAATTCTCTAGACCAAGGTTTAGGGTATTATTATTATTACTTTTTGGCCATGGATCCCTGGACAGTTTGGTGATATCCTTCTCCAGATAATATTTATAAATATGTAGAACGAGGGACTTACCTGGTGACGCAGTGGCTGGGAATCCGCCTGCCAACGTAAGTGACACAGGATACGTCCGGGAAGATCCCACATGCCGCGGAGCAACTAAGCCCGTGAGCCACAACTACTGAGCCCACATGCGACAACTACTGAAGCCCACATGCAGAGCCAGGGCTCCACAACAAGAGAAGCCACCGCAATAAGAAGCCCACTCACAGCAACGAAGAGTAGCCCCCACTCGCCGCAGCTAGAGAAAGCCTACACGCAGCAACGAAGACCCAAGGCAGCCAAAAATAAATAAATATGTAGAACGAAAATACATAGTATTACAAAGGAAACCAAATATTTTAAAATATAGCTATTAAGATATTTTAAAATGTGTAATAACATGATTCTTTATTAAGACATTAAATATCAAGGATGAGTGCAATATCTAGTATAATTTTGAAATAGTGAAAACATAAATGATATCTCAATGTATCTGTAAGAACTGTATGAGGATATGAAAACACTGAATTTCTGTTGGTGACAAAGTACTAACCGCCGTGATTTGTTGCCTACATTCATAATGAAAGGAAATGCTACATTTTACTTAGAGAATACTGAAAATAGAGGTGTAATATTTCTTCCTCGTCCAAGTTCAATGTAGTCAATGACCCCTGAAGTCTGGACCCTGGGCCTAAAAACCCGCCCTGGATTCCCAGGCCCCTGGTCCATGCTTCCAGTGGGCAGCATCAATCCCTTTTTTCCTTTTTAAACGGCGAGAAGAGCGGCGCTTACCTTCCAGGGTCTCACACTGGACCAGGTTGATGTAGTCCCGCTGGGTCAGGAGGCCGGCTTTGCATCCTCGCACCAGGCCCTCCAGGTATCCATGGTCCGCGTTGAAGTATAGCTCGGCGCCCTCAAGCATGGGGGAAGCGGTCGCGGCCGAGAGAGGCTGAAACAGCTCTGCGTCCCTGGCAGACCCCGAGGACGTGCACCAGTCTGGAAAGAGTGCTAGCAGTACTGCGGAGTTACCGGGAAGTGATCTCTCAGCTGATAGTCGGGGTTTCGTGACTAGTTTCCTCCGCTTTCAGTAGCTTTCAATATAGCCTGCCCAGCCCTGTTTTTACATCAACAGTGAGTCAGCTAGATAACCCGAGTGCACCCGGGAGCAAACCCTTGCTGGGAGAGGAGGGTCGTGAGAAGCGGGGGTCAGGGCTCTTTCCCTGCGAGAGCAAATGGCCCCTTCCCTGCTTTGCTATTGGAACCCTAGCTACAGCAGAATGTTGTGTAAACATTCCTTCCCCATCTGAGCTTTCAATTGTAAATTACATTTGTCCTAAGTGTCCTGAGGACTATCAATAAGAAGAGATGACTTTTTTTTTTAAATTAACTTACATGTAAACAGAGCAAACGTGAGCAGGCAGTTTGGAGAACCCTGAGAAGCTAATTCAGCAGCACCGTGTTTGTAAAACCAATGACTAGTAATGCCTTAACCTGGTCAAAGGTTCATAGCTGCTTCCCTCCCCGCACCCTGTCGTTAGAGGCAGAGACCAGAAAACAATCCTGGGAGCTGATACACAGTGTTGTGATTCTTAATAATAAGCCACTACCTTTGCAAAATCTGACCGTTTACAAGGCGCTCGTCATTTTCTTTTTCCCATTTGGATCTCAGGATACTCAGACGAGTATCTGAACTGATAGTATTATTACTCAAATCACAAATAAGGAACCAGCTCTCAGAAGTCGGGAGGCAGCTCAAAATGCACAGCTTAATTAAGCCAGGACGTAATTGTTGTTTCATGCTCCCAAAAGGAATGCTTGTTCTCCCTTACACTTAGTTCTAAAATTGTATCAAATATCCTGAACACTATTTTACATATGTCGTATTTCACTTTCATATATATTGTGTCAAATTCTTAATTGAAGTTAAGGTGCCAGAAATTCTCCAGTCTCTTCTCAGTATTTCCAAGACTGTGAGCCATGTGGCAGAGCAGTTCTCCCGGGTTCCCTTACCCTGCTACTCTCCGCCCAGGTGCCCCTTCCCAATAAAATCTTTTGCTTTGTCAGTACGTGTGTCTCCTCAGACAATCCATTTCCGAGTATTAGACAAGAGCTCACTTTCTGGCCCTGGAAGGGGCCCGTCCCCCTTCCTGTTACAGTTACATTGTGAATTGCAAATAATTTGAAGAAATAGTCTTTCAGTATTCAAAAAACTGGTTTTTTCAGCAAAGAAGCCACGCACATTACATATGACTTCATTGTTTCATTTTTGTCCTACTCATTAATGTAAATAAAAATATCAACCAACGGTCATTGGAACTACACTTGTTTGTCAATTGCAACCATAGGTTGGCTACAGATTCTAGAGTTGAACAAAGATAAATGAAAGCATACTGTGAAAATCAATGGAATATATGGGATTTGTAAGAAAGAGTATTATTTTATTGTTATTTGTAAATTGGGTAATATGCATCTTTTATATCATAAAATTTATGATAAATATATATACATATTTTGAGGAGAGAGCCAGTTGTTAAATATTTAGAGCACAACACAAAGTCTTCATAGTTTTGCTGAGAACTAGCCCTGAATGTCCACATGCTCAAAAAAGAATGGATTTTGTGTGAGTGTGTGCGAAAAACTTCAGTTTGCCATGTTTTATATTTATAAGCAGACAAGTTCCAATGTTTCTTTAAAATGATAGACATCTACTTTCTCCACTATTATGAAATTAGTGGATGAAGCAGGCAAAGTATTTCCTTTTCTTCACATTACTCTTCTAACCTACCTAGCAAAAGCAAAAATGTCTCATTCCTGCTACAGGTACCTATCAAAAATGAGATCAAACTCATGGGATATGAGAGGAAACGCAGCACAGTGACAATAATCTGGAGCTTCTTTGTAAATGGGTCCTTCTTGTGAAAATGTAATAAAAATGTTCATTTCAGTGTTTAAACTACCAATGATGTTTAGGAGAGTGGGCTTTGGAGTGCGACAGAGTATGAGTTTAAATGACTTCCTCTCTCTGAGTGCCAGTGTTTTCATGTGTAAAATGAAGATAATAACACTCACCTCAGTTTGTTGTAAATATTAAATGAGATACAATCCTTAATATGCTTAGCAGGTGTGGGCTTGTGTGCTAAAAAGCTACTGCAATGGCTTCCCTTCTTCCTCCTGTTACTACAAACTGTAATCCTAATTCTTTAACTACACTGAGTTCCTGAAAGCCAGGAAGAGTATTTTATCATCTTTCTGTCTCTCAAGTGCCTAGTAGCATGCCTTGAGGGCGAGCAGAGACTCAAATAGCTGTTTGCTGGATAAAATTGCTCTTAAAGAGTCTTTAGTTCCACATTTCTCTAGGAAACACCATATTTGGTAATTGTATCCAAAGAATGAAGGTATTGTGGTTTTGTAGCATGCTATACAAATATATGTATATGTGTATGTATGCTTATCTATATAGAATATATAGGACTTATTACAAATTTCTGTCAATTTTAAGAGTTCCCAAGAGTCATTAGCTTCGTAGCCATTCCCAGCCAAACAATCCCTCGCAGTGTCTTTAGAGGCAGTGTTGTGTAGGATACAGTGTTGTGTAGGCCCTCTACACAGTGTTGTGTAGGCCCCCTGGAGTGGGCCCAGGATGCCATACTCAGTGACAAAGTCAAAGGCCAAGTCAAAGTCCTTTTCTAAAGCTATCAGCACTTCAAACAAATAAACAAACTTTAAACCTTTTTATTATGGGACATTTCAAACATATATAAATGGAAACAATACTTTATAATTAACCCCCATGTATCCATCACCCTGCTTCAATAATTATTCACTCACGGCCAGTCTTAGTTCAGCTTTACCAGGGATCACGAAGGTTTTTCCCCATAGGGCCAAATAGTAAATATTTTAGCCTTTGTGGGCCATACAGTCTCTGTTGCGAATACTCAACTCTGCCTTTGTAGCAAGAAAGCAGTCATAGATCACATAAACAAATGAGCCTGACTGTATTCCAATAAAATTTTATTTACCCAAAACATTGGATTTCCCTGGTAGTCCAGTGGTTAAGAATCCACCTTCCAGTGCAGGGGACATGGGTTCGATCCCTGGTTGGGAAACTAAGGTCCCACATGCTGCGGAGCAACTAAGACCACGCACTCTGGAGCCCTCCCGCCACAACTAGAGAGAAGCCCATGTGCCGCAACTAAGACCCGATCAGCCAAATAAATAAATAAATATTTAAACAAACAAACAAAACAGGTGGTGGGTCAGATTTGGTCTGGGCCATAGTTTTTGGCCCTGCTCTATAACATTGCCTACTTCCTCCCTATCCTTAATTATTTACAAGTAAATCCAAGATATCATTTTTTATCTATAAATATTTCAGTTATCTCTAAAAGATAAAAATCCTTTAACAATAATATAATATTGTTATATATACTGTATTATATATTATAATATAATCATGACTCCATTGTACTTGAAGTTATTCCTTAATAATATTTTTTCATTTTTATTTATTATTATTATTTTTTTGTGGTACGTGGGCCTCTCACTGTTGTGGCCTCTCCCGTTGCGGAGCACAGGCTCTGGACGCGCAGGCTCAGCGGCCATGGCTCACGGGCCCAGCCGCTCCGCGGCATGTGGGATCTTCCTGGACTGGGGCACGAACCCGTGTCCCCTGCATCAGCAGGCTGACTCTCAATCACTGCGCCACCAGGGAAGCCCTATTCCTTAATATTAAATATCCAGTTAATGTTCAAATTTTCTCAGCATAATTTTTTTTACACTTGGCTTGTTGGAATGAGGAGACATTATAATTGGGTTACATGCCTCTTAACTTTCTTTTAGGTACGCCTTCCCTCCCTCTAGCCCTGCTCTTTAAGACATTTGGTCTCAGGTTCTGGAGAGTTTTTCACAGTTTGGAATTTGCTGATTACATCCTGAGGTGTCACTGAACTTGCTGGTCTATCTCCTGTTATTCCTATAAGTTGGTAGTTAAATCTGGCCACTAGATCCCTTTCATGTTAGATTTTTTGCAAGAACACTTCACAGCAGTATTGATGCTTCCATCAGGATGCATGTAACGTATCTCTCTCTTTTTTTTAATGTCAGATGTCATTTATGATTACCACTTAGGTCCACTGTTTCATTCAGTCACAAAATGGTTATATTTTAGTTTATCATTCCTTCTTCATTTATTAGCTGGAGAACTATATAAAAAGAGATTTTTCAACAACAACTGTTGGTTACCCTAGTTTACATCTCATATAAGAAAGCAGGATAAAGGCTTAACTCCTTCCATTTACTTACCAGTTTTCCAAATAACAAGTTGGCTCTTAGCATCCTCCAAAAGTGACCAATAAGGGTTTTATTTTTCAAAATAAAAAATATTATTATTAACATATGGATTTAAGCATAGTCTCCTGTTTTCTGATATAACCCCAGTAGTCTTTGACAAATTCCTTGCTCTCTATAGACAGGCTGTTCCATGCTCATTTTGTTCAATTTTTACCCTGACCTGGAATCGGCTATTTCTCCAAGGAGCTCTGGCTTAACATTGTAGTTCTTAATGAATTTTCACAGAAAGGCAAAGTCTCCGCAGTGAAGTGGGCAGTTCAATAGGTGGTGTGATAGCCCCGTGCTGCTCACTGGAAGCTAAGGTCAGTACATGCAGGTGGCTGATTTCTAAGAGCACATGTGCCCAGTAGAGACAGTGCCTTTGGAGATGGGTTTGTGGTTACCTCTACTTAACTGTTTTCTCCAGTACTTAAGTTTTCTGATTAGAACATATCAAAACAGAACAAACCTCCCATATCAGTCCAAAAAAAGCCACATGAACTTAAATTCCGTGTACGTTCTTCAAGAATCCCAACTTGATTAAAGTGGGCTACAGTGAGAAAACCCAGAAAGCATGTGACTGAGTTCAGGACAAGAACACTGCAGGCAAAGCAAGACTGCTCCCTTGACATTGATTCGAAACAGCTATCACATTGCACAGCCAGAGTGTGTGTACTCCTGGTTAACTCCTTTCTTATAAGCCAGAGTGTTTGCCAACTGTCATCAGCATCACTGACTTTCTGGGCCACTTCAGCATGAAGGATCTCTCGTCTGAGGTTAAAAGTGGGACCATTTATGCTTTGTTGGTTTTGGATAATTTAAAGTTTTAAGGGTGTTTTAATATTTTCTTCTTGCTAAAGAGAATACTAAAAGTACTTCACATGTTGGCTGGTGATGAAATCTGTTTTGTCAGTGATTTGTAATGTGCTGTTTGCCTTAATAATTCAGCTTTTATACTTTATCAAAATTATATTTTTGCTTTTATATGTTAATTAAGGCTGGACCTGATACAGTATGTGTCTTCCTTCATAATAGCTTATTGTTCTTCAGTGACCCTATTTAATTTCTTACCACAAAATCTGTTCTAGGGCAAAAATTTTAATCTGATTAGAAAAGTACAAAAAACAATCATCACTCATAATACTTAGATAAAATATTTATGTAAGTATAACTCTAAAGCAAAGGTAAAAAGTTCAAAACCCTGGGCTTCCCTGGTGGTGCAGTGGTTGAGAATCTGCCTGCTAATGCAGGGGACACGGGTTCGAGCCCTGGTCTGGGAGGATCCCACATGCCGCCGAGCAACTAGGCCCGTGAGCCACAACTACTGAGCCTACGGATCTGGAGCCTGTGCTCCGCAATAAGAGAGGCCACGATAGTGAGAGGCCCGCGCACCACGATGAAGAGTGGCCCCCGCTTGCCACAACTAGAGAAAGTCCTCGCACAGAAACGAAGACATAACACAGCAAAAAAATAAATTAATTAATAAACTTCTGGGGCTTCCCTGGTGGCGCAGTGGTTGAGAGTCCGCCTGCCGATGCAGGGGACACGGGTTCGTGCCCCGGTCTGGGAAGATCCCACATGCCGCGGAGCGGCTGGGCCCGTGAGCCATGGCCGCTGAGCCTGCGCGTCCGGAGCCTGTGCTCCGCAACGGGAGAGGCCACAACAGTGAGAGGCCCGCGTGTCGCAATTAAAAAAAAACAAAAATCCCCTTCTACCCACAACATCAAAAAAAAAAAAAAAAAGGTCAAAATCCTGTTTATTTAAAAAGATTAGGGGCAGTAATTTACTTTAATCCAAATTCTATATTCTGGCTTGCAGAGAAACGAATATCTACCTGAGAAAGATGATTATTTTCCCTTATATTTTGTTTAGTCTTTATCGTTTTCTGCTCTGCTTACCAGGGCAATGCATACTTTTTGCAAAAATTTTAACTATTACAGGAATATATGAGATGAAAGTCCCTCTAAAACCACTCTGAAGAGATAACCACTGACAATAGTTTGGGGAACACTGAAAGAATGTTATTTAAACTCCAAGATATTTGCTGCTCATGGTGCCAGGATTAATTTTTCAAAGGGTCATTTTGGTTTTGAACCACAAGGGGTCATCATAACATTACAGCAAGCACCTTTTCACTTAATTTACCCGTCAAAGAACAATTCAACAGAGTAAATCTGAAGGCTTTATTCAACAATTCATGAACCAGGAAGCATCCCATCTGGTAACTACAAGAGCCCTCCCAGGAGTGGTACACGCAGAAGGCTTTTATAGAAAGAAGGGTGGGGAGAGGAAGTCATTAGTAAAAGAAAAGAAAGGATTATTTTGGACCAGGACAACTTATTTTTGGAGGGAAGAGACCCAGAGAGTTTTATCATGCAGACTGCGTCTTCTTCCTTTGGAATGGGGGGGTGGGGGTGGGGTGGGGAGAAGGCCAACATGCTGACTAGAAAATTCCGACTGCGTGATTAAGATTACATTTCTGAGGCAGGTTGAAACTGCAGTTAGGTTAGCTATGAAATCTAGGTGGTACCATGGGCTTTAGCAAAAGTGGTGCCATTTGGGGCCTGTGGTTTTTCTCTTTAACATACATTACCCATAAATTTTTCATTAAAAAAAGTCGCACTGCACCTTCCACAAGTGACTTCCTGTTGTATATGTTAGATGTTTTTGGACATCTCATTAAGTGCCAAGGTGTTCTCCTACTTCCTCTCTCTTGAAGGCTCACCAAACCATCACTGGTCTTTACCATAATGCAAGCCCTTCTTTTCTTCCTCCTAAATAGCAATTTTTAAAAAATGTTTTCATCTGTTATTTCACAGTCTGGTTCCATTTACCCTACATGTTCACTGCAACTTTTCTTGTTTTAAGGGTCTGTAAACAAAAGGAACAGAGTGTCTGTTGTTTATCATCCAGTTACACAAAGGGATAAGTTGCGATCCACTGCAGTTACCCACCGACTCTACGCCCTGAATTTGCAGTCACCCACCGACTCTACGGCCTGAATTCAGGGAATTCAGGATGGCAAAAACAGTATGAAGCATTCTGTGTTTAGAATTACGGTCCCTAGATGGTTAAGATGCATATCTAAGGAAGAATTTCAGTGACCCCAGATTCTTGCACCTTCCCATACATAGAAAGGCGCTAAACTCATTGACGTGAGATATCTGCTTTTGTGATTAGCAATAATTTCTTATCAACATGTTCGCATGACTACATGTATTCCCCAGCCCCAAATTCATATTTATACTGGCTCTTCCTCTACCTCTTCAGAGCAGTACCTCAGAGCTATCTGAGAGGCTGTCTCAAGGCTATAGTCCTCAATAAGGTTCCCAAATAAAATAAAACTGAGCTTTCTCCGCTGCTGCCCTTCGCACAGCTTCCCGCTGGACTCGGCAGTTCGTTGAACTTGCCTGCCGGCCGCGTGGCGGACTCAGAGAAGCGGCTGTGCGCGGCCACTGCCGCCACCCTGGGCAAGCCTGAGGACCTGAGCATGGGCCGGGGAGCATCGGGTGGGAGGAGGTTGGCTGACCTGGGTGGGGCTCTGTCCCCGCTCCGACTCCCCAACCGTGAGCCCGACCCTTCCGCACCCGCCCGCCCCGCCACACGCCGAGTCTGGCCTCCAGTTCTCTGTGACCACGCGGCCCCGTTCCCCACATCCACTCCGTGTCGCCTTGCCCAGTCAGGACCCCGACGTTACCTCCAGTAACCCCGGCCGGTGCCCCCAGCTCTAATCCCCTGGGGCTAGCGCATCTCTACCCCGCGCTCCCGCACTCAGCGCGCCCCGGTCCTCAGCACGATCCCGGCCTACACCGGCTTCAGGTTAAGCTTTCGTGTCCCCGCAGCGTGTGAACGTGACGGTGCGGTCCGGCCTGGCCACAGTGGTGAACGACTTGGCGGATCCCGGCGCGTAGCTGCTGGCCTCCTTCATCGGTGTGATGGGCACACCGCCTCTTCGAGTTCCTTACCAAGGAGCTGGAGCTGGCCCAGGACTGGTGCGTAGGGGCAGGGAGAGGACCCTCTTGGGACTGCAGCGTGGCTGGGAGCAGGGATCCCACCTCAAGCCCCTCCTAAGTTTGGGGAAAAAATAAATTTCTCACCCTGTGCAAGAAGGATCTGGTGCCCCAGGGCCCATTGCCCCCTTGCCCCCCCACCCTCCGTGGTGCAGCCACTTTCAGAGTGGTGGTGGAATTGAATGAATTCCTGGCTCTGCAGTGGTTCCTGTGACACCTGGGTAAGGTGTGGCCTCTTGGACCTCAGTGTTTCCATCTTTGAAGTGGGAAGGCTGTCTTTAACCACTCCCTGGGGGCACTGCATGGGATGGCACTATACTGTACATGCCCTGGCACCTGGCAGGGTGGGATGTTGTTACCCTGACAAAACCAAAGCCAGTTATCATCTGCCTTCAGACTTCTCCACATCTTAGGAAAACAGGAGTAATTTTCTAGAACTTCTCCAAGCAGGTCAGGAGGAATTCTGGGTATGTTCTGAGGCTGGGACTTTTGGGTTCCACGTAAGTTTCCCAGGAGTGGAAAGAGCATTGGACTGAATGTCTGGAGACCTGGGTTCTGGGTCCCGAGCAGCTGGGGGATCCAGACAAACCCGGAAATGAACCATCTCTGGTTTGTACCCTTCTCTTCTGTGAATAGAGAGGCATGGATTAAATGATTCCCAAGAAGCCCCTACGGCTCCCAAACCTGGGATTCTGTGGCAAGGTTAAAATTTCTTCCCGGGTGAAAAATATTCCTGAGCCAAGTCCATGCCTACGAAGTACTAAGTGCATGAGAAGCTTGAAAGAACCTTCCAGAATGGAGCCTTCATTGGCCCAGAAAGGCTGGTGAAGAATGATCACTTCCAGGTGGGGCTCAGACCTGGTCCTCAAGCTGGGGAGCAATAATAATTCTAACAATGATAAGTAATGCATAATTTACCATGTGCCAGATACTTGATAGTTAACTCACATGCATGATTCCATTTGATCCTTAGAAGTTTTGTCCCTGTGTCCACACCCCTCATGCGGACATGCCATCCTCATGAGGTAGATACCTCCATTATGCCTATTTACAGATGGGAAAACTGAGGTTGTCACATATACCTCCTTGGCCCCAGGTTATCCCAAGTATCCTGTTTCTTCACTGTCATTTCTGTGAGAGAGACACACTCACTCCACAGACATTACGGGGGTGGGGGTGGGGATGGGGGTCATCCTGTGCTTGGCCTTCTTAAGCCAGGCTTTGGGAAAACAGGCGTCTGGAGCACTGCACATGTCCCCAGGGGGCCTGCAGTTCGGAGGAGAGAGGGCTCCCCTGTGAGCCCACAGACAGCGTACAGTGACCACGGAGGCTGCCATGCTGAGAGTCTGTCCTGGGAGGGCGATGTTGATGTGCAGTCACCATCCCATCCCTGCCATGCCCACTGCCCTGTTGGGGGTTGTGGGGAGAGCATTAATGCGGTGGGGCAGGCTTGCAAAATGCCTGGGGGCTAAGGCAGGCTGGACTGGGAGCCCATGGTGGGTGTGCCTGTCTCGGGGTCTTGGAATGTGAGGCATTAGCCTCACATTAGATGATGACGTCTTTTTCTCTGTCCCCTGAAGGATGATTATCTGCTTTCTTCCCCTGGATCCCAGGCAGATTGGCAAGAATGGGACAGTCGTGACTTTTTTGTGATTGGCATGGAGGGTGTCCAAGGCATCTGTGAGCTGGCAGCCCCTTCCAGAGAGGCCTCCTGGCAGAGTGAGGGCCTGGTGGATACCAGCTTCTGGCACCCCCATGTGCAGACATGCCTGTGACCTGTCAGTTCTCTTCCCCATCCTCATGACAAATAAACGAAGAGAGCTTTGTCTCTCAAACATGAAAAAACTAAAAAATAAAATAAAATAAACCTGAAATAGTGCTCTTAAGCTGTGTGTGTGCGTGTGTGTGTGTGTGTGTTTTCTTTTCAGTCGACAGTTTCATAAGAGATGTTCTGTGGGGGTAAAGAAAAGCTCTGTGAAAAAACAGGTTAGATAGTACATCCCACCCTGGACAAAGTGCATGTTACCATACTGAAGTCGCTGAGCAGTCCTTTGGTGATTAGAGCCACTTAACTTTAAAACAGCATTTTCCAAACAGTTGATTGGACAAAGACTCCCTTCGTTTGGGCAATTAATGTCTTTAACAACCTGAAGAAGTAGTATTCTTTGGTATAGTATTTGAGAAATTCTGATTTATAACATTAATTTTAAAAAGCTATAAAACTCGTATATCATACTATTGTATAAATATTCATGTCTCACTTGAAGAAATTATATATTTTTGAATTCACATGTATTTTATAATGTAATAACCTTACAATGTTTTCTTCTGCCCTCCAAATGTTTCTCATTTTTACTTTTTTCTGTCTATTTATTTATTCATTTTCGGCTGCATTGGGTCTTCGTTGCTTCACCAGGTTTTCTCTAGTTGTGGCAAGTGGGGGCTACTCTTCACTGCAGTGTGCGGGCTTCTCATTGCGGTGGCTTCTCTTGGAGCACGGGCTTTAGGCGTGCAGGCTTCAGTAGCTGTGGCACCCGGGCTCAGTAGTTGTGGCTCATGGGCTCTGGAGAACAGGCTCAGTAGCTGTGGTGCACGGGCTTAGTTCCTCGGCGGCATGTGGGGTCTTCCCGGACCTGGGCTCGAACCCGTGTCCCCTACATTGGCAGGCGGATTCTTAACCACTGCACCACCAGGGAAGCCCTATTTTTTTCTATCTTGATGGCAGAGATCCCAGGACCTGTCTTGCTACAGCAGTGAGCTTGTATGGTAATTACATGAACTAATGATGGAAAATTCACCAGTGGGAATAATAAATGGCATTGTTATGCTGAGAACACTGTTTCTATTAGAAAATATGAACTAAGAAAAATGAATTGTTAGGTAGAAAGGTGATTTTACATTATTATAGAGGTCATTATTATACATTATATTTACGTTATTAAAGATGTCACAGAAGAAAGATTTGTAATCAGAGAGAGTTTTATACAAACAAACCTTATAGTCTTAGAATAGGAAGGGATATTATCAGAGATAATTTGATAGACTGTCATACCAACTGAAGAAATAAGGAGGAATTCATGGCTTTTTGTGTCTAATCATTAAAGAATCTGAAAAAGAAATTTCTTGATTTAAGAGTTCTCCAAATGCTACATATAATAGAATTGTAAAACATATTGAAAATTATAAAGAACTTAGGAACATCAAAAACAGCCTTCTTACCTCAAAGAAAGGGAGACCCAACTTCAAAAAGTTAAGTAATTTTTTTTTTTTTAGAAACTTTTCCTCCTTCACAGCTCCCTCCCACTGGTGCAGGTGCCATCCTTATTCTTTTGTCTCTGTTTTTTCTTTTTTCTTTTGCCCTACCCAGGTACGTGGGGAGTTTCTTGCCTTTTGGGAGCTCTGAGGTCTTCTGCCAGCCTTCAGTAGGTGTTCTGTAGGAGTTGTTCCACGTGTAGATGTATTTCTGGTGTATCCGTGAGGAGGAAGGCGATCTCCACGTCTTACTCTTCCGCCATCTTCCCCCGTCTCCCCAATTAATTTTTTTAAAAAACAGAAGTTACAAATCAGTAATTGCAGATCTGGAGATAAAACAAAGATATTCTAACTCTAGGTTTATGATTAATTCTACTATTTAAAAAGTGATTTATAAGCTATTCATAGTTTTGTACAAATATGAGGTTATTACTGGAGTGACCTTAGAGCTGTATTCTGAAATGGGATTATTCTTTAGGGGGGAAATACCTGTACTTCTCCATTTCAACCACTAGATGGCAGGCTACTGAATAAAACAATATGGGATTTCATAGGTCTAGAGTGGTAAATAGGGTCAATGAGAAGAATGGCAAATTGCAAAGTCACAAAAGACAGGAAGTTATAAAGATTTGGATGAGTTGGGATTTACTTGAGGAGAATGAGGCCGTAACTTTCCTCTACTTCTAACGCAGTGAGAGCCAGGTCTAATGACTCTTGAACCCTGAGATATAATTTGCTTTGGTGATCTCAAATGGGTAGAAAATGGGAAACTGTTCAATCAAAAATACAAAGGCTGGGCTTCCCTGGTGGTGCAGTGGTTGAGAGTCTGCCTGCCGATGCAGCGGACACAGGTTCGTGACCCCGTCCGGGAAGATCCCACATGCCGTGGAGCGGCTGGGCCCGTGAGCCATGGCCGCTGAGCCTGCGCGTCCGGAGCCTGTGCTCCGCAACGGGAGAGGCCACAACAGTGAGAGGCCCGCGTACCGCAAAAAAAAAAAAAAAAAAAAAAAAAAAAAAATACAGAGGCTGATTACACAGTGCATCTCAACATCACAATGCATCCAAAGTAGGAGTCCTTTCTGAGTTCAATGCAAAAGGCAGAAACAATAAAGGAAAAAAATTAAAAGACTTCTCTCAAATATTTAAAATATCTGTTTTGAAGGGTATGGTGGTGGCTCATCCCATGTCCACCACACAGTGGGACTGAATATTCAATAACAAAATAATATTTAATTAAATTGTGGAATATCTACACGATGGAATGCTGGTTAGCCACTTAAAATCATCTTTTAGATATATTTTTTTTGACACGGGAAGTAAGGATACTGATCGGTGGAAAAAAATTACATTGAATTATATATACCATGATATTTTTAGGAAATAACAATATACAAATATGAAAATAAAGGTATTTATATACGTCCATAAATTAAAGTTATTATTAACAGTCAGCTTTCTTTTTGTGTTTTCAAAAAGGTTGTGCTAATCACGTATTACTTCTGAAATTGGAAAACAACAAAACTAAACATTAACAGAAGGGTTGGTAAAGCACCTCCTTTGCCATAATCAGTACCCAATGCTCCCCTGCTGTCCACTGTCCAAGCCATTCAGAGCTTGCCCAGTGCTCTCGCTCCCTCTCTCTCTCGCTCCCCTTCTCCTGGTGCTGGCTACCTCATATCTGTTTTCCCTGGAGATGATGGCATTTGGGTGGGTCTGTGAATTTACTGTTTAGGTGCCCAGTTTTGCCATTTATGGGCAATAGCACTGAATATGGTTATGATTCTTTGATTTAAATTTTAATGACTTTTACATTTGAATGTCTCAAACAATATTTTCAAATTGTGGTTTACAGACCACTTTACACTGGTTTGTTAAAAATGCAACTTCTTGGTCTTTTTCCCAGGCTCAATGAATCTAAAATTTTGGGAATAGTGTTCTGGCTCTGTTAAGCCAAACTAAACATTAAACAAAATTAGAAAGGATACGACCATTGAAACAGCACTAGACTGGGAGACTTGGCCCTCACTTCTGGCTCCTCAACCTCTGAGGGGTACCTGATCTTGACGTGCCTGGCTGGTTTTGACTGAATTTCACTCCCCACACATCAATTATATAAAATTTATCAATGTAAATTATACATAATCAATATATTGATACCTGACCAATACATAAAATATCATTTACTAAAACGATATGTATAACATATACTCATGTATAAATAATTATGAACACAAGGATGAACTAGATAAAATAGATGATATATCATATAATAATTACAATTAATAATTAATATTATACATAATTAATACTATTTTTTTCCCCACAGATTTTACCCTTGTATTTGCAAAGTGTATTGGGATGGGTTTCTGTCTCAGATGCATCACTCAGAGGGTGAGGCTCATGTCTCTTACAGATGTAGGAGTTAGTGGAGTGCCAGACACAGACTAGTGTGCTCAATTAATGCAGTAGAGGACAGTGATATTTTATACTTTAAATATTATAAGCTCTTAGAGCTTAAAAATATTATATTTAATGTTCATATCATCTGGATATGAGTGTGCTCTGCCTTGGAGACATAAAAGTCCTTTAGAAGGAAGATCTCCTTTATAAACTATTTAACTTTACATGTTCACGTCCTCATTTCACAGATGAGAAAACTGAGCCCTTGAGAATTAGGCCCAGGCTCCTGACTTCTCGCCCACTTTGTTTTTACCAGTCAAGCTCTACTATGGATGAGTGGTTAGTGCGGATCAAGGCGGCCGGACTGTAGGCCGGGCCTTCTTTCTAACGAGGGCCCCTGCGCCGGGGGCTCAGTTCTGCCCCCTCGGCTAGCCGGGGATAAGTGGGCGCCGGCACCGGGAGCCTCGGGCCCCGCTCCCTGCCGTGGCCATGGGTTGTGGCGCCAGCCGGCCCGGGTCGAGCGGGAGAGTCAAGGCCAAGGCCGCCCCGGAGTCTCTAAGGATGCAGGTGGCCCGCCTCCGCGCCAAGTTCGACCCCGGGTCCTCCCCAGGTAAAGCGGGACGTGAACCGCAGGCGGAGGGGCTGGGCTGAGCAAGGTGAACCGCTGACCGAGGCGCCCTTAGAGTTCCCCCCGACTTGACCCGACCTTACGCTTCTTTCTGATCAAAGGCCTCAGACCTCCCTAAATCGTCTCTGCCCTTTGAGATGTAAATCTTTTACAACCCAGGAATGTCTTTCTCAAGGACCTGGGCGCCAACCTTTTGAAATGTAATCAAAGAAAGATCGAGGCTCTATCTACCAGTGTCTTTGGGAGGGTAGGAATCTCACTTCCATGACACCCCTTCCTCCCCTAATGCCCTTGAGCAATTTCCTACAAGTTCACTCCAGCCTTACAACTCTCTTGCCTTGTGTTTCAACAGTTGAGTTCAGTCTCTCCCATCGCAGTAATTTTGACCCTTCTTGCAATAGTCTGGAATAAAGTCTTCCTTGATGTTTTTAGCAAGTGTCCAGTGCAATTTCTCTTTGAAAGAGGGGCGAAGTGCAGAAGATAGGGAAAGTTCAAGACTGAAGAAGTAGGGACTTCCCTGGTGACGCAGTGGTTAAGAATCCGCCTGCCAATACAGGGGACACGGGTTCGAGCCCTCGTCCGGGAAGATCCCACATGCCACGGAGCAACTAAGCCCGTTCGCCACAACTACTGAGCCTGTGCTCTAGAGCTCGCGAGCCACAACTACTGAAGCCCACGCACCCAGAGCCCATGCTCTGCAACAAGAGAAGCCACCGCAATGAGAAGCCCGCGCACCGCAACAAAGAGTAGCCCCCACTTGCTGAAACTAGAGAAAGCCCGCACACAGCAATGAAGACCCAATGCAGCCAAAGATAAAAATGCAGCCAAAAAAAAAAAAGACTGAAGAAGTAGGAGCCGCAGGGAGGAGAGGGAGAGAATCCCTGACCTCAGAGCCCTGGGGGGACTTGCAATACATACACTGGAGCTGGGGTGTGTGAAGGATCTTCTGTTACGTTCTAGAAAAGGAGATCATAATTAGTGGTAATAGAAACAGGGCTTTGAATCAACCAGACTTGAGATCCACTCCTGTCTTTTCTATTGTGTGTCATTGGGAATGTTCCTTAGCCTTTTTCCTTCCTCAATTTCCACCTCTGTAAAATGGGAATAATAATAATAGCTGCCTCGTAAGAATGCTGTGAGGATGATTAAGTAATATATGTAAACGATGCTGCACAGTGCATGGTGCAGGTCCTCATGTAGATACTGTTATTGTCTTCATAAGATGACCATGTAAGAAATGAACAAGGAAGTCTGGCCGGTTGGTTGGCCTGAGAAAGAATTTCCTCAGGGTGCCCCACGTTGGCCAGGTGGAGGAAGGACATCATGGAATCCCCTCCACTCTGCAGCGTTTGGTTGGACACAGTAGTAGGTGGCTTGACTGGATTCTCAGGGACACTTCTAGTCCTAGGATTATACGCTCACCTCATCACAGTGTTCTGACCAGAGTCTATGCAGAGCCATTTCCTGGCATCCTTGGGAAATTCTGGTACAAGGATGACTTGAGGATTAGTCTAGTATCTGCTAAGCTTAGAGAAGAACAAAGTTGGCTGATGCAACTGAACTTGAATCAGAGGGGATATGGGGTCTTGTCAAGACTGAATTGATTGGGTGGCATCTCTGGTCATCTGTGGCCAGGGGGTCTGGTCTAGTCTTTATCCACCCTCATAACCTCCACCTCCAGGTTAGTCCCAGGCCCTTAGATTATGACAAAGTCATAGAAGTAGAGGATCTCAATATTGGAAAGCTTTAGAGACTAACTAAAGGCTCTTCCTTAACCAATGAGGAATTGAGCCCCAAAAGATTAAGTGACTTATCCAAGTTGGTGACAGAAATGGGTCTAGAACACAGTTGTCTTTCCTCTCCATTGTGAGCCCAAATGATAGATGATAGAATTTAAGTCTGACTATATTCACTTTCTTCTTGGGAGTTCATTACAATAGCTTCTGTCAAACCGGTTGCGATACTATTATTGTTTCCATGTTTCATTTTTTTTATCATGTTCAGTTTGTGGCAGCTGAGGTCAAAGTAATAATTTTGTTTCTTATAATCTCTGGGATGACGTAAAATTGCATGACCTACAAACCTGACTTTGAGGCTGCTTTGTGAGAGGGTGGGAGTGGAGGGTGGAAATGGAGGAGGTGGGTTGGCCTTGTAGATGCATCCTCCCATGCCTGATTCCATTCTTAATGTTTTCAAAATAAGGCGATAATTTGGAAATAATATTCATTCAGTGAATTGTTCTCTCATTCAACATTTATTGCTGTCCCCTCTGTGCCAGGCGCTACACAAGATATAGTCACCCAAGTCATAAAGATAGTCACCATTGTCATAAAAATTGTCACCATCCTCTTAAAAATAGTCACCATCCATGGCCATCAAGGGTTCACAAGCAAGGCCACAGCTTCAGGCTTTTGTTGTGGGATGTTTGTTATCTGAAAGCATTTATTTGCACTATAAATTTTGGCTTAAAGCTTACTGTTTCTTCCAATGCCAAATTACTGACATTTTTTTAAGCATTTGGTTTATGAAGGCTTGTAACAGTGTTGAATAACACTCCTTTTATTTGAGTGAGAGTGTAGTTCCTCAGAAATGGTAATTCGTCTGATAGCTGATGATTAATCCCATGAGCAAATGAATTTTCCTGCGGTTTTGAGGGCATAGTCATAAATTAGTATTTGCAAAGTGCTCTCATCCACATTAGAGGTAATGTGTTGGTCTGCAAAGCAACAGAATTTGAAATGCCTGTGATTATCTTCAAAATCACACTGGGAGTGCATGTGAATAAAAAAAGCAGAGTTGGAAAGAGAAGAGGGGACAGAATCCATTTAAGATTACTAAATTGCTATCTGTTTTGATAAGGCAATTGGCCAGAAAATTAAATGCACCATATAGAACAAAGCTATTTTCTGTAAGCTGGTACAGCCAAATGCCATTTTTATTCAGTAAACACAGGAATATAAGGAATAAGTAAGTAGACAAATGAAAAAAACTACAGGAAGAATAAACTCAGCAATAAGAAGTAAGGCTGTTTAAAGTACAGACTGATATTTGCATTTGAATCTTTGGTATTCAGTATGTGACTTAAAGAATTACCTTCTCCCTGTGTCCTCCTTGAGTACATGCCATTCACTTGCATTCTTACCTGGGAGAAGTTTTAGTAAAGTGGGAAAAGCACCAAATTATGATGCAAGTAAGGAGACCTGGGTTCTGATCCTCACTCCACAAATTAAACAACCAATCAGCTAACCTGATCTTCAAATGTCTTCATTTGTAAAATGAGGTGTTGGATTAAATCATTCTCTAATATTCTTTCCAGCTTAAAATCATGATTCTAAGTCAAGCACTTTCTCAACATTTCTTAAATAAAGATAGAAGGTTAAATTTTGATAGGATTCTTAAATTTACATAGACATTAACACAGGTAACTAAAGTTTAAGATCCCTAGCCTTTGAAATCCTAGCTGACTTCCTGGTCTTTCTGAGAGATGATTACTTTACACATTACTGACATACATCCCAGGTTAAAATTTTGTTGGCTGTGTAAAATTGCAAGCACAGTTGCGTCAGGTAGGGGGATCTATTGAGAGCTGCTGGCTGCAAGGGGGTCCTGACACCATCGCCACCTGTCTTCTGAAAGCTGCACTTATAATAGCGCAACCATGCTGACTTTCGCAATGGTACATCTACTGAGGGGCGATTTGGGGTGATACCTTGGGTGAGATACGAGTTATGCCTGGGACTGAGAGCTCACAGTCTAGCAACGTGAGGAAGCCTACTCTTTGTACCCTGTCTCCTGATATGGTTTCCTCCATCTTTGGAGAAGTTATAAATAGGACTAATCTTCTTTTTTATTCTCTCCACCTGGTTTGGTGGTTGCTGTTGCAGAATGATAAAAACAAGAGTTGGAGGGAGGAAAGAAAATGGTAGATGGAGGCCCCAAAATTCTTCAAGGAAATTTTGGAGAAATGCATTTGAAGGAATTGGATTTAAATACCATCTATTGCAACTATCAATACAATCTGTGTGGCCTTGGGAAATCACTTAACTTTTTAATATCACCCAGCAGGAATTTTATAGGATAAGATTTTAAAAAATATATAATTCCTGGCACATAATAAATGTGTAATAAATGGTAGCTATTGTTATTAAGATTATTTGTCTTTCTACTAACTAATTACTTTTATATCACTTGCCTCCATTTCAAAAGAGGATTTGGGGTAACTTTCAAAAATAATGAACACAGATATGCAAGGAAATTGGATGGGGGGAATATAAAGCTCGAAAGGATGATATAAAGCATCTAATTAAATAATTTTAAAAATCATCACTTCAGAGGGTAACAGATTTATTTGGTCTTTCTTCCAACAGATATGATATCAAGGCTCTTATCAGGACAGGCAGTTTCAGCAAGTTTGTCAGAATGGAGCAGAAGACCACCAAGAAACCTTTTGCAATAAAAGTGATGGAAACCAGAATGAGAGAAGGCAGAGAGGCGTGTGAATCTGAGTTCTCCATCCTGTGGTGGGTTAGCTATCATTACATCGTCCAGCTCCTGGAGATCTTTGAGACCCAAGATCAAGTTTACATGGTGATGGAGTTGGCTACAGGAGGGGAATTCTTTGATGGACTCATCTCTCAGGGATACTTTACAGAGCAGGATGCTATCAGAATCCTCCACATGGCTGGTGATGGCATGAGGTATTTGCAACGCATTGAAAATAACTCACAGGGACCTAAAGCCCGAAAATCTCTTATGTCATCACCCAGGTGCAGAGTCAAAAATTTTTATCACAGATTTTGGGTTGGCAACACTGGGAACAAAAGTGGTGACTGTACAGTAAGGATGCTCTGTGGGATCCCAGAGTAAATAGCCTCCGAGATTTTGCTAAGGAAACCTTACACCAGTGCAGTTGACATGTGGGCTTTTAAGGCCTAATCACATATGTTTTACTTCATAGATTCCTGCCTTTTGATGGTGAAAGCCATATGAGAATTTACAGGACGATTCTGAAAGGCAAATATAATTACAGAGGAGATGTAAGCGCTCACTTTCTTTCTATTGACTTGGTCTTGAATAGAGTTTCTCAACATTAGCGCTATTGCCGTTTAGGGCTAGATGATTCTTTATTGGGGTTGGGGTGGGAAGAGGTGATGGGGTGGGACTGTCCTGTGCATTGTAGGATGTTTAACAGCATCCCTGGCCTCTACCAACTAGGTACAAGTAGGTACACTACTAGCAGATACTGGTAGATACTGATTTCTAGTAGCTACACTAGATACACACCTTCCCCCAGTTGTGACAATCAAAATTGTCTCCAGACACTGTTTTTTTTTAAAGAACTATTTTTATTTTTATTTTATTTTTTGGCTGCATTGGGTGTTTGTTGCTGCGCATGGGCTTTTCTCTGGTTGCAGCGAGTGGGGGCTACTCTTCGTTGTGGTGCACGGGTTTCTCATCACAGTGGCTTCTCTTGTTGCCAAGCATGGGCTCTAGGCACGCGGGCTTCAGTAGTTGTTGTGGCTCATGGGCTCTAGAGTGCAGGGTCAGTAGTTGTGGCGCACAGGCTTATTTGCTGGGAACTTCCTGGACCAGAGCTCGAACTGCATTGGCAGGCGGATTCTTCACCACTGCGCCACCAGGGAAGCCCTGTCTCCAGACATTGTTAAATGTCCCCAAGGGGGCAAAATCACCCCTGGCTGAGAGCCCCTGGTCTCAAGGTAGCAAGAGCCTCAATTACTGAGTTGTCTGTGGTTAGCCCATGACATTGACAATCAAGTAGATGAGTGAGTTTGCTGTTGTTTCTCCAATCATCACGCAGAGCCTGAGCCAGCTGAGTGGATTAATGTGTACTCAGAGGCTCAGCATGCTGCTTGGGTGTTTGATGAGAGATTTTCTGCCTTGATTCTAGATGATCCACACGCTTTTTGAGATGTAGTGTTTCCTCAGTGAAATGTTTAACTTCACAGTTTGTGTACAATATTTATCCATTGTTTAAACTTGGAACTCCCAGTGTTTACGAATGTGTTAACTTTTTTGTTTTGTTTAAGGAAGGAAAGTTACCAATAATTCTCTGTGGGAAGCCTGACAAAATAGGAAATTCACTTCCTGTTGAGCAAATTTATTTTATGTTTAACTATAAAAGGGCTTTTTTTCCCACATAAAGAAAAGTATGGATAGTTTGATTTTACCTACTTAAAGTGACATCTATATGTATAACATCTTAAGCAAAATTGAAAGCTAAATAACAAATTGAAAAATAATATTGTCTATACTCTGACAGATTTAATATCTTTTTCTTTTTTTTTTTTTTTTTTGGTACGCGGGCCTCTCACTGCAGTGGCCTCTCCCGTTGCAGAGCACAGGCTCTGGATGCGCAGGCTCAGCGACCATGGCTCACGGGCCCAGCCGCTCCGTGGCATGTGGGATCCTCCCGGACCGGGGCACGAACCCACGTCCACCGCATCAGCAGGCGGACTCTCAACCACTGCGCCACCAGGGAAGCCCCAAGATTTAATATCTTATAGTATTTGTATATATTTTTTAAAAAACTGATACAAATTGACAATTGAGAACTGAGAATTACATAGGGAGATAGGAAAGGATGGGAAGAATTCACAGACAATGTAAACCACTGATTTAAAAGCTTGAAAAAAATGTCTAGCTTCACTAATGACCAAAGAAATGCAAATGAAGACAACAATATCTTTTCTTTGTCTTTCAAACTGATAAAGATAAAAAAAAAACACTCAACTTAATTCTACTCATTGCTGCTAAGAATACTAAGAGATTAGCCCTGTTATTCACTACTGGTAGAGGATAAATTGTTGTAGATTTCTTGGAAAGTAGTTTGGAAAGATACATCTAGAACTTTTAAAAGTTTACGTATTTTGATCTACTAATTCCACTTTTAAGAATCTAAGGAAATAATCTGAGATGCAGCAAGGATTTCAGTGTCAAGAGGCTCATCTGGGCTATACTACAAAAGTGGACAATTGAAAGGAGCGCTAAGAGAATGTTTGAATAAATTATTGAACATTCATATGGTAGTCCCTAAATTATTCATGTTTAAAAATTATAAGGGTATTGGAAAATATTTCCAATATACTGCCAAATTAAAACAAACAAACAAACAGAATACAAATTGTGTACACGGTATTAACACAAATCATGTGGGAAAATGTATGCATAGGAAAAAGTCTTTGAGGAAATACAGTGTAATGCAGTATAATGTTAACAGAGCTTATCTCCCGGTTTACGGATTATGTACCATTTTAGTTTTCCTCTTTATAGTTTGAGTATATCTGTATTTCTGTTTTGGTTTTGTTTACAAAGAACATATATTTCTGTTTTGGTTATCTGTTGCTGAATAACAAACCTTCCCTAAACCTAATGCCTTAAAATAACAACCATTTTATCATGACTCATGATTCTGTGGGTTGACAGGGCTCAGATTGGTGACACTTCTGCTTCACATGATGTTGCAGTCATCTGGTTCTTGACTGCGATGGAGTAGCCTTGATGACCCCTCAAATGGCTGACCTCTTGGTGGGAAAGCTGGATTAACTAGGTCACTGGGACCACTCCGCCTTTTTCTCTCTCCTCTCTCTGTACATCTCAGGGCCCTTTTCTCTTCATGGGGTTTCTCCATGTGCTCTCTTCAGCAGGGCAGTCAGACGTTTTACATGGCGGTTTAAGCTTTCCAAAAGGCAGTATTCCAAGAGGGAGACAAGAAGTCGCCAGTCCTCTTCAAGGCTGGGCTTGGAAATGGCACAGCATCCCTTTTGCCTCATTCTATTGGCTACTGTGAGTGCTAGATCAACCCAGATTCCACGTGCAAGGAGACCACATAAAGTGTGGCTCCAGGGGGCCTGGTCCATTGGGGCCACATTTGGACTAGATATCACAACGCCTTTTTTAATGTGCAAAAATAATAAACAATTATTCTATTAAGAGGTCCTTTTGTCAGGTTTAATTCAGAGGGTTTCTAACATCAGGTTCCTCAGAAGGCAGCCCTGAGAAGAGGGTTCATGTACAAGTAATTTATTAAGGATAGACTCCCATGGACACAGGTGAGGGAGTGAGGGAACCAGGATGGATAGGGGAGGAGGCCAAGGCCATGGAGGTGAGCCTCATCCCACAGCGTTTTTCCATCCTGAGGCAGGTGAGCTGGGTCTTCACTCCCACCCCTCTCTGCTGACCCGTGGGGTGGTGGTGATAAGAATGCTGTGGCAAATACTCACTGCTCTCTGGGATCAAGACAGAATGACCCCCGAAGCCCAAGGGTGATGATGAAAAAGATCGAGGTGCTGCGTTTCAAAAGCAAAACACTCCAAAAGAGAAGAGTATACGCACATACTGAAAAGAGGGGCTCAGCGGCAGGATGGAGCACTGATATCTCCATGACGTCATGCTCTGTCTCTTGAGGAAATGCCTGTCTGTAGCCCCAGAGTACTGAAAGCACATACCACAGAGCAGAAGTGCAACTGCTTTTAATAACTTATTGGATTTATATTCCCTTGGCCTTCTTCCCCATGCTTGTCAGCCACACATGTCTACATATTAACATTTTCTTTTAATATTACCAAGTGTCTTAGTCATCTTGAGCTGCCATAACAAAATGCTACAGACTGGGTGGCTTAAACAACAGAAATTTGTTTCTCACAGGTCTAGAGTCTAGGAAGTCCAAGATCGAGATGCCAGCAAGGTAGGTTTCATTCTGAGGCCTCTTCTCTTGGCTCACAGGCAGCTGCCATCTCACTGTGTGCTCATTTGACCTCTTCTTTGTGTGCATACAGAGAAAGAGAGAATGAACTCTCTGGTGTTTTTTTCTTATGAGGACACTAATCCTATCAGATCAGGGCCCCACCATAATGACCTCATTTAACCATAATTACTTCCTTAGAAATTTCATCTCCAAATACAGCCACACTAGGGGTTAGGACTTCTATATATGAATTTCGGAGGGACACAAACATTCATTCCATGACACCAAGGAAACATATGTCGATAGACTCAGATAAGGGTATCATCATGTTTTTTCTGTCATAATATTGTTGTCTATACCTATCAAGAAGTCCAGTAATTTCTAAATGCACCAATTTTATTTAAAAACCAGGGTGACCATCAAGTCTGGAAGCATAGGTGTGATAGACAGAATAATGCCACCACCCTCCTCCCACACACCCAGCAAAGATGTCCACATCTTAATACTCAGAATCTGTGGCTATATTAGTTTACAGGTCTTTATACTAGTTTACAAAAGGAAATTTGCAGACATGATTAAATTAAGGGTTTTGAGATGAGGAGATTATCTTGGATTATCTGGGTGGGCCCAATGTGATCATAAGCGTCTTTATATGTAACAGGGAGGAAGAAGGGTCAAAGTTAGAGGACATGTGAAGACAGAAAGATAGGTTGGATTAATGTGTTTTGAGGATGGAGGAAGGGGTCACAACGAGCCAAGAAATGTGGATGGTCTCTAGAAGCAGGAAAAGGCAGGGAACAGATTCTCCCCTAGAACGTCTGAAAGGAACACAGCTTTGCTGACACCTTGCTTTTAGTCCATCTCTAAGAGGAACACGGCTCTGCTGACACCTTGATTTTAGTCCCTAAGATCCATTTCAGACTTTTGACCTGCAAAGCTATAAGATGATAAATTTGCATTGTCTTTTTAAAAAGTCCTGTTGTCTATAACTGAAATTCCAGGTGTGACACATTGTGTGAACCACTTCTTAGCTCTAGAAGTCAGATGGAAGAGTGAAATAAATAGCATCAGAACATCCAGAGATCTCTTATGGTAAAGAAGAGAGACATGTTTAATATAAATAGCTGATACTTTACTAGACACCTGGCAGATCTGTACTCTAGTCTCGCCCATGTCTAGGCAAAAAATTAGCTATAATGTTAATGTTTAATTTTTCTTGATTTTAGTGTGAAATACATTCCTTTTCATGAAGCTTTTAGGACCATTCCACTGTTGTTCTTTCCTTTTCTGAATACTGTTTAGGATTACCATAAATTTTTTTTGTTTTGACATTTAATCTATGTGTCATCTTTCTAAGATATTGTAGGCTCCTTGAAGGCTGGGATTCTGTCATGTTTTTCTAACCGTCTCCAATATGATATCACAAAGAGGTAAGCATAGACATCGCATTTCTTAAAACTAAATTACTTTTAAAAATTGAGATTCTGATTTATACCTACATGAGTAAATGGATCTCAACCATCATTGCATTGAGCATAGAATACAAATTTTAATTTATGGTATGGTAGGCTATTAGATAACTCATATTTTTAGTTGCTGAATTAATTAGGTACATTCTGGAATATTCAGGTGGTTTAAAGGCTGCATTTATTTTACTGGGTTTTGCAGGATAGAGGTGGCGGTTCCCCATTCCAGGTGCTCCTGGCAATGCCTGAGGAGCAACCAGGGTAACAAAACACAGCACATGGTGGAAAGAGGTGGAAGAGAGCAGAGTTCTTCCCCACTATGTGAGGGAGACCTTTGCTTATCTACTTGGTCACCAATGCCATCACAATGGATTTCAGCATGGTGGCAGGGCTTGTGCTGGAGTCTCATCCATAATTCTCCTGGAGACCATTTGACGCATGCTTGTGTGTCTCCACCCCTTCCTTCTTCCTGGCTAGGCTTTCTTCATGTCAGGAATCAAGCTCAGCTTGGGGAATACCCACATGAAAAATGCTCGGTGTCCCTGCTCTTAGGGATCTAGTGCTCTTGTCTGACAGTCCACGTATTACTATGTATCTCTTCAAATATGAAGGCTGTGATACACATAGGAAAAACGGCTCAAAGTCCATGGAGCAAGGGAAGAGAGCCTCTCACAGTGTAGGAAAGCTGGGTCAGATTTCCTGGAGAAGGGGACATTTGTGCTGTGACTTGGTGGAAGAGTAGGAGTTTCTGAATGGGAGATGAGCACATTCTAAGTAGACAGAACAACATATGCAAAAGCACAGGAAACAGAATAAGTTGACTAGTAAAAATTAAGACTTTTAGAGCATTTGTGTGCATGTGAATGCATATTTATATGAGTCTTTTGTAAAGTAGCATAGTGTAAATGTTAAGAGCACAGTCTGGAGCGATACTGGCTGCCCTTCACTCCCAGCTGTGCCATTTACTAACTGTGTAACTCTGGGCTTGCTTCTTAATTTCTCTGTATCTCAGTTTCTTCATTTGTAAAACAGAAATAATGACAGTATCTGCCTAACAGGGTTGTTGTGAAGATCAAATGAGCTAATAGATGTAAAGTGCTTAGAATAGATTTATATGTTAGTACATATGTAGTCAGTGCTATATATGTGTTGGCTATTTCTGTTATTATTACTATTAATAAGGGAAATATTGGGAATGAAAGTTTGAATTTTACTTAAGCAATATATATATATATATATATATATATAGAGAGAGAGAGAGAGAGAGAGAGAGAGAGAGAGAATATATAGTTATCAATTGTACCTGTCTCACCTTTTAAATGGAATAGTGAGAAACGTGTGGTGTTAGATTTTTAATATTGATGATAAATCAATTACACATTCTTGCCAATTAGTTAAGAAACACATATTTTGCCTAATTATCTCCACTATATCACAGTAATCTTTTTTTGGTGTGAAGTAAATTGATAATAAAGTGAGTCATAACCATATTAGCTAGCTGACAAGGATAAACACTGGTATTAAAAAGATATATATATATATATTTTTTTTAATAAAATTATTTTATTTATTTATTTGTTTTTGGCTGCGTTGGATCTTTGTTGCTGTGCGCGGGCTTTCTCTAGTTGTGGTGAGTGGGGGCTACTCTTCATTGTGGTGTGCGGGTTTCTCATTGCCGTGGCTTCTCTTGTTGCCGAATACGGGCTCCAGGCACATGGGCTTCAGTTGTTGTGGCTTGCGGGCTCTAGAGCACAGGCTCAGTAGTTGTGGTGCATGGGCTTAGCTACTCCGCGGCATGTGGGATCTTCCCGGACCAGGGCTCGAAGCTGTGTTCTGTGAATTGGCAGGCAGATTCTTAACCACTGCACCACCAGGGAAGCCCTAAAAAGATATTTTAAAAATAACCCACATGGACGTTAATAGAAAGTGGTGCCCATCTGCTTAGATTCACCTATGATTGATGTACTGTTAGGAAGAAATTTACTGATATGTTCCCTTGGAAGGAACAGATCTGATGGATTATGCTCACCAGCCATGACCCCAGTTTCTTTCTATTTCCTTATCTCCACTAGTTTCTCACATTTTTTTCTTTACTATATTTCTCCTCTACTCAGGTTATTAAGTAGGAAAAAAAGGAGAGGCGAGCAGAAGATTTGGTCCTTTAACTCCCGTTCATTCTCTTTCCATCCTGACCAGAATGCCAATAATGAACATTACACTATATCTCAGGCCATAATTCTTGTAATTTGGTTCCTATTCCTGTGTTTTAGTTCCTAAGTACTTCTGCTCACAAAAAAGTGGTGCTTAATATTTCTTTAATGATATTTTTACTTTAAAAGTTGTTTTACAGAAAATAATTTAAAGATTATAAATCTTTCAAATTGGATTTCATTTTCTGCTTGTCACTTTCTTCATCTCTTCTTTGACTCACCTTAAATTGAATGTATGTATATCTTCTTTTAAACTCCATCACCAATAGTGAGTGTTTGTAAGAATTAAAACATAGAGAAGCTTCAAGATGGTGGAAGAGTAAGACGCGGAGATCACCTTCCTCCCTACAAATTTATCAGAAATACATCTACATGTGGAACAACTCCTACAGAACACCTACTGAACGCTGGCAGAAGACTTAGACCTCCCAAAAGGCAAGAAACTCCCCACGTACCTGGGTAGGGCAAAAGTAAAAATGAAAAAACAGAGACAAAAGAACAGGGACGGGACCTGCACCAGTTAGAGGGAGCCGTGAAGGAGGAAAGGTTTCCACACACTAGGAAGCCCCTTCACGGGCGGAGACTGCTGGTGGCGGAGGGGGGAAGCTCCAGAGCCATGGAGGAAAGTGCAGCAACAGGGGTGCGGAGGGCAAAGCGGAGAGATTCCCGCACAGAGGAGCTGTGCCGACCAGCACACCTTCCTCCCTACAAATTTATCAGAAATACATCTACATGTGGAACAACTCCTACAGAACACCTACTGAACGCTGGCAGAAGACTTAGACCTCCCAAAAGGCAAGAAACTCCCCACGTACCTGGGTAGGGCAAAAGTAAAAATGAAAAAACAGAGACAAAAGAACAGGGACGGGACCTGCACCAGTTAGAGGGAGCCGTGAAGGAGGAAAGGTTTCCACACACTAGGAAGCCCCTTCACGGGCGGAGACTGCTGGTGGCGGAGGGGGGAAGCTCCAGAGCCATGGAGGAAAGTGCAGCAACAGGGGTGCGGAGGGCAAAGCGGAGAGATTCCCGCACAGAGGAGCTGTGCCGACCAGCACTCACCAGCCCGAGACGCTTGTCTGCTCACCCGCCGGGGCGGGCGGGGCTGTGAGCTGAGGCTCTGGCTTCCGTCAGATCCCAGGCAGAGGACTGGGGTTGGCGGCATGAGCACAGCCTGAGGGGGCTAGTAAGTCACAGCTAGCCCGGAGGGAGTCCGGGGAAAAGTCTGGACTGGTCGAAGAGGCAAGAGACTTTTTCTTCCCTCTTTTGTTTCCGGGTTTGCGAGGAGAGGGGATTAAGAGCACCGCTTAAAGGAGCTCCAGCGACGGGCGTGAGCTGCGGCTATCAGTGCGGACCCCAGAGACGGGCATGGGAAGCTAAGGCTGCTGCTGCCACCACCAAGAAGCCTGTGTGCGAGCACAGGTCACTATCCACACCACCACTCCTGGGAGCCTGTGCAGCCCCCCACTGCCAGGGTCCCGTGATCCAGGGACAACTTCCCCGGTAGAACGCACGGCACGCCTCAGGCTGGTGCAATGTCACGCCGGCCTCTGCTGCCACAGGCTCACCCTGCATCCGTACCCCTCCCTCCCCCGGCCTGAGTGAGCCAGAGCCCCCAAATCAGCTGCTCCTTTAACCCCGTCCTGTCTGAGAGAAGAACAGACACCCTCAGGCGACCTACACGCAGAGGCGGGGCTAAATCCAAAGCTGAAACCCAGGAGCTATGTGAACAAACAGGAGAAAGGGAAATTTCTCCCAGCAGCCTCAGGAGCAGCGGATGAAATCTCCACAATCAACTTGTACCCTGCATCTGTGGAACACCTGAATAGACAATGAATCATCCCAAATTTAGGAGGTGGACTTTGGGAGCAACGAGATATATATATATATTCCCTTTTTCTCTTTTTGTGAGTGTGTATGTGTATGCTTCTGTGTGTGATTTTGTCATAATAGCTTTGCTTTTACCATTTGTCCTAGGGTTCTGTCTGCCCATTTTTTTTTAATTCCTTAAAAAAATCTTTTTTTCCTTAATAATTTTTTTATTTTAATAACTTTATTTTATTTTACTTTACTTTATTTTATTTTACCTTCTTTCTTTCTTTCTCTTTTTTCTCGCTTTTATTCTGAGCCATGTGGAGGACAGGCTCTTGGTGCTCCAGCCAGGCGTCAGGGCTGTGCCACTGAGGTGGGAGAGGCAAGTTCAGGACACTGGTCCACAAGAGACCTCCCAGCTCCATGTAATATCAAACGGCGAAAATCTCCCAGAGTTCTCTATCTCAGTGCCAAGACCCAGCTCCACTCAAAGACCAGCAAGCTACAGTGCAGGACACCCCATGCCAAACAACTAGCAAGACAGGAACACAACCCCATCCATTAGCACAGAGGCTGCCTAAAATCATAATAAGGCCCAGACAACCCAAAACACACCACCAGATGTAGACCAGCCCACCAGAAAGACAATATTGAGCTTCATCCACCAGAACACAGGCACTAGTCCCCTGCACCAGGAAGCCTGCACAACCCACTGACCCAGACTTAGCCACTGGGGACAGAAACCAAAAATAACAGAAACTACAAACCTGCAGTCTGTGAAATGGAGACGCCAAACACAGTAAGTTAAGAAAAATGAGAAGACAGAGAAACACACAGCAGATGAAGGAGCAAGACAAAGACCCACCAGACCTAACAAATGAAGAGGAAATAGGCAGTCTACCTGGTAAAGAATTCAGAATAATGATAGTAAAGATGATCTAAAATCTTGGAAATAGAATGGAGATAACACAAGAAATGTTTAACAAGGACCTAGAAGAACTAAAGAGCAAACAAAAAATGATGAACAACACAATAAATGAAACTAAAAATTCTCTACAAGGGAACGATAGTAGAATGACTGAGGCAGAACGGATAAGTGACATGGAAGATAAAAAAGTGGAAATAACTACTGCAGAGCAGAATAAAGCAAAAAGAATGAAAAGAATTGAGGACAGTGTCAGAGACTTCTGGGACAACATTAAATGTGCCAACATTCAAATTATAAGGGTCCTAGAAGAATAAGAGAAAAAGAAAGGGACTGAGAAAATATTTGAAGAGATTATAGTTGGAAACCTCCCTAATATGGGAAAGGAAATAGTTAATCAAGTCCAGGAAGCACAGAGAGTCCCATACAGGATAAATCCAAGGAGAAACACACCAAGACACATATTAATCAAACTATCAAAAATTAAATACAAAGAACAAATATTAAAAGTGGCAAGGGAAAAACAACAAGTAACATATAAGGGAATCCCCATAAGGTTAACAGCTGAACTTTCAGCAGAAACTCTGCAAGCCAGAAGGGTGTGGCAGGATATATTTAAAGTGATGAAAGAGAAAAACCTACAACCAAAATTACTCTACCCAGCAAGGATATCATTCAGATTTGATGGAGTAATTAAAAGATTTACAAACAAGCAAAAGCTAAGAGAATTCAGCACCACCAAACCAGCTTTACAACAAATGCTAAACAAACTTCTCTAGGCAGGAAACACAAGAGAAGGAAAAGACCTACAATAATAAACCCAAAACAACTAAGAAAATGGTAATAGGAACATACATACCGATAATTACCTTAAAAGTAAATGGTTTAAATGCTCCAACCAAAAGACATAGACTGGCTGAATGGATACAAAAACAAGACCTGTGTATATGCTGTCTACAAGAGACCCACTTCAGACCTAGAGACACATACAGATTGAAAGTGAGGGGATGGAAAAAGATATTCCATGCAAATGGAAATCAAAAGAAAGCTGGAGTAGCAATTCTCATATCAGACAAAATAGACTTTAAAACAAAGACTAATACAAGAGACAAAGAAGGACACTACATAATGATCAAGCGATCAATCCAAGAAGAATATATAACAATTGTAAATATTTATGCATGCAACATAGGAGTACCTCAATACATAAGGCAAATACTAACAGTCATAAAAGGGGAAATCAACAGTAACACAATCATAGTAGGGGACTTTAACACCCCACTTTCACCAATGGACAGATCATCCAAAATAGAAATAAGGAAACATAAGCTTTTTTTTTTTTACATCTTTATTGGAGTATAATTGCTTTACAATGGTATGTTAGTTTCTGCTTTATAACAAAGTGAATCAGTTATACATATGTTGCCATATCTTTTCCCTCTTGCGTCTCCTTCCATCCCACCCTCCCTATCCCACCCTTCCAGGCGGTCACAAAGCACCGAGCTGATCTCCCTGTGCTATGCGGCTGCTTCCCGCTAGCTATCTACCTTACATTTGTTAGTGTATATATGTCCATGCCTCTCTCTCGCTTTGTCCCAACTTACCCTTCCCCCTCCCCATATCCTCAAGTCCATTCTCTAGTAGGTCTGTGTCTTTATTCCTGTCTTACCCCTAGGTTCTTCATGACATTTTTTTCTTAAATTCCATATATATGTGTCAGCATATGGTACTTGTCTTTCTCTTTCTGACTTTCTTCACTCTGTATGACAGACTCTAGGTATATCCACCTCATTACAAATAGCTCAATTTTGGGAAACACAAGCTTTAAATGATACATTAAACAAGATGGACTTAATTGATATTTATAGGACATTCCATCCAAAAACAACAGAATACACATTCTTCTCAAGTGCTCATGGAACATTCTCCAGGATAGGTCATATCTTGGGTCACAAATCAAGCATTGGTAAATTTAAGAAAATTGAAATTGTATCAACTATCTTTTCCGACCACAACACTATGAGACTAGGTATCAATTACAGGAAAAAATCTGTAAGAAATACAAACACATGGAGGCTAAACTGCACACTATTTAATACCCAAGAGATCACTGATGAAATCAAAGAGGAAATCATAAAATACCTAGAAACAAATGACAATGAAAGCACAATGACCCAAAACCTATGGGATGCAGCAAAAGCAGTACTAAGAGGGAAGTTTATAGCTATACAAGCCTACCTTAAGAAAAAAAAAAGCATCTCAAATAAACAATCTAACCTTACACTAAAGCAATTAGAGAAAGAAGAACAAAAATACCCCAAAGTTAGCAGAAGGAAAGAAATCATAAAGATCATATCAGAAGTAAATGAAAAAGAAATGAAGGAAACGATAGCAAAGATCAATAAAACTATGATACAAATAGATGGAGAGACATACCATGTTCTTGGTTGGAAGAATCAACATTGTGAAAATGAACTTAACTACCCAAAGCAACTAAAGATTCAATGCAATCCCTATCAAACTACCACTGGCATTTTTCACACAACTAGTACAAAAAAATTCACAATTTGTATGGAAACACAAAAGACCCTGAATAGCCAAAGCAATGTTGAGAAAGAAAAACGGAATTGGAGGAATCAGGCTACCTGACTTCAGACTATACTACAACTACAGTAATCAAGACAGTATAGTACTGGCACAATAACAGAAATATAGATCAATGGAACAGGATAGAAAGCCCAGAGATAAACCCACACACATATGGTCACCTTATCTTTGATAAAGGAGGCAAGAATACGCAGTGGAGAAATGACAGCCACTTCAAGAAGTGGTGCTGGGAAAACTGGACAGCTACATGTAGAAGAATGAAATTAGAACACTCCCTAATACCATACACAGAAATAAACTCAAAATGGATTAAATACCTAAATGTAAGGCCAGACACCATCAAACTCTTAGAGGGAAACATAGGCAGAACACTCTATGACATAAATCACAGCAAGATCCTTTTTGACCCACCTCTTAGAGAAATGGAAATAAAAAGAAAAATAAACAAATGGGACTTAATGAAACTCCAAAGATTTTGCACAGCAAAGGAAACCATAAACAAGACGAAAAGACAACCCTCAGAATGGGAGAAAATATTTGCAAATGAAGCAACTGACAAAGGATTAGTCTCCAAAATTTACAAGCAGTTCAGTAACAAAAAACCAAACAATCCAATAATGGATTGGGTTAAGACCTAAATAGACATTTCTCCAAAGAAGATATACAGATTGCCAACAAACACATGAAAGAATGTTCAACATCATTAATCATTAGAAAATGCAACTCAAAACTACAATGAGATATCATTTCACACCAGTCAGAATGGCCATCATAAAAAAATGTACAAACAATAAATGCTGAAGAGGGTGTGGAGAAAACGGCACCCTCTTGCACCGTTAGTGGGAATGTAAATTTATACAGCCACTATGGAGAACTGTATGGAGATTGCTTAAAGAACTAAAAGTAGAACTACCATATGACCCAGCAATCCCACTACTGGGCATATACACTGAGAAAACCATAATTCAAAAAGAGTCATGTACCAAAATGTTCATTGCAGCTCTATTTACAATAGCCAGGACATGGAAGCAACTGAAGTGTCCATCAACAGGTGAATGGATGAAGAAGATGTGGCACATACATACAATGGAATATTACTCAGCCATAAAAAGTAACGAAACTGAGTTATTTGTAGTGAGGTGGATGGACCTAGAGACTTTCATACAGAGTGCAGTAAGTCAGAAAGAGAAAAACAAATACTGTATGCTAACACGTATATATGGAATATTAAAAAAAAAAGAAAGAAAGAAAGGAAAATGGTCAGAAGAACATAGGGGAAAGACGGGAATAAAGATTCAGACCTACTAGAGAATGCACTTGAGGATACGGGGAGGGAGAAGGGTAAGCTGGGCCAAAGTGAGAGAGTGACATGGGCATATATACACTGCCAAACATAAAATAGATAGCTAGTGGGAAGCAGCCACATAGCACAGGGAGATCAGCTCCGTGCTTTGTGACCACCTTGAGGGGTGGGATAGGGAGGGTGGGAGGGAGATGCAAGAGGGAAGAGACATGGGGACATATGTATATGTATAACTGATTCACTTTGTTATAAAGCAGAAACTAGCACACCATTGTAAAGCAATTATACTCCAATAAATATGTTAAAAAAAAAAGAATTGGAACAGTGGTTCATCTCACTTTGACTGTGTGGATGTTAGCCTTGGCATAAGGGATAGTGATTAGAGTGGAAAATACCTATTGGATTCCTTGATTATGTTGCACTTCTTGACGTTGATCTTATCAATGGAATTCATGGAGTTGAGGGGAAAAGAACTATTTGCATAAAGTTTTCATAAACTTAGAAATATCTGGATTTAATATTATATTTATATTATTTATATTATGGTTTATGAGACATAATATAGGAACTAGTTCTAAATGTATTTTATGTATGGAAGAATGGGGCAACCGATGATTTAGCATTCAAAGGCCAATTCAATTTTTTGTTATTTTTCTTATCATCCTTCTTTGAGGATAATCTCTGCCGAATCCTTTTAAAGTTTCAGCAGTTTCTTTATCAGTGAAGAACTTAAACCATCCCTCCCCCCATGTCAAGAGCCTCAAAATTATCCTATTAACTTACAAAAATATCTTCTTTATGAGCCTCATGTAGGATTAATTGGCTCCTTCTCCATTTTTTATTAGATGTCACCTATAATAACTTGTGAATGTCTATTCACTTTTTCCAGGGTTTACAAATGTCCCAACAGATAGAGCATTGTGACATAATTAGTCAAATCAGATAGAGCATTGTGACATAACTAGTCAAATCTTGACTTCGAGCAGTTTCAGCTTTGGCAAATATAAGACCTAATTTGAAGTCTAGGGAGTCTGAATATTGGGAAGAAAGAAAACCCCTTAAATATCTATGACATAAAGATGATGTACAGAATCTCCTGCTTTTTGAAATGAGGAAAAATGATTTTGCCCAGTCTACTGCTAACAAAGTTATGGAGAGTTGTCAGTACTTTGGGGCACATTTAGATAAAATTTAATTGTAAAGCTTAAGTGAAATCCTACCAAGGCCATAAGGCTAAAGTTCAAAGAAGGAAGGGAAATGCTTGTCGGAGGTTTATCACCAGGAGAAATTTTAATAAAAACTACAGTTTCTGAGGGGATTAATGTTACCTTGAGTGCTCCTATTCCAAGGATTTGAATGATAGCTTAACTATCTACCTAGAAAAATAGATGTTTGTAGTTTTATGAAAACTTATGATTAAATCCACCAGTAATTACACTTTACTTCTATAAGTTCTATATTTATCAAGTTTCAACATTAATTATAATCCTTAAATTTTTTTCTTCCAGTTTTATTGAGGTATCATTGACATACCACACTGTATAAGTTTAAGGTATACAGCATGATGATTTGACTTATATACATCATGAAATGATTTTCACAATAAATTTAGTGAACATCCATCATCTAATAGAGATACAAAATAAAAGAAAAAGAAAAAATATTTTTCCTTGTGATGAGAACTCTTAGTATTTACTCCCTTAACAGCTTTCATGTATAACACACAGCAGTACTAATTATTAAATCTTGTATATTACAACCCCAATACTTATTTATCTTGTAACTGGAAGTTTCTACCTTTTAACCACCTTCATTCAATTCCTCTTCCCCCTTACCACCTGCCTCTGGTAGCCAAAAAATCTGATCTCTTTTTCTATGAGTTTTGTTTGTTTTTGAAGTACAATTGTCCTACAACACTGTGTTAATTCCTAGTGCACAACATAGTGATTCAATATTTCTGTACATTAAAAAATGATCATCATTACAATGTTTAAAATTTAAGACATTGCATCCAAAATTTTAGGGACTACATCTATATTGCATGTGCTTGTGCTTGTGGTGTCTAGCTTTTAATAATGATTTTTAATAATGATTCTCTGTGGGAATGCCTCAAAGGAACCAAAAAATATGAAAGCTTTGACTAGTCATATGAATATTATTCATTTTTAAACTAGTTACATAGTCAGTTTTTGTATATTTGGTAACCTTCTGCACAAGCTATTACATTACCTTTATTAATCAGTGTTCATTAAAAGAAAAGAATTAACATGGGAATCTGGAATATAGGACTCTGTAGTCTCTTGCAGGGGGAGATGGGAATCTCTATGGGGACTCCTGGGGTTCCTGGGGAGGAAAGTGAAGGAGACTATAGGATACAAAGCTGTGGGCAACCCCTAGGTAAGAGAATCCTGGACAAATAATTTAATTTGAGAGCTGATGCATAAAATTAGAGGTGAAAGTAGGGTCTGGTTGTCAGAATGAGGAAGAAGGGCAGGAAAGGATGGGGTGGAGGACAGAGCCAGTGAATGGAATACTGCAGAGAAGGCCAGGGAGCACCAGGTGAAGGGGAAGCTGGAAGACTCTGCTGAACAATAAGCCAGCAAGAGCCTCACTGGGGCAGGATCCAGAGAGCCAGACTCTTTCAAAGGCCCTGCACTTGGGTCACATTAAGAGAAAAGTATTCATCAACAGATTGGAAAGCAATAAAGTACTATCATCCCCTACGTCTCTGTTTAGAGGCAAAGGAGTCAAGACATCAATAGAATATGATACCATCCTTCTAAAATTTTTTAATTCCTCCAAAGCTAATAGTGCAATTGCTAGTATTGAACTTTACTTTTATACCCTTTTTTGTTGTTGTTTTGTACAGTTTAGCTAGTTTCTATTAGAGAGGACAGAGAAATAGGCAGAAATGAACAAAGGAAGAGAGAAGAAAGTGGAGAAAGCCCCATATTGTCCACAAATATTACAATGTACTTGTAACTAATTGGATGAGCTTGGGATAAAAGAAAGTGCTGTCTTTCTTTTTACATGGTTCATTACTGCTTCACACAGAATAATTTTTTTTAAGGACTTACATTTATCATGGTAATAATAAGTGGAATTAGTCTGAGAAGTTTGGGATAATTTGCATCTTCTTGTCCTCTAAATATTGTTAGTGAGGTGTCTATAGAAGTACTGAGGAGGAAGTTACATTGTGATTTAATAGTAACCACGACAAAAGCAACAACAATCTTCCTAATATTTTATGCTTTGAAAACCATTTTTCACATACTTTATTAATTTGTTCCTAATAGGAGATATGATGATCCCCATTTTTCTGATGAGGAAACTAAGATCTTGAGCTGAGTGTGGCCAGTCAGCCTGTCTGGTCCAGACCCCCTTACCTCAATCTGCAGCTCTTTCCACATTAAGACGGGTTAACTGGCTGGCTGACAGCAGTGTCTCCCTGAGACTGTGGAGAAAAGCCAAATGGGAATTTTCAAGTCAAAGAGTGGGAGTGGCCATGTCTAAGAAGAGAAATGGTGAGGAAAGCCTCATTGGACATAACGTGGATGTGAAAGCTGCTGACAGAACTTAGTGATGTCATCAGGTGACAGTTGGTCCAGAGTAGGAATTTGATTCAACCTGTGGTGCCACAACCTGATTAGTTTGTGTCATATAACACTATTAGTTCAAAAATTTTGAGCGTGCACACTCAGTTTTTATGCATTTCTAGAATATGTACATGTATGTATATTAATCTGTTTTATACTTTATAAAACAGAGACAAAAATAAAGTTTGGATTAAGAAGATAAAAATACAGTAGAAGTCCTAAAATTTTTTTCCTTGTACCTGTTGTCTTCTAATACGTAACTTGAAACTGTCTTCTACATACCCTCTAGTTGTTCTTTGTGGCTCAGGGATTCTGTCATTTATAACCTGTGTTTGAATAATGAGCTTTGTCTGAAGAGTTCTTTTCCAGGACACTAGTTACCTTATTTTCTGCAACTGCATTTTCAATATATATTCATTTGGTCATCTTAATGAGCTCTCCATAAATCTCATTGCACATATTCTTTCCAGAAAGATTCAGTTGCTTGTCTTATAATGCTCCACTGAAGACATCTAATTTAACCTTCATTTAACTAGACATGAGCCCAGATAAATATGTCTGGATCCAGGGCCAAATAAATGTCTAGCCAAAATCAGAGGACATGCCATCATGAGTTTCAGCTACTGACATGTTTTGTCTAGAGTTGCAAGGTTTATGTTTTATTTTCCCTGTGTTTGGCAAGTGTGTTCATTTATTTCAGGAATTTTATTTTTGGGATAAACATTTCTCGTATCTCATTTATCTAAATAAACTGAAGGAAAAAAAGAAGAGTAATTCCTTTACTGATTTCTTTGATCCAGATTCTCAGAATGCTAAGAGATTGGAGGCTGTGTGGAGTTTGATTTTTCCTTCCACAAGGACAAAGCAATAGCTTGTAAGGATTCCCTTATTTTTCTTGAGATACACATATCAACCAGAAATTTCTATTTGCAATATAGCAAATATATGGTCAGTTTTCTCAATCTCTCTCCTTTCTAGATAAGGAGGGATACAAAACCATACTATTTTCCAGATACGTGTTACATGTTGATAGGTAATACAGAAAACAAGTTTGAGGAAAAACAACAGCCCTCTTGTCCCCATCCTCACAAAAGTCACTATGAATTTCTGTCATTGTACTTAAATTATGTGCAAAAGCTGTAGATTTTGCCAGAATACGTCCTCGAAACATCAAATAGCTGGTTGAACATGTCATATCTCTGCTACGGGCTGAATCCCGCTTGTAGGCAACTGACTGGGAGTCATGAGGGCCCTGTGTGCTCAAAGGAAAGGCGCTGTGAGGGATTCTTCCCCAAAGTCCTCTTTTCTCTCCAGGCAGTGGAGAGGTAGGCATCGTAAGTCCAGAGTAAGTTTTCAAAGGGAGAGAAAAGTTGATGATTTCCCAGTCCATTCCACTTTCCATTCTAACTCATTCCTGGAGTCGTAGGGGCTCTCTGACTTGACCACAATGGGGTAAATACTCACCTGATACTGGTGGAGTTCACCAACAAGAGCTGCTTCGCCTTATCCTGCTTACGTGAACAGGATGTGGAAACTTGCATCGCTGCTGGCAGCACACTGGACAGATTTCTGGAAAAGAATTCTCATTCGTTGGACAGAGAGTTTGGAAGAGAATTTTTGTGTTGGTTTTTTTTCTTTTGCTAAAGAGAGATTTTTTTTTTGTCTTTTCAAAAGTGGAATTTTAGGTTCACTACATGTTTAATGATATAAGCTCCGAATGGCTTATTTGAAGAAGTCATTTGGATTTAATAAGCATTGACCTTTGTAATTAAGAACATGATTCTGTATGTGTGTTTTTATTTTATTTATTTTATTCTATTTTATTTATTTACTTTTCTTCTTAGCCTTGGCCAACTATTTCCCACTGGGTGAAGGACTTAACAAACTACTGATTTTGGAGGCTAAACATCAAGTGTCAGCTGGGCAGGCCCTGGACCATCCCTGGGTCCTCATGACTGCAGGATCTTCCATGAAGAATCTTTAGAGGGTCATTTCCCAAAACTTCATGCGGAAGGCATCTCCCCAACCCCAGAATCCCAGATCTGCACAATCTTCTAAGTGATGTTCTTATCATAAATCAAGGCATATGTGGAGCAAGAGAAACTTAAAGGTAGAAGAATCACCACTATCTGCACTTTAGTGAGCAGATGAACTTTAAAATCACTTTATCCAATTTCAAGCCAGATACATTAACTTCATTAATAGCATTACGTCAGTAGGGACCATTTCATCATGATTAAGGCACCCTAAAGCTCCAGGGATCTGAGAGTATGTGGTTATTGTTGGATAACGGTGACTTTCACTTATAACATTTTTTGATCTATAATTTGTCCCATATTTATATAGGAAATAAATTCTCCAAAATTACTGTTGTAAACGATGACTAACATAGTAAATACTTAGTGCATTTATGTAATAGGAAAGAGTAGATAAAGAAAATCTCTTAATAATTGGTGGATTAAATAAAATATGAGATTATAGGAATAAGGGATGAATATGTGAGGGAAAGATGAATCAGAGACATAGCAGGCATTGTTAGATATGGAGAATAAATGTACTTATCCTGAAATTACTGATTTGCAGTTAAGACCAGTATATGGTGTTATTAACCCCTGGATAACACTCAGGATAGTTACAGGTGTCTGTTAATTCCATATTTAGTCTGCAAGTATTCATAGAAATTGTTAATTATGGGGCATATAAAAAAGCTTAGCAGGTAACAAGATAAAAATAAACCAGTGGGACTACCTCAAACTAAAATGTTTCTGTATAGCAAAGGAAACAACAAAACCGAAAGGCAACCCACAGAATGGAAAAGAATATTTGCAAACCATATATCTGATAAGAGGTTAATCTCCAATATAAAATGAACTTGTATAGCTCAATAGTAAAAAACAAACAAACAAACAAAAAAACAAACTAATAAACCCAATTTTTAAAATGGGCTAAGGGCTTGAATAGACATTTCTCTGAAGAAGATGTATAGATGGCCATCAGGTACATCATCAGGGAAATGCAAATCAAAACCACAGTGAGATATCACTTCACACCTGTCATTAACAAAACAAAAGACAACAAGTGTTGGCAAGGATGTGGAGAAAAGGGAATCCTTGTACACTGTTGATGAGAATGTAAATTGGTACAGCCACTATGGAAAACAATATGGCAGCTTCTCAAAAAATTAAAATAGAACTACTGTATGATCCAGCAATCTAACTTCTGGGTATTTATCCAAAAGAACTGAAGTCAGGATCTGAAAGAGAGATAAACACTCCTATGTTCATTGTGTATTGTTTACAAAAGCCAAGATGTGGAAACAACCTAAATGCCCATCTGCAGATAAATGCATAAGAAAATGTGGTGTATACATACAATGGAATACTATTCAGCCTTAGAAAAGAAGGAAATTCTGCAGTATGTGACAACATGGATGAACCTTGAGGGCATTATTCTTAACTGAATAATCCAGTCACAGAAAAATAGATACCGCATGATTCCACTTATATGAGGTATCTAAAATATTCGAATTCATAGAATCGAAGAGTGGAATGGTTAGTTGTCAGGGTCTGAGGGGAGGAGGAAATGGGGAGTCAGTAATTAATGAGTGTAAAGTTTTAGTCAAGCAAGTTTCTAGAGATCAGCTGTACAACCTTGTATCTATAGTCAACAATACGTAATATACTGTACACTTAACATTTGTTAAGAAGATAGATCTCATCTTACCACAATAAAATTAAAAAACCAAAAATGAATTTTAAGATTCTGTAGCTATCCATCAGAAGCTTACAATCTAATTGGACCATTATTCACTGGAAAATGGGATTTTACAGAATCAGACAATAGTGATATTTTTCTACTGTTAGCATCCATCACCCACCAGAGTTTACAAAGGAATATGTATGTGATCATCTTGCTTCATTCCTCTACTGTCAACTTTTTTTTGGTTAGCCCGGGTTTCTTCCAGAATCATTTAATCAAATAACTTGACGGCTCTAAATACCCAGCATGGAATAATTTTAAGTGGTGTATTAAAAGAAATAAACTCCAAAACTCAGTTCTCCAGGCAAGGCACATATAGTCTGATCCCTTGTACAATAAATTTTTGCAAAGTGATACAAAGACTGAAATATTATTAAGTATATCACTTAATATCACTCTTTGAATGGATAAATATAGTAAATAGTGATTCATCAGCTGACATCACTTTATTTTGTTAAGTACAATAATAAAATACTAGAGTGACATTTAGTATAACCATAAAATCAGTCTTAATTTTCTATTTTATTTTTCTCTTTTAGGTTATATAAATGGAACAATTGTGTGTGATATATAAATGTGAATGTTAATTACTGACAGAAATATTTCCAGTATAAATTGTAATGCTGTATCATATACAGAAAACAGTGGTTAATTCCTTTACTGTAGAAAAAATACAAATTCATTAAAAAATAGAAAAAAAATGGGCAAATATCTTGACAGGTAGTTCATAAAAATACAAATGGCTAATAAGCATGTGAAAATGCTCAATTTCACTCATAATTTAAAAATGAAAATTAAAACAACAAAGAGATAGGAATTTTTCACCTACCAGATGAATGCAGTTTGACACTTGGATAAAATGTCTGGTGGAGGTTGCAGGAAAGCAGACATTGTCATGCACCCTTGAGACAGAGGAGTGCAAGCTGTTTTCACTTCACGGGGGGGAAAGTTTGGCAGCAATATCTATTCAAATTAAAAATGCAGTGCCCCTTTGACCTAATAGTGGCATTTCTAGAAATTTGCCCTATCCATATTCTTGCCAAAGTGTGAAAAGATAATACGTGAAAAAGTGTATAAAGCATTATTTATATAAACAAGAATCCCAAGAGAATGCCCATCGGTACAGGAACTCTTTAAATAAAGCATGGTACATCTAAGCATAGGGCAACTCCACATTAAAAATGACGTGGTAGATCTGTATGTTATGTTATGTGATATGTTATTGTGTAAAATGAAAAGGCAAGGTGCAGAGAACTATTACAGTATGGTCTCATTTGTGTGAAAAATGCATTTAGAAGCCTGAAAGTTGTAAGAATTTGATGAAGATAGTGATTATATCTGCGGGAAAAAAAAAAGTAGGAGGTCTGGGGTGGAAGGGAAAGGTTTATTTTCATTTTATACCTATTTCTACCTTAAATTTTAAAAAACTGATGTATTTACTTTGTCTATAGTGAAAGAAAATCCAGTTGAAAATACAAGTGGCAGAAGTGAAAAAATCAAAAAGAGAGAAGCTTGAATAAGCAGTCCTAAAAAAATTGGGGACTGACTGACTAAGCTGTGAAAACTAGTTCTTTATATAATTGGAAGTTTTATATCTTTTCCAATTGAAATTTTTCAATTGAAAAAGTACAAGCAATAAAAGTACAAGTAATAAAAACTCTAATGCTAGATGTAGAAAACAAACTTATGGTTACCAAAGGGGAAAGTGGGGGAGGGAAAAATTAAGAGTTTGGGATTAACATACACACACACACACACACACACACACACATATATATAGCACAGGGAACTATATTCAATGTCTTGTAATAACCTATGATGGAAAAGAATCTGAAAAAGATTATATATATATATATATCTATA
>NW_020172369.1:331691-427249 GCF_003031525.2 Neophocaena asiaeorientalis asiaeorientalis
TATATATATATATCTATATATATATCTATATATAGCTGAATCACTTTGCTGTATACCTGAAACTAACACAACTTTGTGAATCAGCTATACTCCAATACAAAATTCTAATGCTAATACTTTCAGACTTCTTAAACGAATAGAAATAGCTTTAACATTCAGTCATGTTATTCTAACATTTATTGAACACAGTATTACTCTGTGCCAAGAACTATGCCCAACACCTTTAATATATATTATCTTGTTTACTCTTCACAACAAATTTACGATGCATGTATTATTCCTAATTTGATTTTACACATAGCTCAGAGATGTGCAGTAACTTATTCATGATCACACAGCAGGTAAATAGCTCTGGAATTAGAAACTCAGAACTCCGCCCACAATCTCTATGTTGGATTACTTCTAGGAGATTAGAATGCAAGAGGAAGGCTCTGAGGTCTTAGATTTTGTCTATATTGACACAGAGAAATAGTGGAATACAGTATTACCTGAAGGTATGGCATAAATATTTGTAATATCCATGGATAATTTACTTTCATGTCCTTTGCTTATGCAGGTTACCCAGATTTAAAGAGCCCACCTGCAGGCATCCTCTAATCCAGGGGTCCCCAACCCCTGGCTGCGGACCGGTACCGGTCAGAGACCTGTTATGAACCGGGCCGCACAGCAGGATGTGAGAGGTGGGCTAGCGAGCGAAGCTTCACCTGCCGCTTCCCATCGCTCGCATTACCGCCTGAACCATCTCCCCTGCCAAGTCTGTGGAAAAATTGTCTTCCACGAAACCGGTCCCTGGAGCCAAAAAGATTGGGGACCGCTGCTCTAGTCCAGAGTCAGCACTGGGTTATTGTGGGGCCAACAAAGGGTGTTGAATGCAGGGCATGGAGAAATGTTTAGGAGGGGTAGGGCTGGCTAGGAAGATGGGTCGAGCCTCAGAGATGAACAACGGCAGGGAGCTTGGAATCCAGGGAGGCAGTCTGGGGCAGCAGGGACGAGACAAGAAGCATCAGGAACCCAGGTAGAGGGAGACAATAAGAACTCAGTGCCCCAGGAGATGAGCCTGACACTGAGTCCAGTGTTCCTCAGGGTCAGAGCCCTTGTTTACATGGCAACTAGGTACCATTAGTGAGAAAACCTATAAGAGGGAAGGACCGAGGGGCAGACAGTTGCTCATGACACCTACATTTTTAACTTCTCAAGGGCAGGGACCAGACCTTATTTATTTTTGAAACCCCAGAGCCTGGTAATGTGCACTTAGCAGGCACTCACTGTTTGAAACTGAAATGTGGACAGTTCTCCCCCTGCCCTTGCCCCAAGGATTCCCTGCTTAGCAGCCAAAGTTCCCATTGATCTAAATCTCTTAATCATTTGTAGAAGTTGGGTGGATGAGATGGGAAAGGCTCAAGATGTCTAGCGGGATGTACACTGAATTTTCATGAGCAGAAAAAACACCCTTCTTTTTCCTGCTAGCTATTTGTGGACCGTCACTAACAGTCCAGAACCCTTTAAAGGATTTTGAATGGAGGGCTGTGGGTTAGGTAATGTCCCCTTCACTCCAACTTTTGTAAAGTTCTTACAAATCAACTCACTTTGGTTTTAGTTGTCTCTCTGAAAAATTCATAGTTCTTTCACAGGCTCACTTTCTTGTTATGTTGATTTGATGTGACAAGGAACTTGTAGGTCATATTTAACACCCCAGGATGGAGTTTGTCCCACCCTCTTCTCTCCACCACAAAGAAACAGTCTAAGGAGCAAATCAACTACATTCCCGGCTGTATCATCTTCCAAAATTTTATTTTTGAATAAAATGATTTTGACAGTTCTACAAATCACCGAATTTTGTAGTCAACTCCTGAGAGAAAAATATAAATTCGCAATTTTTTCATATGTGTCGACCCTCTTCTACCATCCTCTGGTGAAATTAGGTATTGCAAACCAATTTTAAAATATTTGGATATTCTTCACTTGGACATTGCTAATATGAACTAAGTGAAAAGAAACAGATTATTTTATAAAAGATAATTAAATCTCACATTTCCTTTTACATTTCATTTTTTTACTTTTATGAAATCACTTCTCTCTTTCTCTAATAGAGAAAACAGGTTTATCCTGAATAATAATACCAACTTCCTCTTTCATCACCGTCTAATATCCATTTAGATTTTGTCTTGCATTATTATTTGTTCTGAATTTTCTTATCTTAGTATATTCTGTCTTACCCTTTCTCCCTGTCTCCTGGTGGTTATGTGATTGTTTACTATTATCTTTGCTTGCATATTTTAAAAATGTTTCTCAAAAAGATCCACCTTCTTTGATATAAGGTGATAACTACATTTTGAGGAGTTCTATGTTTGATTGACAAAATCTGAATAACAGAAATCATGCGGGTTATGGTTCAAGATGGCAGAGTAGAAGGACGTGCTCTCACTCCCTCCTGTGAGAACACAGGAATAACAATTAAATGCTGAACAAACATTGACAGGAAGACACTGGAACTGACCAAAAAAGATACCCCACATCCAAAACCAAATGAGAAGCCACAATGAGATGGTAGGAGGGACGCAATCACAATAAAATCAAATCCCATAACTTCTGGGTGGGGGACTCACAAACTGGAGAACAGATATACCACAGAAGTCCACCCACTGGAGTGAAGGTTCTGAGCCCCATGTCAGGCTTCCCAACCTGGGGGGTCTGGTAACGGGAGTTGGAATTCCTAGAGAATCAGACTTTGAAGGCTAGCGGGATTTGATTGCAGAACTTCAACAGGACTGGGGGAAACAGAGGCTCCACTCTTGGAGGGCACACACAAAGTAGTGTGCGCATCAGGACCCAGGGGAAGGAGCAGTGACACCATAGAAGACCGAACCAGACTTACCTGCTAGTGTTGGAGGGTCTCCTGCAGAGGCAGGGGGTGGTTCTGTCTCACCGTGAGGAAAAGGACACTGGCAGCAGAAATTCTGGGAAGTACTCCTTAGGGTGACCCTCCCAGAGTCTGCCATTAGCCCCACCAAAAAGCCCAGGTAGGCTCCAGTGTTGGGTTTCCTCAGGGCAAACAATCAACAGGGAGGGAACCCAGCCCCACCCATCAGCAGTCAAGTAGATTAAAGTTTTACTGAGCTCTGCCCACCAGAGCAACAGCCAGCTGTACCCACCACCAGTCCCTCTAGTCAGGAAACTTGCACAAGCCTCTTAGAGAGCCTCATCCACCAGAGGGGGGAGAGCAGAAGCAAGAAGAACTACCATACTGCAGCCTGTGGAACAAAAACCACATTCACAGAAAGACAAGATGAAGAGGCAGAGGGCTATATACCAGATGAAGAAACAAGATAAAACCCCAGAAAAACAACTAAATGAAACAGAGATAGGCAACCTTCCAGAAAAAGTATTCAGAATAATGATAGTGAAGATGATCCAGGACATCGGAAAAAGAATGGAGGCAAAGATCGAGAAGATGCAAGAAATGTTTAACAAAGACCTGGAGGAATTAAAGAACAAACAAACAGAGATGAACAATACAATAACTGAAATGAAAACTACACTAGAAGGAATCAATAGCAGAATAACTGAGGCAGAAGAACAGATAAGTGACCTGGAAGACAGAATGGTGGAATTCACTCATGCAGAACAGAATAAAGAAAAAAGAATGATAAGAATTGAAGACAACCTAAGAGACCTCTGGGACAACATTAAACACAACAACATTCGTATTATAGGGTCCCCAGAAGGAGAAGAGGGACAGAAAGGACACGAGAAAGTATTTGAAGAGATTATAGTCGAAAACTTCCCTAACATGGGAAAGGAAAGAGCCACCCAAGTCCAGGAAGTGCAGAGAGTCCCATACAGGATAAACCCAAGGAGAAACACACAGAAACACATAGTAATCAAATTGGCAAAAATTAAAGACAAAGAAAAATTATTGAAAGCAGCAAGGGAAAAATGACAAATAACATACAAGGGAACTCCCATAAGGTTAACAGCTGATTTCTCAGCAGAAACTCTACAAGCCAGAAGGGAGTGGCACAATATACTTAAAGTGACGAAAGGGAAGAAACTACAACCAAGATTACTCTACTCAGCAAGGATCTCATTCAGATTAGATGGAGATATCAAAAAAGTTACAGACAAACAAAAGCTAAGAGAATACAGCACCACCAAACCAGCTCTACAGCAAATGCTAAAGGAACTTCTTTAAGTGGGAAACACAGAGAAGAAAAAGACCTACAAAAACAAACCCAAAACAATTAAGAAAATTGTCATAGGAACATACATATTGAAAATTACCTTAAATGTGAATGGATTAAGCACTCCAACCAAAAGACACAGGCTTGCTGAATGGATGCAAAAACAAGACCCATCTATATGCTGTCTGTAAGAGACACAATTCAGACCTAGGGACACATACAGACTGAAAGTGAGGGGATGGAAAAAGATATTCCATGCAAGTGGACATCAAAAGAAAGCTGGAGTAGCAATACTTATATCGATAAATTAGACTTTAAAATAAAGAATGTTACAAGAGACAAGGAAGGACATTACATAATGATTAAGGGATCAATCCAAGAAGAAGATATAACAAATATAAATATATATGCACCCAACATAGGAGCACCTCAATACATAAGGCAACTGTTAACAGCCATAAAAGAGGAAATCGAAGTAACACAATAATAGTGGGGGACTTTAACACCTCACTTACACCAATGGACAGATCATCCAAACAGAAAATTAATAAGGAAACACAAGCTTTAAATGACACAATAGATCAATTGATATTTATAGGACATTCCAACTAAAAGCAGCAGATCACACTTTCTTCTCAAGTGCGCCCAGAACATTCTCCAGGATAGATCACATCTTAGGTCACAAAACAAATCTCAGTAAATTTAAGAAAACTGAAATCATATCAAGCATCTTTTCTGACCACAATGCTATGAGATTCGAAATGAATTATGGGGAAAAAAAGTAAGAAACACAAACACATGGGGGCTAAACAATATGTTACTAAATAACCAAGAGATCACTGAAGAAATCAAAGAAGAAATCAAAAAATACCTAGAGATAAATGACAATGAAAACACAATCATCCAAAACCTATGGGTTGCAGCAAAAGCAGTTCTAAGAGGGAAGTTTACAGCTATACAAGCCTACCTCAAGAAACATGAAAAATCTCAAATAAACAATCTAACCTTACACCTGAAGGAACTAGAAAAAGAAGAACAAACAAAACCCACAGTTAGCAGAAGGAAAGAAATCATAAAGATCAGAGCAGAAATAAATGAAATAGAAATGAATAAAACAATAGCAAAGATCAGTAAAACTAAAAGCTGGTTCTTTGAGAAGATAAACAAAATTGATAACCCATTAGCCATACTCATCAAGAAAAAGAGGGAGAGGACTCAAATCAATAAAATTAGAAATGAAAAAGGAGAAGTTACAACAGACACCGCAGAAATACAAAGCAACCTGAGACTACTACAAGCAACTCTATGCCAATAAAATGGACAACCTGGAAGAAATGGACCACTTCTTAGAAAGGTATAACGTTCCAAGACTGAACCAGGAAGAAATAGAAAATATGAACAGACCAATCACAAGTAATGAAGTTGAAACTGTGATTAAAAATCTTTCAACAAACAAAAGTGCTGGGCCAGATGGCTTCACAGGTGAAATCTATCAAATATTTAGAGAAGAGCTAAGACCCATCCTTCTCAAGCTCCTCCAAAGAATTGCAGAGGAAGGAACACTCCCAAACTCATCCTCTGAGGACACCATCACCCTGATACCAAAACCAGACAAAGGTACTACAAAAAAAGAAAATTACAGACCAATATCACTGAAGAATATAGATGCAAAATTCCTCAACAAAATACTAGGAAACAGAATCCAACAACATAGTAAAAGGATCATACACCTTGATCAAGTGGGATTTATCCCAGGGACGCAAGGATTCTTCAATATATGCAAATTAATCAATGTGATACACCACATTAACAAACTGAAGAAGAAAAACCATATGATCATCTTGATGCAGAAAAAGTTTTTGACAAAATTCAACACCCATTTATGACAAAAACTCTCCAGAAAGTGGGCATAGAGGGAACCTACCTCAACATAATAAAGGTCATATATGACAAATCCACAGCAAACATCATTCTCAGTGGTAAAAAACTGAAGGCATTTCCTCTAAGATCAGGAACAAGACAAGGATGTCCACTCTCACCACTATTATTCAACATAGTTTTGGAAGTCCTAGCCATGGCAGTCAGAGAAGGAAAGGAAAGAAAATAAATACAAATTGGAAAAGAAGAAGTAAAACTGTCACTGTTTGCAGATGACATGATACTATACATAGAGAATCCTAAAGATGCCACCAGAAATCGACTAGACCTAATCAATGAATTTGGTAAAGTTACAGGGTACAAAATTAATGCACAGAAATCTCTTGCATTCCTATATACTAATGATGAAAAATCTGAAAGCAAAATTAAGGAAACACTCCCATTTACCATTGCAACAAAAAGAATAAAATACCTAGGAATAAACCTACATAGGGAGACAAAGACCTGTATGCAGAAAACTATAAGACACTGATGAAAGAAATTAAAGATGATACCAACAGATGGAGAGATATACCATGTTCTTTGATTGGAAGAATCAATATTGTGAAAATGACTCTACTACACAAAGCAATCTACAGATTCAATGCAATCCCTATCAAATTACCAATGGCAGTTTTTTACAGAACTAGAACCAAAAATCTTAAAATTTGTATGGAGACACAAAAGTCCCTGAATAGCCAAAGCAGTCTTGAGGGGAAAAAAGCGGAGCTGGAGGAATCAGACTCCCTGACGTCAGGCTCTACTGCAAAGCTACAGTCATCAAGACAGTATGGTACTTGCACAAAAACAGAAATATAGATCGATGGAACAAGATAGAAAGCCCAGAGATATACCCACACACATATGGTCAACTAGTCTATGACAAAGGATGCAAGGATATACAATGGAAAAAAGACAGTCTCTTCAATAGGTGGTACTGGGAAAACTGGACAGCTACATGTAAAGGAATGAAATTAGAACACTCCCTAATACCATACACAAAAATAAACTAAAAATGGATTAGAGACCTAAATGTAAGACTGGACACTGTCAAAATCTTAGAGGAAAACATAGGAAGAACACTCTTTGACATAAATCACAGCAAGATCTTTTTTGATCCACCTCCTAGAGTAATGGAAATAAAAGCAAAAATAAACAAATGGGACCAAATGAAACTTTAAAGCCTTTGCAAAGCAAAGGAAACCATAAACCAGACGAAAAGACAACCTTCAGAATGAGAGAAAATATTTGCCAACGAATCAACGGACAAAGGATTAATCTCCAAAGTATATAAACAGCTCATGCAGCTCAACATTAAAAAACAAACAACCCAATCCAAAAATGGGCAGAAGACCTAAATAGGCATTCCTCCGAAGAAGACATATAGATGGCCCAGAAGCACATGAAAAGCTGCTCAACATCATTAATTATTAGAGAAATGCAAATCAAAACTACAATGAGGTATCACCTCACTTAGAATGGGCATCATCAGAAAATCTACAAACAACAAATGCTGGAGAGGGTGAAAAAAGGGAACCCTCTTGCACTGTTGGTGGGAATGTAATTGATACAACCACTATGGATAGCAGTATGGAGGTTCCTTAAATAACTAGAAATAGAACTACCATACAACCCAGCAATCCCACTACTGGGAAGATACCCAGAGAAAACCATAATTCCAAAAGACACATACATCCCAACGTTCCTTGCAGCACTATTTACAATAGACAGGTCATGGAAGCATCCTAAATGTCCATTGACTGATGACTGGATAAAGAAGATGTGGTACATATATACAATGGAATATTACTCAGCCATAAAAAGGAATGAAATTGGATCATCTGTAGAGACGTGGATGTATCTAGAGACTGTCATACAGAATGAAGTAAGTCAGAAAGAGAAAAACAAATATCGTATATTAACGCATATATGTGGAACCTAGAAAAATGGCACAGAGGAACCGGTTTGCAGGGCAGAAATTAATACAATGGAAAAAAGACAGTCTCTTCAATAGGTGGTACTGGGAAAACTGGACAGCTACATGTAAAGGAATGAAATTAGAACACTCCCTAATACCATACACAAAAATAAACTAAAAATGGATTAGAGACCTAAATGTAAGACTGGACACTGTCAAAATCTTAGAGGAAAACATAGGAAGAACACTCTTTGACATAAATCACAGCAAGATCTTTTTTGATCCACCTCCTAGAGTAATGGAAATAAAAGCAAAAATAAACAAATGGGACCAAATGAAACTTTAAAGCCTTTGCAAAGCAAAGGAAACCATAAACCAGACGAAAAGACAACCTTCAGAATGAGAGAAAATATTTGCCAACGAATCAACGGACAAAGGATTAATCTCCAAAGTATATAAACAGCTCATGCAGCTCAACATTAAAAAACAAACAACCCAATCCAAAAATGGGCAGAAGACCTAAATAGGCATTCCTCCGAAGAAGACATATAGATGGCCCAGAAGCACATGAAAAGCTGCTCAACATCATTAATTATTAGAGAAATGCAAATCAAAACTACAATGAGGTATCACCTCACTTAGAATGGGCATCATCAGAAAATCTACAAACAACAAATGCTGGAGAGGGTGAAAAAAGGGAACCCTCTTGCACTGTTGGTGGGAATGTAATTGATACAACCACTATGGATAGCAGTATGGAGGTTCCTTAAATAACTAGAAATAGAACTACCATACAACCCAGCAATCCCACTACTGGGAAGATACCCAGAGAAAACCATAATTCCAAAAGACACATACATCCCAACGTTCCTTGCAGCACTATTTACAATAGACAGGTCATGGAAGCATCCTAAATGTCCATTGACTGATGACTGGATAAAGAAGATGTGGTACATATATACAATGGAATATTACTCAGCCATAAAAAGGAATGAAATTGGATCATCTGTAGAGACGTGGATGTATCTAGAGACTGTCATACAGAATGAAGTAAGTCAGAAAGAGAAAAACAAATATCGTATATTAACGCATATATGTGGAACCTAGAAAAATGGCACAGAGGAACCGGTTTGCAGGGCAGAAATTGGGACACAGATGTAGAGAACAAATGTATGGACACCAAGGGGGGAAAATGGTATTGGGGGAGGGGTGGTGGTGTGCTGAATTGGGCGATTGGGATTGACATGTATACACTGATGTGTATAAAATGGAAAACTAATAAGAACCTGGTGTATAAAAAAGTAAATAAAATAAAATTCAAAAAAAAAGTTAAAATTAAAAAAGAAATAGAAATCATGCACATAGAGCTGTAGTTTTTCATTCTATTGAAAATCATACCATTGTTTATTAAAATGCATAATATAAAAATGTGATGGAGAATAGTATTTAAGTGTACAAACTTCTGGAAAGTCAAAACATTTAGGCCACAGTATAAATATCTTCAGCTTAATAATTACTGATTTGTGTTTGAAATATGTTTTCAAAGTGAAGAAGCTTCACTTTCAAAAAGTCACTTTAATCAAGAGTCAAATTCATAAAGAAAGGTTCTGAAACCTAAAACATGGATTGGTGTGAATTTGAATCTGGAGACCTAAGATGGTGCATTAGTTTCCCAGGGCTGCTGGAACAAATGATCACAAACTGGGTGGCTTAAAACAACAGAAATGTGTTCTGGAGACCAGAGTCTGAAATCGAGGAACCTGTGGGTTTGATTCCTTGTGGAGGCTCCGAGGGAGAATCTGCTCCATGCCTCTCTCCTGGCTTCCTGTGGTTGCTGACAATGCTTGGCACTCCTTGGCTTGCAGCTGCCCTCCAGTATCTGCATCAGTCTTCATATGGCTTTTCTCTGTGTGTCTGTGTCTCCTTCTCTGACTCTTATAAGGACACTTGTCATTGGATTTTCCACCTTAATTCAAGATGATCTCATCTCTAGATCCTTACCTTACTTATACTTTAAAAGACCCTTACTCCAAATAAAATTGCATTCTGAGGTTCTGCTTGGACATGTGTTTTAGGGTCACCATTCAACCCATTACAGATGGGAATTATCACCTATATTTGCAGCTCTGAGGTCACACTTGGCGTCCTCCTTTAGACCTGGCTTCCTAAATCATTGTCTGTTGCCTGTGGCCCTGACCTTGGGGCTCCACTTCCAATCTTTCATGAAATGGTACTCAGAGTATTAACTAGTGGATTTTTAAAAAACTATATTCCATAGAATTGTTCCAATTCTATAATTCTATTCTATTTCCTAGTATATCAGGAAAAGAGAACACTTTTATTTGCCTCTGATAAATAATTAAAGTACCAGATATTCCAGTCTTTATTTATTTATTCATTTCCCTGTTCCAAAGGTTTTAAGGTATCTTACATAAATAGATAAAAATGAGGTAAAAATCAATTTGAATTAAATAGAAGAGGAAAGCAGGAAAAATGAAAATGAGAGTAGAAGGGATAGGAAGAAGCTAGAAGGTAAAATTATTACATAAAATTTATAAATAAAAATATTAAAACCCATAAATGGTAGAAGATGATTTGCTAAAGGTAAACTTCAAATTTGACTCTCAGCTTTCTAGCAGTCCATTCAAAGAAGAAAATAGGTATGCACTTCAAAGTGTCCATAAAATTGAAACAAATTAATTTTAATTAGTTGCTTGGAGGAAGTACATTCATTTCTGACTCTGAGAAAATTTCTTGTGGGATCTCCAGGTGAGGATGTGCTATGTAATTAGCAAGTGCAATGCAATTAGCAGCATCTTTAAACACAGTGAGAAGTTTCAACAGGTTTCTTGTTTGTAATGTCCCTCAATATAAACTTCTGGGTGATTTGGTGAAAATAGTTACAGGGAGCTCAAAAGCATTTGGTCCAGGTACAGAGCTCAGTGTTTGTCTGGATTGCTGGAGGGAGGGATTTTTAGAAAATCAAAAAGCAGGGATAGCTAACCTGTCTTCCAAGTGATATTCCAAATATACTGTTTCTCAGTACGATTTTGGCTTGTATTGCACAGCAGTTACATCAGGCTGTTCTAGTGAAAATAACCTGGAGGGTGGCTCCCTGCAATGTCAGCTGTCATGTGCTCCCGCTGGCAGCCAGAGGGGTAAGCTGACAACCTATGCTGCGCACATGCTGAAGAGAAGCTGCCCACCCTCCGCACGTGGAGGGAGGATGAGGGCACAGCCTTGGGGGCCACCAGGATTTTCTCCAGGAATTGGGGCCTGCTGCAGTGCCCTGAGGAGAGGGCAACCAGGGCCACCAAAACTCCACAGCAAATGGTGTAGATGTTTTTTATTTGAAAAATCTTTAAATGCCTATGGCAAAATATTTTCTTCATATGTAAAAACATTTCAATAAAGTTTCACAGAAACTTTACTGTTAAATAGTGCTTTTTCTTGGTGTAACTTCTGAAATAAACTAGCATAAAAAATGATTTCTAGGGTAACAGTAAATTAACATGTTGTGTAGACTTAATAGCTTTATGCTAGTTAAAAGTTGGGAATCATCTGAGAAAAATGATGGCTTTGATTCTAAAGATCACTAGCCCTTCTTTCCAACATATATCAAATAGGCTCACTCATCTACTGAAAGCATACCTAGTTCGTGGCAACAGAGCCTCTTATCCTGCATTTTAAAAAGTGACTGCCTATGATTTTATTTTATACAGGATTCCTTACAAATAATTCACACATTTTCTTAATAAAATAGGTGATCTAACTACGGATAGAAGATAATCTCCTCTCAGTGGCAAGGACTGGAGAAAAGGCAATTTGACTTGCTTGCCATCACTGCAGAGGCTTGGGATGGTTGAAAGGATTGTCACTTTTAGGCTGGGTCCTTGACCACACATACCTCCTGTCCCCTTAAACACCGGTACCTCCAGCATTCAAAAAATGTGGCAGAAAGCCTGGAGCAGGAGGGCGCAGATGCTGCTCCGTGTCTGTAGGGCTGTCCAGGGGATTAACTTGCGGGGTGCAGTTGGATAGTTTTCTTCTGGATACAGAGGCAGAGTTCTGCTTGTTCTTACAAACCATCTAAAGTTAGATTCATGCCCCAGGCAGTTCTTCTGGTACTCACTTGATGCGGCGGCTCTGGCTACAGTTTAGAGCAACTTCAGAAGAGCCCTGCTCACTCTGTGCCAGGGCTGGCTTCAGGTTGAAAGTGATTAGTGCAGCCCAGTGCTAGATGCCATGCATTAGCAGCACTTCAGTGCTAAGAACATTTATGCCACGATAACTGCCAACTACTCAGTATGGGTTAGGGACAAGCAGAATAGTGAGAAGGGGATAGATGGTGTGGGAGAGAGCATTTCACGGCCTTTTAGAAGAGATTTGTGCTCAAAGAGAAACAGAAAACAAAAGGGAAGGGAGTCAAGGACAAGGTCGCTTCTTATCATACACTCCAATGTTGTTGAGGAAACCAAGGGACTCTTTTTCCCCAGCCAGAGCGAATCTGAAGCAAAGCTGCCCTCTGGAGTGGAGAAGGCGACCCAGAAGGAGTCGTGAATCCCAGCTTGGGTTGAGGTTTTCACTAATCCAGGTTCCTGCCAAGACAGAGGACCTGGACAGGCAACTTTCCAAGGGATGGCTGGTCTCCACTGGCATCCCTGGCAAAGCAGGAGACACCAACAGCTGAGGGGGGCATGCTCACCGCTGTCTGGCAGGAAAGCCAGGGAGGAAGGTGGCACTTTGGAAATGTGACTGTACACAGAAGCCACTGTGAAGTGCCCCGTGAACAAAAGTCTTCTTAGTGGACAGTGCATTGCTCCCAATGGGAATTATTCTCCATGAAAGACCAGTATTACAGGAGCAACTGTTTTCCATGTTCAGATATGGGTGTTTCTGAAAATAGGGCTTTCTTTAAAGTCTTGAAAGAAAAAACACCAAAACAAACAAACAAAAGGAGGGAAAAATCAGTCCAGAATTGGGTCCTCAAAATTCCTACCCATTCAAGCCTTCAAGAAGGAAGGAAACCTATGAACACAACTTTATCAAAAGCCTGTATATAACTGGTAGATAGGTTGAAATATGTGTTGTAACTTAGAAAATGCAACTTTTGATACATTGCTTCCATTGGAATGTACACATCTATGTGAGGACATTTCACAACTGTGATAGCCATTCAAAACAAGCAGAGAAATACATCTCATTTAGAAACAAATATCTAATTACAATGTTGCAAAGCTTAGACAAGGTTTCCAACAATAATGAAGCATAATTAATTATATGATCTTATCAAATATATATTTTAATAAAAGTGAAATATATTTTATTAACAAATGACATTTTATCATTAATAAATAAAATTTAAATTAAAAAAATATTATTTTACCTTTAGTTTGCCATTTTGAAATCACTAGTTTGTGTACTTTCCCTAAAGTCTCTATTAATATAATGGTATTTGCAAATAATTTTAAATATAAATATATAAATACATTTACTGATAAAAACTAGATAAGTTTGGGGAATATTTATAGCAACAACAGCAACAACAAAAAAGAATAGTATAACCATATATTTACCAGGTTCTATTTTAAGTCTTCAATAGACTGTAGTAGCCTTTCCAAGTTAATGGTAAATATACTCTCAGAAGTATAATGCCAATTTTGAAATTTGTTCAGCCAATGAACATTACCAATGTAAGTAGATGAGAGGAATATGAGAAGTGAGATGCAGCCTATAGGAGTCAATGACCAGAAAATACACATAAGCTTTGCCTGAAGGATTTGTTGCAGTTTCCACGGGGAGCCAGTGAGACAGACATATGACTCAAATGTGGCTTCCCTGCTGGATGAGGAAAACCATCACCCTCACCCACCAGCCCCCTTCTGTCTGGCCCAACTTGAGCCCCGACCCTGAGAGGTGACACGAGGCTCAGGTAAAAGCTGAGGATGTTGCTTCACACGTCACTTAATAGTAAAATTGTAGCAGTAGGAGCAACAACAAAAAAACCCCTATACCTGTAATGAATTCTTTTTTTTTTGGTGGGAGGGTTAGGTCAAAATGTGCTTCTTTAATAAATATACCTACAGGGAACTCTGCTCAATATTATGTAACAACTTAAATGGGAAAAGAATTTGAAAAAGGATAGATACATGTATATGCATAACTGAATCACTTTGCTGTACACCTGAAACTATCACAACACTGTTAATCAACTATACTCCAAAATAAAATTAAAAGTTAAAAAAAATAAACTTATATTCTAAAACTAATATTTAAAAAATATCCAGTTTTAAGTTATACATATCATTGCTCTTCTGACCTTGTGCTTGATGCAGAGGTAGCTGGACATATAGTAATAAATTCCATTTATTGCTCCAAGGTTTGTAGGGGCTCTTTGTGGCTATAAGAAGTTAAGAGTAGAGTGGCACACTGTCACGTGCTAAAGGGGACCAGATTTGTAGTTGTAGGATGTTTTCCACTCACATAAATTGTGATAATCAAAACTTCCAAAGTGTGTGCTGATTCCACCATCACGGTTGAGCAGTCACCTAAATGTTTTCTCAGTCACTTTCTGATTCCACTGGATCACCACGCCCTGTTCTCTCCACCTCCACGATGCCTCTTTAATCTGTTTCCTTCTCACCACCATTTCTGTTGTTCTAGTCCTATTTCAGGCCTCTTATTTTTATTTTTTGTTTATAGCTCCCTGTGCTATAAGTAGGTCCTTGTTGTTTATCTGTTTTATATATTGTAGTCTGTATCTACCAAATTCCAAATTTATCCCTCCCCACCCCTTTCCCCTTTGGTAACTATAAAGTTTGTTTTCTATGTCTGTGAGTCTATTTCTGTTTTGTAAATAAGTTCTTTTATATCAGTTCTTAAGATTCCACATATAAGTGATATCATATGATATTTGTCTTTCTCTGTCTAACTTACTTAGTATGATATTCTCTGGGTCCATCCATGTTGCTGCAAATGGTATTTATTCTTTTTATATGACTGAGTAATATTCCATTATATATATATACACCACATCTGCTTTATCCATTCATCTGTTGATGGACATTTAGTTGTTTCCATGTCTTGGCTATTGTAAATAGTGCTGCTATGAACATTGGAGTGTATATATCTTTTCAAATTAGAGTTTTCTCCAGATATATGCCCAGGAGAGGGATTGCTGGATTATTTGGCAACTCTATTTTTTTTTTTAAATAATTAATTAATTTTTTGGCTATGTTGGGTCTTCGTTTCTGCATGCAGGCTTTCTCTAGTTGCGGCAAGCGGTGGCTACTCTTTGTTGTGGTGTGCAGGCTTCTCATTATGGTGACTTCTCTTGTTGCAGAGCATGGGCCCTAGGCACGTGGGCTCCAGTAGTTGTGGTGCACGGGCTTAGTTGCTCTGCGGCATGTGGGATCTTCCCAGATCAGGGAACGAACCTGTGTCCCCTGCATTGGCAGGCAGATTCTTAACTACTGCACCACCAGGGAAGTCTCTTGGCAACTCTATTTTTAATTTTTTGAAACCCTCCATACTGCTTTCCATAGTGGCTGCACCAATTTACGAGTTTGGATTATCACATTTACAGCAGTGTGGGAGGGTTCCCTTTTCTCCATACCCTCTCCAACATTTGTAGACTTTTTGATAATGGCCATTTATTTGCCCTAAAATTTGCCCTACTGTAGTAGCTTCCTGACTGGCAAGTCTGCCTCTGGTTTCTTTTCTCTCAATTCATCTTCCACATGACACACACATACACACACACGTTTCTAAAACACAGATGTTAATTGTGGCATAAATGTGCTGAAAATGCTTGAAAAAATGTCCTGCCAGCGACCTACTGAATATGTCCAAATTCCAAGTAGAATTCTTTCACACCATCTTTCCAAGGCATTTAAAGTCATCTTTCCGGTTTTCTCCCTGTTCCCTAATTGCACCATGAGCTGTGATCATGCTGTAGCCTCCCGGTTACCGAAACACCGTGCACACTGCAGCTTCTCCCAACCATGACTGTGTAGTCTTGGCGCACTGTGTGAGCCCCATTCTCACCATGTGACTCAGCATGAACCTTACACAGGCACATTGCCTAGGCTAGTCCTGCTGCAGGACATTAGGATAAGTTATTATGAAAATAAAAGCTGGAGGAATTTCATGTAATCCCATCACCTAGGTCCTAAACAGCAATGACACTTGGCTGGCCCCTGTTATATTTGCTGAGTTGCAGTTACAGAGTCATGATTATTTTGGAAGAACAAGGGATGTTTCTGTTTCTTCGTTCAGGCTCATGACTCTATCCAACACATGACTCTTCTTCTTCTTAATTTTTTATAGACAACCTTTATTGTTTATTTTCCAGATTACAATGGGCATACATGCTCATTGTACAAATCCATAAACTGCAAAGAGAAAATCAAATTACCCATAATAACAACACCCAAAGATAGCTACTGCTCATATTGCCATACTTTATAAATATGCACAGTTTCATAGTATGTTTTTTCTTTATTTTTATATTGTGAATGGTTTCTCTTTATTCTTTCATACACTTTTAAAAATGATTACACGGTGCTTCATCATGTGGATGGATCATAACTTATTTAGCCTTTATCCTATTTTTGAGTGTTTAGGTTGTTTCTAAAACTTTGTTATTATAAGTAAAAGGTATAATGAAAATCCATGTAACATCCTTCTTTCCACATTTGTTCTTGGGATAAATCTTCAGAATGGAATTGATGTGTCAAAAGACATGCACTTTTTATTCTCTAGAAAGTTTATATAAGTTTATACCTCCTACATCCTTGCCAATACACTGGGTACTGGTAGTTTAAAAACAATCTGGCCTACTCAAATAAGTAAAAAAATGATATCTTGATTAACTTGGATTTTTTACCTTTCAGTTGTAAATGATTCCAAAGATGAATTAGAGGATAGAGAACAGAGCTAAACATACGTATGCAAGGATAGTGTGTTATGTCATTTTGGCAAGCTTTTAACATTCAAACACCTCCTCCCTCCTTTGTTTTACCTATCAGGAATAAAACAAACAAAATCCAGAGCAGAAATATCTTATTCTATAATTTATTGACACATTATACAAAGTACCTTATTTTAATGAGCTATTCTTGGTAACCATAGTGCCCCGCTTTTTGCTGCCAACATCAGAGCCTAGAAAGGGCTGCCTGACTTCCCGGTCAAGGTTGAGACCTGTGTCAACCCGAACTGAATGACCGTAGTGTGATCATGACCTTCAGTTTGAGGCAGGAGCAGGGATAGACTTCATTTGCGCCTGCATTTCTGTGAGCTGAAATACTGATAAAAGAAAGGACACCGACCTTATTGTTACTTTAAGTGCCTGCTCTCACTGAATTCTGCGGCTCTATTTGTTTATGCTTTCAGGGAAGCTGCAGTCAAGTGGATTTGCTCAAACTTGGGAAGTCGTGTCGCACAGGTATTTCCTTATCCAATAAGGGCAAAACGTAGAAACACTTCTTACCAATAGCTAACAACTTGTCACAAGCAATAAAAATACCAATTTTTTACTTTATTTTGTTGAAATATCTGAGACAATTCAATTTACAATTAAGAAACCAATTCCTACTTTTGAAAAACACACAAGCAAAAACAGAATCAAACAAACAGAATGGGCTATTCTTCACTGAGGCTTTGTGTACCATCCCCAAGGATACAGATCAAGAGAGCTGAGGCTGCCTGTGCTTCTGATCAGGCGACACTGTCATCACAAACCCTTAGCCTCAGCGCCTCTCTCTAGACTGCTACACACATGTGAGGTGTGCTCTGTGAGTAGGGCTATCAACACAGTCAGGCCATCAAAGCTCAAAATGCCAAACGCCTCAACAAGAGCAACTTACAGAAGAAATGATTGTATATAATTTTACCACCAGAGATTTTTGTTATTCTTTGTAAAGATACGCCTTTATCTTGTAAGGAAATTATTTGGACCATAATTTATTTCCTTTTAAAACACATTGTAATTCTACCACATTGTTTATGTTTCTATTCTCATCCATTGTTCCAGGTACTGCGAACAGCATGGTAGCCACAGAGAGGAATGAGACTGGGTTCCTACCTGTGCAGGACACGGCAAAAGGTCATGTGTGGGAAAAAAACAAACAAACACATGAATTCAACGGGTAATAAGTATAGAGTATAATGCTAACAGAGACAAAGGACTGGCCCCTTCCAAATAATGGCTCATGAAATCGCTATATAGTAGGGATTCTTTAGTCCTAGAAGAGCAGATTGTATTAATAACTCTTTGACACTAGATGGCGCCATAAGGCATTCATGTGTTAGTATTTTGGCGGTCTGCAGTGAGACTAGTTCAAACTAAAGTTTGAGGTTGAAAAAATTTATTAAGGAAAAGGCACAGTTTCTAAAGTCTACACTTTTTCACCGTTATAAAATCTTCAAAATCTAATGGATTATAGACATACATTTTATGTGGTTACAAAACAGATTTTTCATTTAAAAATGATATGTAGATATTATTACCAAATGGCAAAATGTTCCATTTTTCATATTTTCAGGCCTAACCTTTATTAAACACTTGCCGTCTTTTATTTTAGACTGAAGTATAATTGACATACTACATTATGTTGGTTTCAGGTGTACAACATAATGATTAGACAAAAACACAGCAAAGTGATCATCATAATGTTTAGTTACTGTCACTATTTTTTTTTTTTTTTGTGGTACGCGGGCCTCTCACTGTTGTGGCCTCTCCCATTGCGGAGCACAGGCTCCGGACGCGCAGGCTCTGCGGCCATGGCTCACGGGCCCAGCCGCTCCGCGGCATGTGGGATCTTCCCGGACCGGGACACAAACCTGTGTCCCCTGCATCGGCAGGAGGACTCTCAACCACTGCGCCACCAGGGAAGCCCCTGCCACTATTTTTAAAACTTTCTCCTCAAGGCTAAATTAGGAATGCTTATTAAGCATTTTTCTTGTGCTGAGAACTTTTAAGATTTATTCTTTTAGCAACTTTAAAATATTCAGTACAATATTACGGACTATAGTCACTATGCTGTATGTTACATCCCCATGGCTTATTTATTTATCTGGAACTTTTTACTTCTTGGCCCTCTTCACCCATTTTGCCCCCCTCCCCTCTGGAAACCACCAATCTGTTCTCTGTATTATGAGTTTTGTTTTGTTTGTTTTGTTCTGTTTTTTTAGATTCCACGCATGAGTGAATTCATATAGTATTTGTCTTTGAAAGCACTCACTGTGTTCTATATCAAGATAGTATAAAAGTCAAGTTAATAGTACTTGTAATAATGAAGATGCATTCCATGAATCTCTTCATTTTCAGAACACTTTGACAAAAGAAGAGATAACACTGGTAAGGAAATAGATCAGAAAAATAGAATTACAGTATAAAAATATTTGATTAAATAAATTTTGATTTAATAAATAAATAATTATTGAGTGCCCCTGTGTATTAGGACCTGGGATAAGTGTTTTGCAAACATAAATAAAGAAAAAATTTGAAATAGTTTTCATGACTCCCATTTTATGGTAGGGGGAAAACTAAGTCTCAGAGATACTAAGTAATTTGTAATAGATAGTGTTGTTAATAAATGCCAGGATGCTTATTTTTTTTTTTTAGTGAAAGAACTTTATTTTCCCCTTATATTTGCTTTATATCTTGCTTTACAAAGTTAGGAAGTTTTCAGCTTTATACCAAAATGTAAGAAGGCTAAGCTATTTGCTTATAAACATTTTTGCAGTCAAGTGTCATCTGATTTCATTCTTCTAACCCATATTCAATTAAAAAAAATCAGACATCAAGGGTGCTGGCACAGCTCTAGGGCATATATTTCTCTTGAGTAGGAGAAAGATCTTCAACAGCCTTTCCTCCTTGACTCCCTCCTCCCCCAGTTCAATTGGGCTACTACCTTGATTTAGAGGAAATCTGGGAAACTTTAGTCACCATGTGACCCAGCAAGGCCACATACTTGGGGGTTGGAGGTGAGGTTAGAGGTTATTGTCTGGTAAGTAGTAGGTTTGCTTTAATCAGGATTTCACATCCACTTGTATATGGAACTCAGTATAACCCAAATCATCTCTACCACAGCTTCTAATTCTAACCATTAGGCAGCTTCTCTGAAATCCTGAGGAATCTGATGGTTTGGGGCAGGGTTAAAGTCACTGTTTTAACATTGTGGCAGGCATGGCCTTCTTAACAGATTTAGGAGTTCTCCTTTAGGTAACAGGAACAAAATTTGTAAGACAGCGTATGTAAATTGCAAACCAGAGGGTACCTGCTGTTTAAATCCCACTTCACAATATACTTTACTTTTCCCTCCAATGAATTCTCTTCCATAAAATATACCATACCACTCCGCTAAGTTTTGTACACTTACTCGCACCAAATCATCCACATACCTAGTCACTAAAGTTGTGCACTGTATAATCTACCAAAAAGAAAAAACCAAAACACCCTTTGTTAGGCAAATAATCACTTAAATAGCAGTAATGTTGCCTATAAGTTACAGGTAGGTCAGGAGCTAAACACTCAGCTGCTAACTCTTCTGAGGCAGAAAAAAATTCTCCACAAAAGCAGGAGTGTAGTAGCAATGACGTTCTCTCCAAATAAATGCCAAAATAGTGTCCGATTGTCAAAGACCAAGTGTACTTTGATGTGAATTTTAATATTTAATTCTGAAAAATTCTTCTTTTGCTCTTCCTGACCATCTAGATTCACTATTTCTGCTACTTCTAGTGAATAAACATTGGAATTCCTTCATTTATTTTTCAAATATTTTATTTTTTCTCTTTATCACTCCATATCATATTCTGGGTAATTTCCCCCAATTTAACTTCCAATTCTAGTTCTTTCAATTCTGTCCAATCTACTCTTTAATCTTTTGCTCCAGTAATTATATTTCTTATTTCAAAAAATTTGTTTGCTCTTTTTCATTACCTCTTGCTGTAGAGAGCTTATTGGGGAAGAAATTTAGTGCAGAGGTTAAATAAAGATGGAGGTTCTGGAGTCAGACTGCCTGGTTTGCATTCTGACATCTTTGGTTCCGAGCTGTGTGATCTCAGGCAGGTTACTTAACTTCTCTGTACCTCAGTCTCCTCATTTATAAAGCATGATAGTAATACCTACTCATAGGAAATGGAAGTCCATTTTTACCATTTGAAAAGGAACCCTGCCTTGAGAAAGATAAGTTAGAAGGAGGGGAAGCAAGTAATAGTTGTTCTCGGGTGATGTGAATTGGGTTCCCAGGGCCTCCCCTGCCTGACCCACCACAAACAGAAGGCTATCAGCTGTGAGGGGTGGCTCTGACAGCTACTTTGCTCTTTTCTTTTCTTCCAGGTGAAGCAATCTGGAAATCTCCCTGGAATTCTCACCCTGTCTGTGGATTCATGTTGGCAGAAAATGCAGGATTTGTGCCTCTCAGGCAGTCTCCTCCCATGATTCTGCCTCCCATCTCTGGTGATATGACTGCTCAGTTTGGGCAACACCCGCTTTGTGAGCCCTGGAATGTGGCCCTTGCAGCTGCCAGGCTTGTAAGAGGCTGATACAGAAGGTGCTCCAGATGGTGCCAACACATTTTCCATTATTGCCGCCCACTCTCTTTTCAATAGTCTCTCCTTTCCTCTGCCTCAGTCCCCATTTCCCACTTCCCCACATCCTGACCTCCAAAAGTTATGAATCTAAGACAGAAATTGTTTTTGGGGAAAAAAAAAGTGAGTGAGAGGGAGGAAACTTTTAGAGGTCATGGTTATGTTTTATGATATTGTTTAATGGTGATGGTTTCACAGGTGTATATTATCTTCAAACTCATCAAGATGTATACATTAAACATGGACAGATTTTTTGCATGTTAATTATAACTCAGTAAAAAAAGAGTTGTATTCTTTGGGAATTTACTAATAGGGAATCATCGTAATGAAGGTATCTTTCATCCAAGGACATTTATTTATTTGTGTATTTATTTATTTATTTTTTGCGGTACGCGGGCCTCTCCCTGTTGTGGCCTCTCCCATTGCGGAGCACAGGCTCCGGACGCGCAGGCTCAGTGGCCACGGCTCACGGGCCTAGCTGCTCCGCGGAATGTGGGATCTTCCCGGACCAGGGCACGAACCCGTGTCCCCTGCATCGGCAGGCGGACTCTCAACCACTGCGCCACCAGGGAAGGCCCCTTCCTGCTTTTTTAATGGCGTCACCATCCTCCCAGTTTTTAAAGCTAGAAACCTCAGAGCTATCCTCAGCATATTTTCTTCATTGTCCCCTATGTTTAAGTATTCACCGAAGCATGTCAACTCTAACTCCAAAATGCCTCTCAAATGTATCCCCCTGTTGTATTTGCTCTTCCTTACTTAGGGTCACGCTTTATCAGTCTCACCTGGATTGCTTAGTACCTTCTAACTAGTGTCCTTGGCTTCAGGCTTGTCCCCCTCAAATCCATTTTCATACCTATTCGAGGCAGCTTTCTAAAACACAGACCTGGGCTTCCCTGGTGGCGCAGTGGTTGAGAGTCTGCCTGCCGGTGCAGGGGACGCGGGTTCGTGCCCCGGTCCGGGAGGATCCCACGTGCCGCGGAGCGGCTGGACCCTGTGAACCATGGTCGCTGAGCCTGCGCGTCCGGAGCCTGTGCTCCGCAGCAGGAGAGGCCGCAGCGGTGAGAGGCCCGCGTACCGCAAAACACACACACACACACACACACACACACACACACACACACACAAACAAAAAAAACACAGACCTGGCCCCAATCCTCCCCTGTGGTGATGGCGGCCCCAAACCCAAAGGCTCAAGGCAACTCCTTTACAGGTGATAAGGCCCTTCACAGTCATATGATGGGCCTGTCTGTCAACTTCCCTACTGGCAACTCCTGTGGGTCCTATCAGGATGTTATTCCAGGGAGTGGACAGTGCGCAGGCTTGTGGGTTTTCTCACTTCAACTCAGCAGCAGTGCGTGGAGCCCAGGGGCAGTTGTTAGGAACAGTATTCAAAGATGTGCCGGGGCAGAACCCACAGACCAAAGTTGGGTCCTCAGTCCAGGGGGACAAGAAGAAACAGGCAAGGTGTAGACCAGAAGAAATGGACACTGATGGGACGTGAGAAGCAAGGAATTTGGGTGGAGGGAATACGAATAAGCCCCTCACAGGTCTTTAGGAAGCGAGCTGAATGGATCTCTTAGAGGTGTGCCTGGAGGGTCATTTTTATTTTGCGTGGGGAGTTTTTAAAAGGCCTAAAAGGAGCCAATATCCTTTATGAACCTTCCTTCCACTCTGATTGCTGCTCCTCTAGCACACTGGGCATCTTGGCTGTATATTTGCTTTCTGCATTCTGATTATTAAGTTATAGATGAACTGTTCAAACATAGGAGATTGGTAATGAACTTGAAGTTGAAAGGTCATAGATTGGTTGCACCCAAGATAGGGAAAAATGGCATCTGTTATCTTGTGGATATGAGACTTCATGTTTCTTGAGCATAAAGAATAGAGAGACACACGCTGGCCGAGGGAAACTGACACGCAGAGCATAGCAACTGAGATCACCGTTCTCTGCTGCGGGACTTAAAATAGTGTCAATACTGACAAGCTTTGGGGACAAGAGGCAACTGAACAGATAGTTATAAGAGAGCAAATAAGAGCAATACCTGTGATATCAATAGAAATGCATGATAGTACAGAGGAGTGATTAATTCTGTTTTGTAGCATCTATAGGAAGCCTGTATGGAGGAGACCACAAACGAGGTCCTGAAAGATGAGTGGAGGCTTGCAACCTGGCAAAAAGAAGGAAGGGAATTCCAGGAAGAAGAAATCTGAAGATCAGAGTGACACTGAGTGGAAACGGGGGTGGAGACAGGTGGTGAGGTAGTGAGGAGACCTCGGCCATGAGGCCAGGTTGTGGTTGGGTTGTGAGGAACCCTCTACACCATACTGAGAAATATGTAAGTTATCTTTCAGGGATGGCAATGGGAAAACAGTTTACTTCGTCCATTTAAAAATAGCACGTCAATGAACAACTTCCTGGGAGATACACTTTTTGTCTGGCATATCTCTGGCGGAATCATGCTTTCTGAGGTTCTCACACTAGAAAATACAGTAAGAGGATTCTTCAGCATAAATGCGACTGCCTTTATTACTTTGGCAATTAAGAGGGTTTCAAATGCAAGTGCAGATTTTCTCACTCCTCAGTGGAGTTCTTCTAGAAGGAGACAGAAAGCAGTATAATACAGTGGTTCAGAGCAAAAAGTTTGGCTTCAGGTTGTCTGGGTTTGAATCCTGGCTCTACCTTGAGTAAACTAGTAACCCCTTAAAACCTCAGTCTCCTCAGCTGTGAAACGATATGAAAATAATGTTACTCACCTCATGGGGCTGCATAAGGATGGAGATCATGCTTGTAAAGTATTTAGCTCAGTACCTCTGGCACAGGGAAACACTGCATAAATATTAGCTGACAAAAGGTCCAACTGTTATCCGAGATGTATTTAGTGCACATCAGAATCCTGTCTCCTGTCCATGGAGCCTGAATCAGTCATTGTTCAACTTGAGAGCTGCCTCATTAGGAATTCACTGAAGTTAGAAATGAGTCTTGTTTTCTGAGACCTTATTAAGTATTCCTTCCCAGGCTCTGTATGATGAAATCCTAGTGACTGATGAACAACAGCTATCTGCACATCTGTCACCCTGAGACCCTGAAGTCATTAAGGTCGTAATCTGAATACAAGTAGTTTTGTCTTAATTATTTTTGTGACAATTAAGAGCTCTGCAAATCACATTTTTGGTTAATAGGAGGCAGAAAGATTGGAGTAACTTTGGAGCAGTCATTACTCTTGTCATCATAGTGAAAGAATGAAATGAGCTAAAACATGCAAGTTAATGGAGAGTTATGTGTAAAGTCTTATACAACGTGGCTTAGAAAATTCAAAGAAAAGTTGTAGTTAGGCAAGTGGAAGGCCGTGGATGAGAAAGGCCATAATAGAAGAGCTTTAAAAGAAATGGCTGGTAGGAGCAGATATTAATCTCTGTCTCTCCTTCTCTTGGCAGGAGTGGAGGGTGAGATGCAGTGGGAAGGGACTGGCTGAGAGGCTGGGTTAGCACAGCCAAGACAACGATAACTTCCAAAGTCCAGTCCTAGACATCGTGAATGTTTAAAAAAGAAAACACAACAAAATATGCAGAAAAGATTTTCGGTAACAAAAATTTTGGTAATTTTTTTCTCCTTCACATTTCATCATGAAGGGAAAGATCTTTTTCATTTAACCCATATTTGCTCGCCACCAGGGTGACCACAGAAAATGGGAGGGAGGCAATTATGTGCAGAATCCACAAAGACTTGAGAAATTCCAAGAAAAAAAATGACGTTAACTTAGAAAATCACCTCAAACCAGAATGTTGATATGACTCTGGGGATTGTGCAACTGAACTCTTCTCATATGTGATGATTATATGGAGAACCTAGTAGGCTTGTACTTAATATTTCTTACGTCTGCTGAGGATTTCATCGCCCCAATACATGTTTTTTCTGTCTCTCTTTTTCAGCCCCCCTCTCTCTTTCAATCCCCTTGTTGAATCACTTCAGTAATATTTCAAGTGGAAAAACATTAGAAACAAAACCAATGAATGGCTAAATTAACATGCATATATTTTAATTTTTATCTACTAGATTTTAAAGTCCTTAAGAGCAAGAAACGTCATGGTGTTCCCACAACAGCCTACATCTACTTGCAATGTGACTTTGGGTAAGCATCTAAGCTGTCTGTGTCATGCTTTTACTAGCTGTAAAATATGAATAAAAGTAGTTCCTACCTCGTTTGGTTATTGTGATAATATAATGAAATGACACAAGTGAAGCATGTATTGTGGTGCCTGACACATGTCCTTTGTTTACAAATATAATGCCCCATATTTGTAAATGCACCATGACACCTTTCACTCAGGGTGTTGTATCTTTCAAAAAATTTATCATCTTACTTCTTCTTTTTTTTTGCCTGTGCTTGCAGCATGTGGGATCTTAGCTCCCTGACCAGGGATCGAACCCGTGCCCCTTGCGGTGGAAGCGCAGAGTGTTAAACACTGGACTGCCAAGGAAGTCCCTTATCTTATTTCCAAGTACAACAAATTGGGTGGCTTAAAACAGAAATTTATTGTCTCACAGTTCTAGAGGTTAAAAATCCAAGATCAAGATGTTGGCAGGGTCATACTCCCCTGGAAATCTGTAAGAGAGACTCCTCCCTTGCCTCTCCCTGGCTTCCGGTGGTTTCCTGTCAGTCCTTGCCTTGTAGCTGCAGCCTTCAGTCTCTGCCTCTGTCATCACATGCTGTTCTCCTTGTGAGTCTGTCTCTCCTTTTTCTATAAGGACACCAGTCATTGTGGGCTAAGGGCCCACTGTATTCCAGTATAACCTCAACCTAACTAATTACACCTCCAGCTAATTACATGCTATTTATAAAGTCACATTGTGAGATACCGGGAGTTAGGACTTCAACATATCTTTTGGGTGACACAACCTATAACATTACTTCATTTTATGTTCGTTAAAACTATGACTACATATGATCATCAAGCAGTAGTTCACAATCAAATAAACAGAGAAAAGGGAGATTGTTTAAATTGCCTAGGATTATGGCAGACTAGAAATCAAATTCTCTGCTTCACAGCTCTTTCCCTAATACAAAATCCTTCCTGCAGTTATATGACTGTAGATTAATGAATAGCAAATGGAATATCAGCATTTTGCTTTATACATATTTACACATATTGTGTTGATTTTAATCTTGAATCAGTTATGATTTTGTTTTATTTTGTTTGTTTGTTTGTTTGTTTGTTTTTGGCCATGCTGTGTAGCTTATGGGATCTTAGTTCTCTGACCAGGGATTGAACCCAGGCCCTTGACAATGATAGCACAGAGTCCTAACCACTAGACCGTCAGGGAATTCCCATGATTGTGTTCTCATTCCAGGCTCTGTTGTAGCATTACCGAATACAATCACAAAGCAAACAATCTCAGAACAGAGCAAATGGTAGTAGGAACCCACCCTGCTACAGATGAGGGGACAAAGATGAAGTTGAAGGCCTTGGCTGTTTCATTTGTGTTTTTTTGTCTGTTTGTTCCATCAAAAAAGAAAGATATTTTTCCAAGAAAAACACTACAGAGGAGATCCAACAAGAAGAGAACTTTTTTAGAATTTTTTTTGGATACAGGTATAGACTTATTTTAAGAAGCTGGCTCATGCAATTGTGAGGGCTGGAAAGTCCTAAATCTGTAGGGCAAACCATAGGTGAGAGGTGATTTTCAGTCTTTTCTTTTTTTAAAAAAATAAATTTATTTATTTTTAAAATTTTAATTTATTTTTGGTTGCGTTGGGTCTTTGTGGCTGCACATGGGCTTTCTCTAGTTGTGGCGAGCGGGGGCCACTCTTTGTTGTAGTGTGTGGGCTCTCACTGCGGTGGCTTCTCTTGCTGCGGAGCATGGCTCTAGGTGCACAGGCTTCAGTAGTTGTGGCTCACGGTCTCTAGAGCGCAGGCTCAGTAGTTGCGGCTCACGGGCTTAGTTGCTCCGTGGCATGTGGGATCTTCCCAGACCAGGGCTCGAATCCATAGCCCCTGCATTGGCAGGTGGATTCTTAACCACTGTGTCACCAGGGAAGCCCTGATTTGCAGTCTTGAGTGTGGGGTGTGTAGGGCTGGCCAATAGGCTGGAGATTCAGGAAGGATTCCTCTGTTACAGTCTTGAGGCAGAACTCCTTCTCTGAGAAACTGCAGATTTTTCCCTAAAGCCTTCAGCTGATTGGATGAGGCCCACCCACATTAGCAAGGTCAATCTCTCCGTTTTTCACTCTGTGGGATCTCGATGAAGTCAGAACTAAGTTGTAATGTTGTCCAAACTTGAAGGAGCACATGTTGAGAAGAGCAGTATAAACGTTTGACTGGCAAATGACTGAGCAGTACCAACGACTAAAGGGATAAGGGAGACAGAAGTGCAGGAATTGACTCTCCTGTAGTTACTGGATGGGGCACGGCTAGAAAGCTGGACTCCAGACCCCTTGCCCAATTCATTGTCTGGTAAGCTTCTAGTTCCGACCCCTGCAGCAGTCTCCTGCCTGGGCCTCCTGCCTCTGTTCCCAACCTCACGAAGTGGCTCAGATCCAAGGCTACATGAGGGCCTCTTTAATCCCACCTCCTCAGAGAGAATGTCATTGGTCAACAATTATTCTCACCACTTCACACTTGTTTTATGTTTTCATTGTTTTTATTGAAGGGTATCTAATTTTGATAGGTTCTATTTTCTAGGAATGAACCCAATTATTTGAAATTCAGTTCAAAAATCTGCATAACAGCAAGAAAAACTATGGAACATCGATTGAGCAACATTTACATACCAGTCATTGACCTCACTCATCACTGTTCCTGAGAACTCCCATAAACAAAGGTGTTATTACTCCCTGTTCAGAGGTTAGAAAACAGAGACAGTGAGGTTTGTGCTTTGTCCCCGGCCTCTCAGAAGGAAACAATTCAGTCTAAAGTGATCTTAGGATCATCTTGGTTCTTTTTTTCTTTTTTATGGAGGTATAGTTGATTTACAATATTATGTAAGTTTCAGGTGTACAAGGGATCATCTTGGTTCTTTTTTTCTTTTTTATGGAGGTATAGTTGATTTACAATATTATGTAAGTTTCAGGTGTACAAGGGATCATCTTGGTTCTTAAATGTCTGTATTCCCTTCTGGAAGCTGGCTAGGCCTAAGGCTCATGTTAATCATGCTTCTTGTATGTTGAAGCCTATCACATGGCCATCACTCTGCAATGCATCTTAGCTAAAATAATCTAAAACATGTCTCAGGTGCAGTAAAAGTGCTGGTGGCTCTCAGAGTCACATCTCATAGGGCTGGGAAGCTCTTCCCGAGGAAGCTCATATCTGCAGACATCAGCTCCACTGTGCACCATGCTGGCTTTCCTACATCTCTGCATTCTAGAGCTGCTTACATACAGAAATGTGCCAAGAAAATGTACACAGAGTGTTTTGGAAAAGCAAACATTTGTGCAAAAATGATGCTTTTCAGTTTTTTCTGTGTGACTGGTTGCTTTCTTTGGAAGGTAATTTTTACACTGAGTATGGTTAGCACAGAACATCAAAGGTCTCACAATCTCAGTTAATCCCTCAGTCAGCATTTCTACTGAGTTATAAATATTGCATGCACATTCCCAAACCAATTTTGTCTTTCTGGCATTTTCCTGAAAGATTAAGTTCCATTGCTAATGTCAATCATCTGTTTCTTTGACATATTATCATTCAGATCTTCCTTTATATGCAAAGATGAGCAGTCCCTCCTGTGATGAGCTGGTCACAGCTATTTCTGAGATTGAAAGAAGACAATATCATGTAGGGATTAAATGTGTGAACTGGGGGGCCAGACGGAAGCTCAGAATCCCATCTCTGCTTCTTATTGAAAACAGCTCAATCTCTCTAGTCTTAGTGTACCTATCAGTTAAATAAGGATCATAAAAATTGTACCTAGTTCTTAGGGTTTTAGTGGAGATTAAAGGCAATCATGTACTCACATTGATTAGCACAATGCCTGGCACATAGTAAATCTAGAATAAATATTAGCTAAAATTATTTTCCCAGTCGTTCCTATCAATTCAGAAGCCAGAGTACTTACATACATACGGACGTCTTGAGAAATCTTAAATCAGTTTTATGAATTAATGTCTAATTCAATTCAGTTAACACTTGGTGACCATTCCTAGGACACCAGGCACTCAGCTGGGTGCTGAGAGTATGGGTTGACTCATCATGAACCCTGTTTTCAGGAAGCTCACAGCCCATAGGCGAGGCAGTTATAGAAACACCTGATTACACAATGCATGTACAATGACACAGGGACAGAGGGATGCAGTAGTTGCAGCAGGAGCACAGGTGCGGCACCAGGTAGCTCTGAGTGGGCCCCAAGGAGAGGACACACAGGGTAAGGGCACCCAGGCAGCATGCGGACTCTTCCTTCTACCCCTTGTTCAGGGCATCATCAGCTCCTACCCAGTTAACCTTTACATGTTTCTTGCCGCTCTGTACAACTGCAGTGTCCCAGTTCCAATGCCCATTAACTCTGGCCTGGCCTATTGCAATGGTGCCCATGTGGTCTCCAGCTTGTTCGTGCCCAATCTGTTGAAAAATAAAAAACAAGTCCTGACTTAGTAAGGAGAGACTTTGTTCCAAATGGTAATTGCTAAGCGAGGAGTGTGAAATGAACTATAGCAATAGGGAGAATGCTCTGACCATGAGATCTGTGGCCTATTGGACCGTGTGGCAGAGAATGTTCTGAGGATTCAGTCTGCTTTCAGGAGGGGTTTAAAGAGGGGCTGCTTGCTGGCTCAGGCTGATGGGGCCAAAGCTCACCTTATCCAAAATTTGATTAAAAAACTCTGTGCTCTGATTGAGCAGTGAGGACAAAACAGTTCAGCTAATTATTTATGAGGCAAAAACGGGAATCTGGAGGGTCTGTGTCTGGCCTTGCCAGAGGTAAATGCAGGGTGTCAACGAGTCTTATCTAAGTCACATGGGGACTTCTTTGCAGTAAGTAAGTGTTTCCAGAACACAAAGGAATTTCTAAAGCTTCCCCATTTTCCAGGAACACAGGGCTCGGGTCAAGTTCAGCATTGTCACCATCCTCTATCAGCTACAAGAACTTTTTCTCTGAATGATGCATGTGATCAGGTGGCCCTTTGTGTAGCACAGCTCAGTGGCTCTCATCAGACGGCCCTTGCTTACCTCTCCTGCTGAATCTCTGGTTTCCGGCTCCAGCAATACCAAACTGCTCATGGTTTCAGGCCTACACCACGTGGCTTCCAAACTCTGTGTCTTTGTTCATACTGTCCTTTGTGCCTGCGATGCCATCTCCCCCTTTACTTGATGACACCTAAACTCCTAATTATCCTCAAAGTCTCAGATGAGGCAACATCTTCAGGAGACCTCCCCCAGCCCTGCACTGGTTTGGGTACTTTTTGTTGTTCCTGTAGCATTCTGAACTTATAGCTTTCAGTGTAATGATTGTTTTTGTGTCTTTAGTGTCAGGGACTATATTATAAACCTGATGAGTGAACATTTGTTTAGTGTGTGCCTGATTCTCTGCCCAGTGCTATAAACTCACTTATTTGTTAATCTTTGTCTTTCAGACAAGAATACTGAGATTAGGAGGATAAGCAACTTGCCAGCTATCATGCAGAGACTTTGAATTGAATAGAATGGATATGCCAACATGAAGATTATTTTAGAATCCTCTCTCTAGAGTTCTCTTACAGTTTGCCTGGTAGTGACAGAACGTTTGAGCTCAGCGGGATTGTGTTGTTCATCCAGGTCACTGTCACCAATGTACAGGTATTTAACCTTTGGGAGGTAGAAGACACAGAGCTCTTTGTGCTTGAACAATATTGTTTTTTCTAGATCCTGTTGAGGTTTTGCAACAGTGAACTTATCAGCTTCAGTAGTGTAGCACTCAAGTTAACTAGTATGTGCGGTCAACATGGCCCCAGAAAGCTGGTACTTTTATTCAGAATTCTGAGTAATATGTTAAGAAGCTGCTTAGCTTTCACTCCCAGAGAAAGTTTCCTGGTGTTTCAGAGGCTCCTCCCTTGTCTCATTCTTGATCCTCTAATAGTGGCAAAAGGAAGGCTCTTTGGCCTTAAGAATGGCAAAGACCTACTGAGAAATCCAGCAGTCGTTCATTTATCCAGTCATGCAATTAATTATTGACTCATTCATTTGGTACCTCAACCAATATTTATTAAACAATTAATTTGTGTCAGGTACTATCAGAGGCTCTGGGGATGAAGAGAAGAATAGGACGCGATTCCTATTTTCAAGGAATTTATAAGCTTCTAGATGAATCAGTCAGGTAAACAAGGAAGCAATAAAACGATATTAGTGCTAAGTTAGAAATAATGCTGGGGCAAAAGAAAGGAAAAATGGACTGTAAGTCCTCAAAACATTATTTACGGTAATTATCGTCTCCCTGACTATTCCAGGTCTCATGTCACTCAGTAATTATAAAGCTTGAAGCCAAATCACTAATCAGATTCTACCGAGAGGCAATGCAATTCAATCAAAACACTCTTATAATTTTGCAGATTTAAGTCTGTCAACTGAAAAATAAGCACAACCTAAGAGTTGAGGATTATGTCTTAATCAGCAAATTTACTGAGTACTGAAGCCCAAGATACAGCCTCTCAGATAGCTCTGAGGAACTGTTCCGAAGAGGTAAGGGAGGAGCCAGAATACAGAGGAGTTTTGCAAAAAACACCCCCAAACCACTGGGTACTCAGGACATCAGAAGATTGCTGCTAATTAAAGAGAACCAGACATGTTAAATTAATGAACTTAATGCTTTTCTATGGGAAGATCCAAGTGTCTGGGCTTATTGAAATTATCCTTTGATATGCACCTTACCTATCTAGGGTCAGTATCCTGTTTTTTTCCATCCTGAATTCCCCTCAGGATATACCGTCAGGGGCCACTGCAATGGCTGATACTTGATGACCTCAACATCCTTTGTTTACTAAAATGGCAGGCGACATTTTTTGTCCACAAGTCTGCATGTATAGATTGCACATACAGCAAAAAATTATAGGAGTATACTTTGAATCATTAATAAAACTTGAGACACTGGGTTGAACAGAGAACATGAGTGCTGATGGCTGAGTCTGAAACATAGTAAATGTCAGAGTATCAGCAATGAAATTGTCAGCCACAAAGTCTTGATAAAAATACCAACCTAGAAATTTGTTTTGCTTCCCTGTCTACTGCAGGTGGCTTTGTTTTGCTTCCCTGTCTACTGCAGGTGGTTGACAGGATGTAACTCTGAAAGGCTTTCTTAGGAAATTTTTGTTTCTCTTGTTTGTTTGTTTTTCTCTTCCTGTGCCTCCACACAGGGCTCTGTGACCTGGTGCCACCTGCCTCATATCCAAGAGCCCACAGAAAGCCTGCCCTTTTTTGGTAGAAGGCTTCTGGGGCATATTGACTTACAAAGGAAATAGCTTGTGAAAGAAAAGTGCATGCAAGTCCAGGAAATGTCTTTTTTCTCATCTAATTTTTATTCAAATGAGAACAAAATATGGTAACTTATTCCAACTGCCAGTGTTGTTTGCAAGATGGCCATATCTTTGCTGAGCTAGTGAATCTCTGCAGGACTCTGGTGAGGTCCCAGCACCACTTATTGGAGCCTCGTTCTCTTCTCACCAAGTGAGGACAGTAGTAGTTTTCTTCCCCTGGGAAGATAAGTTTATATTTGTGAAGTTCAGCAAAACTATAAATGATCCAATTTGGGGAAAATGAAAAAAAATGATAACATAGTATACTATCTAAAGTTATGTAATTAACTCACTAACCCTGTGAGTTAATTCTTTACTTTTCTTATCAGAGAGGCACCACAGTGGATGTGGATGGTGTTTGGAAGCCAGGTAGACCTGGCATTGATAACTCTTATACTTACTAGCCAAGGGACTTGGATTAATTTCTTTTTAAAATTAATTAATTAATTATTTAGTTTTGGCTGCATTGGGTCTTTGTTGCTGCATGTGGCCTTTCTCTAGTTAAAGCGAGCAGGGGCTACTCTTCGTTGTGGTGCACAGGCTTCTCATTGCGGTGGCTTCTCTTGTTGTGGAGCATGGACTCTAGGCACACAGGCTTCAGTAGTTGTGGCACGTGGACTCAGTAGTTGTGGCGCACGGGCTTAGTTGCTCTGTGGTATGTGGGATCTTCCCAGACCAGAGCTTGAACCTGTGTCTCCTGCATTGGCAGGGGAATTGTTAACCACTGTGCCACTAGGGAAGCCCTGGGTTAATTTCTTAACCTCATTTTCCTCCTACTTGAAATAACACCTTTAACAGTTGTAGGATTAATTGTGGTCAGAGACCAAGGATGCTGCTAAACATCACTAGATGCCGGTAGCATACCCTCCTCCCTGATTATGACAATCAAAAATGTCCCCAGATGTTGCTGGGGGTTCAAAATCATCCTTGACTGAGAACCATAACTATAGAAAAAGATGCCCTGGACTCAGAAGGGGAAGGATGGCTACTTCTGGCTAGTCTACCTACTAATTCTAAATTTTGCTTTTCTCACCTTTAAAAAGTAGGGGTTAAGCAAGATTATCTTTAAGGTGCTTTCTAACTTTAGCAAGATGAGATTCTATGGAAGGAAGAAAAAAAGATGATGAAGATTTAGGAAGACATGCAGTGAAGGCCAGGGAAATTGGCTAAGATAGGAAGATGTCAGGTAAGTTCTGTACTTCTGAGCAAAGTTAAGAGTACACACCACTAATTAGACAAAATTGCTAACTTAACCTAACTAACTAGGGAATAAAGGGTCAGAAATCCAGACCAGGAATCAGGACTCCTACAGATGATGGAGATGTTAATGATGATGATAATGGTGGTGGTGGTGATGGAAATGACACAGCAGCTAACATTTATTGAGCACTAACTATGGACCATGCTCCCAGGCCAGAAAGTGGGTGACAGAAGGTTGGCATATAGACTCGGGTGGGATATGATGGTAGGAGTCATAGAGAGAAGCTGCAAGAACCAGACTGCTCTCAGATCTGGGGTAGGTCAGAGCCAAGGGAGATGTGCTCTGGAGATGTGCACACGTTTTACATGGTCCTTTGTGAAGCCACTTCAGTTTCTCTTGGGTGTTTGGTGCTGAGCAAATGAATCCCATTCTTAACTTTTTCCTTCATCAGATCCTATTCATTTGGCTTTTAAGAAGATCAGTATGTTAGGCTGGAGTTGTGACCAAGGAGGAACTTTTGAGTCTTCAAATTCTCTGTACACCACAACTTGTGATTTGGACAATGACCTGTTCTCTGCATCCCTAACCCAATAGTTTAAGTAGAATAGTAGACTAGTCTAAGTAAGTAATGGGGGGCTGGGAATAAAAATTCAACACAATGAGGTAAGAGTGATTTTCTTTTTCTATAGTAAGAGAGGAGTTGAAATATTTCCAATGGCAATGGAAAGAGTATATGCAGTAGCACAGTTGAAATACTAATATTGTCTGGATAGGTGGGGCATTGGGAATTAGTTTTGGAAAATAATTAAAGTGAGTCAATAACAATAATGTCTAAAGTAGTTTTTGGCCTTTTCCTGAGAAGGATATTGGTGATTTCTAGTATCACATTTCCCTCATATTCCCCTATTCTATATTATCAGATTAATAGAGAGGATACACAATTCTTAAGGGTGAGTGTGGCAGGGGTCATGGCCAGGATAGTAAGTTTCTGGACATACTGAGCTATATATAATCCAGAAAAAAAAATCTATGTTTGTACATATGTACATATGTATGTATGCATCTATTTCTAAAATAACTACAGATTTTATTTCCACTTTTTAATAATGGTAATTTATTGTTACAAATTAAGAATTTTGAAAGCAATTTCATTCTCAGAATTAAGAATAATATTTGGATAAAATTTTTCCATGAAGCGTCATTTCCCCATAATCCCATCCAGGTTGGGAGCTCACCTTAGTTGAAGCTCACCTGATGCATTTATAATTCTTCCAGTCAGTGTGCAGTAACCCATCCAGAAGAGTTTTACTGTGAACCTTATGCTATATGTGCTTGTAAATGCTAACCCATCAGAATTCCTTTCAGAAGGAAATAATAATGAATTAGTTTTGCAAGCAGTGAAGAAAAGAAACTATGACTGTGAAGGGTGTAATCCAAACACAAACAAATAGGAAATATGTACTTTCCTCCTACTCACTTTTTAAAAAATGTCTTAAAAACCAAGTATATTAATTAAAAGCACCTAAGTATGCATCTTGATTTGACAGTGTGATCAGAGGAGAAACACACTAAATGTATAGATTTAGAACAAATATGGTTTTAAATACATTTCAATCAGCTCAACATTTCCCCTCTGACTCACTAATCAGACTGAGAAATATATATGGAAATAGTTGGAACTCTCATAGGAATACTAAGTAACTTAGTGGCATGGTCTCTACTAGCCTTATACTATACTAGAAAATAATATTAAAGTTTTACTATCAGTATTTATGAAGTGCCTCCTATCTTTAAGATAATTCACTATATGAATGCTTTCATTTGTCACCTACCAGCAACAAAAGTCATTTCAAATCAAAAAACGAACAGAATATTTGCTTGGGCCTGGTTGAATTCTGAGACCTGAAAATCAAGGTTTTCAGTGTCTTCTTATTGTATAACAATAAAGTCTGTCATTCACCACTTTCCATGCTTTGTTCCAGACTTATCTTTTTGACCTGCTACTTCTCCAGAAATGGCCTCCAATTATATATTTTTGGTTCTATCTTCCATTCTCTCTTCATGCCCATCACATTCTAGCCAAGCTGAGAATTCTCTTCCTCTATCTCTTTGCCAATATATTCTCTCTTGCTTAGAGGTTCCATTCCTTCATCTCCAACTGTGAGATCCTTTGCATACATGATGCCCTCATCCAACATTACATCTTTTTTGAGGTCTCTCATGATCCCTTCTGTTGGGCGTGTTTTCCCCTCTTTTCTAAGCAAGTGAGGCTGGTATCATATCTTGCATCATGCCTAGCCCAGAGTGCCGTACAAAGTACGTGCACATTAAACACTGTTTGAATGGGCTGTACGTGGAATGATTGTAGAAGAGGCCAGCAGAGTTGTATTTGCATCTCTTGTGGGAGAATGTGGGAGGAGAAGGAATAAATCAGTCTCATCTCAGTCAAGGTTAAGGCTAAGCTGCTGAAGAAAAAGACCCAAAATAAACAATATGCAGTGGCTTGCAACAGACTAGAGCTTGACAACTGTCTCCCTGAATGAGGCTGTGGGGTGGCTCTGTTCTATATAGTCATTCGGGGACATGGTTTGCTTCCATCATTTTCCTCCCTTTCCCAGGGCACTGGCTTATCTGGCTGAAGCTGCATCTCAGGCATCGCTGTGTTCAATTAGCACAAAGGGGTAACACAGCAAGTCAAGGGAAAAATAGCTTCCTACTAACAAAGTGCAGCAGAATTTGCATACATCACTTCTGCTTGCACTCCACTGGTGAGAAATTTAGTCATATGGCCACCCTTAGCTGCAAGTGTGTGTGGCTATAACCTTTAGTTTCTGCACTGTGCCCAGGAAAAAGAGGAGGATGCATTGGTGAGGAGGGTAGCTGTGAGGCTACTTCCTTCAGGAACTAGGTGTCGAGCCCAGGGAGGATCTGATTGCATTTATATAGGTCCGTGCTCTCTCAGGGCCTGGACTCCCTGTGAATCAGAAATCCTGGAGAGGAAAGAGAAAATGCCAAAATGTAATAATTGCATTTAGCTTCGAAGGGAGCAAACGTTAAAAAAAATAACATCAAGGACTTCCCTGGTGGTGCTGCAGTTGGGACCCCTCTTCCACCGCAGGGAGCGCAGGTTCAGTCACTGGTGAGGGAAGTAGGATCCTGCATGCCACGTGGTGTGGCCAAAAAAAACCCCAAACCGAAACAACAAACAAACAAACAAAAAATCAGAAATGTGTAATGACACAAAGTTAAACAACATAATGGGACATTCTTCACATTTGGGGGTGAGAATAGAGAAAGGCAGTGAAAGAGAAAGAGAAATGAGGACCAAATGCATTTCTTCTCCCACCCTGTGCTACGAGGAGCAGCTTGGTGGAAGCAGAGGATTGATTTCAGTCCCTCTTTATTGTATTCCCGACCTCATTGATCGAAGCCTAACACTAATCCATGAAAACTGCTGAGAAGACTTGTTCATATTTTTCTGAGGAGCCATAAAAATTTAAAAGCGTTAACATACATTCTGAAGACTTACACAGATAGTAGCAATAACAGAGATAAAGGAAAATTTTAAGCATTGTGAAGGAGCTAGAGAATCGAAAGTAACCAGTGACAACCCAATTGGAAGTGTCACTTCCACTGCGTGAGTTAGGATCTGCCATGAAGCCAACAGCAGTTTCCTGTGGACATTTCTGGCCTGTGGTGGAGGTGTGAGCATTTGCAGGGTGCCATTTAATAAACTTTTTATAATTTGCAGGAGCAATACTAGACAATGTTAAGAGCTTTATTTATTTCTACAGAATATAATAAAATCTTTAATATCTTTGCCTGAAATTGTGTCAGCTCAGAGAACAGAGCGAGCTTCTATTATTGTGTGTGCAGGAAACCAAGTGAGGAACAGGTGTCCACAGATGGAATTTGGAAGAAAAGCCATATTTTCAGAATAAAAAATGTTTTTATCTCTCTTGAAAGAGAGACTACATAACAAATAAAATACTTTAAAATCATAAATATTTCCTCATCCTAGAAATGACCTCAGACACAGAACAGAAACTCTGAGACAAGAAGGATCAGTAAAGTGCATATTTATAAACAATAAAAACTCAAGGCTCAAGGAATTGAGATTTTATTTTTGATAAGAAAGAGAAATTACTTTAACGGGAGACTGGAGAGGCTAAGAATGGAAAATGACATGGAAAAATGACAGTTTTCAGGAAATCAGTGTTCTCATTTCATCGACACATTTGTGCACATTTTCTGACCTGAACTCAAAGTGTAAGAGGCAGCAGGTTTATGAAGCAGAAACCTTGAAGGACATAATGGTTTCTGGACTAACTATGTGCTTCCAGTTTCTGAATCTTCTCTACACTGTTTCTGTCTTCTGAAATGCCCCCTTCACATCCTTTCCATGTCTCTTTCTATTCTTTCTTCCATCCTCTATACATTCATCACAACTTTGCCCACAGAGATTTTGAACTCATAGCATTTACTAACCGTAACATCCAGTCATTGGTTACGATTTGCTTCATTGCATTGTTAGTTTTAGAAGTCCTTGTCCAATCTCCCCTCATTTATGGTACCTTATCCCCACCCTCATGTAGTCAGGAGCCAGACAAGAATCAGTTTCAGTGATGCATGTGGGAAATCATGAGAGTTAGATAAAACAGTGAGTATGAGGAAGGAGAAACATGATGGGTTTAAGACATGAACCTGTCTACTAAGTATAGGTATCTATTTTACTGAACAAATGCTGATATTGAGATTACAATGTGCCAGGCTCTGACAATTGACAATTGACAAACAATAACTCATTTAACACTCATGGTGAGCCAAGAAATAGACACAGTACTTCTGAATAGACACTATCCTCTCCAAATCCTATTCCTGGAAACCATTTAGTGTTATTATTTCCCAGCTGACACAAGACCTTGGGGGTGTCTTTCCTCCCATCTTCAACCTCCTAACTTTCTTGAGACAAAATTGTATATACTCAGACTAAATTTTGTATACCCAGGAAACTCTTGTGCCTCTTTATTGGCCCTGCCAAGCCAATATCTGTCTCCTAGGAGGAAAAGAAACAGAACTATTATTTTCTCTGCTGAAACTCCCCAGATATGCCTATATCACCAGTTCCCCCCAATGCTGAAGGAATGGGTAGTGGGGGACTTAATTCTTGTCATAATCAAGTGCTCTTGTGCTGGGCAGAGAATACTTTTCTGATTCACTGGATCTTCTTTTTCCAGATTCATGGGCTTTGGAATCCGACTGCTTGGGTTCAAATCCTAGCTTGGCCACTTAATAACTGTTTAACATTCATCCGTAAAATGTGAATTATTACTACCACTCCATTGGTTGTTGTAAGTATTAAGTGAATACTTACACGTCAAGAGTTTAGGACAGAGCCTCATCCACCAGAGGGCAGACAGCAGAAGCAAGAAGAACTACAATACTGCAGCGTGTGGAACAAAAAACACATTCACAGAAAGACAGACAAGATGAAAAGGCAGACAGTTATATACCAGATGGAGGAACAAGATAAACCCCCCCCAAAACAACTAAATGAAATGGAGATAGGCAACCTTCCAGAAAGAGAATTCAGAATAATTATAGTGAGGATGATCCAGGACCTCAGAAAAAGAATGGATGCAAAGATCGAGAAGATGCAGGAAATGTTTAGCAAAGACCTAGAAAAATTAAAGAACAAACAGAGATGAATGATACAATAACTAAAATGAAAACTACACTAGAAGGAATCAATAGCAGAATAACTGAGGCAGAAGAACGGATAAGTGACCTGGAAGACAGAATAGTGGAATTCACTGCTACAGAACAGACTAAAGACTAAAGAATGAAAAGAAATGAAGACAGCCTAAGAGACTTCTGAGACAACATTAAACACAACAACATTCACATTATAGGGGTCCCAGAAGGAGAAGAGAGAGAGAATGGACCAGAGAAAATGTTTGAAGAGATTATAGTTGAAAATTTCCTAACATGGGAAAGGAAATAGCCACCCAAGTCCAGGAAGTGCAGCAAGTCCCATACAGGATAAACCCAAAGAGAAACCCGCCGACACACTTAGTAATCAAATTGGCAAAAATTAAACACAAAGAAAAATTATTGAAAGCAGCAAGGGAAAAATGAAAAATGACATACAAGGGAACTCCCATAAGGTTAACAGCTGATTTCTCAGCAGAAACTCTATGAGGCAGAAAGGAGTGGCATGATATACTTAAAGTGACGAAAGGGAAGAACCTACAACCAAGATTACTCTACCCAGCATGGATCTTATTCAGATTTGATGGAGAAATCAAAAGCTTTACAGAAAAGCAAAAGCTAAGAGAATTTAGCACCACCAAACCAGCTCTACAACAAATGCTAAAGGAACTTCTCTAAGTGGGAAACACAAGAGAAGAAAAGGACCTACAAAAACAAACCCAAAACAATTAAGAAAATGGTCATAGGAGCATACATATTGATAATTACCTTAAACGGGAATGGATTAAATGCTCCAACCAAAAGACACAGGCTTGCTGAGTGGATACAAAAACAAGACCCATATATATGCTGTCTACAAGAGACACACTTCAGACCTAGGGACACATACAGACTGAAAGTGAGGGGATGGAAAAAGATATTCTATGCAAATGGAAATCAAAAGAAAGCTGGAGTAGCTATACTCATATCAGGTAAAATAGACTTTAAAATAAAGAATGTTACAAGAGACAAGGAAGGACACTACATAATGATCAAGGGATCAATCCAAGAAGAAGATATAACAATTATAAATATATATGCACCCAACATAGGAGCACCTCAATACATAAGGCAACTGCTAACAGCTATAAAAGAGGAAATCAACAGTAACACAATAATAGTAGGGGACTTTAACACCTCACTTACGCCAATGGACAGATCATCCAAACAGAAAATGAATAAGGAAACAGAAGCTTTAAATGACACGATACACCACATAGGGCTTCCCTGGTGGTGCAGTGGTTGAGAGTCCTCCTGCCGATGCAGGGAACACGGGTTCGTGCTCCAGTCCGGGAAGATCCCACATGCAATCAAAAAAAATACCTAGAGACAAATGACAATGAAAACACGACAGTCCAAAACCTATGGGATGCAGCAAAAGCCGTTCTAAGAGGGAAGTTTATAACTATACAAGCCTACCTCAAGAAACAAGAAAAATTGTAAATAAACAATCTAACCGTACACCTAAAGGAACTAGAGAAAGAAGAACAAACAAAACCCAAAGTTAGCAGAAAGAAAGAAATCATAAAGATCAGAGAAGAAATAAATGAAATAGAAACAAAGAAAACAGTAACAATGTTACTGAAATGAAGGAAATAATAGCAAAGATCAATAAAACTAAAAGCTGGTTCTTTGAGAAGATAAACGAAATTGATAAACCATTAGCCAGATTCATCAAGAAAAAGAGGGAGAGGATGCAAGTCAATAAAATTAGAAATGAAATAGGAGAAGTTACAACAGACACTGCAGAAACACAATGCATCCTAAGAGACTACTACAAGCAACTCTGTGCCAATAAAATGGACAACCTGGAAAAAATGGACCACTTCTTAGAAAGGTATAACCTTCTAAGACTGAACCAGGAAGAAACAGAAAATATGAACAGACCAATCACAAGTAATGAAATTGAAACTGTGATTAAAAATCTTCCAACAAAAAAAAGTGCTGGACCAGATGGCTTCACAGGTTAATTCTATCAAACATTTAGAGAAGAGCTAACACCCATCCTTCTCAAACTCTTCCAAAAAGTTGCAGAGGAAGGAACACTCCCAAACTCATCCTCTGAGGCCACCATCACCCTGATACCAAAACCAGACAAAGATACTACAAAAAAAGAAAATTACTGATGAATATACATGCAAAAATCCTCAACAAAATACTAGGAAACAGAATCCAACAATACATTAAAAGGATCATATATCATGATCAAGTGGGATTTAGCCCAGGGATGCAAGGATTCTTTAATATTTGCAAATCAATCAATGTGATACACCATATTAACAAATTGAAGAATAAAAACCATATGATCATCTCAATAGATGCAGAAAAAGCTTTTGACAAAATCAACACCCATTTATGATAAAAACTCTCCAGAAAGTGAGCATAGAGAGAACCCACCTCAACATAATAAAGGCCATATATGACAAACTCACAGTAAACATCATTCTCAGTGGTGAAAAACTGAAAACATTTCCTGTAAGTTCAGGAATGAGACAAGGATGTCCACTCTCACCACTATTATTCAACATAGTTTTAGAAGTCCTAGCCACGGCAATCAGAGAAGAAAAAGAAATAAAAGGAATACAAAGATTACCCTATGATACAGCAATCCCACTACTGAGAATATACCCAGAAAAAACCATAATTCAAAAGACACATGCACACCAATGTTGATTGCAGCACTGTTTACAATAACCAGGTCACGGAAGCAACCTAAATGCCCATCAACAGATGAATGGATAAAGAAGATGTGGTAAATATGTACAGTGGAATATTACTCAGCCATAAAAAGGATCGAAATTGAGTCATTTGTTGAGACATGGATCTAGAGACTGTCATACAGAGTGAAGTAAGTCAGAAAGAGAAAAACAAATATCGTATATTAATGGATGTATGTGGAACCTAGAAAAATGGTACAGATGAACCGGTTTGCAGGGCAGAAGTTGAGACACAGATGTAGAGAACAAACGTATGGACACCAAGGGGGGAAAACCGCTGTGGCATGGGGATGGTGGTGTGCTGAATTGGGTGATTGTGATTGACATGTATACACTGATGTTTATAAAATTGATGACTAATAAGAGCCTGCAGTATAAACAAACAAACAAACAAACAAAAAAGAGTTTAGGACAGTGTCTGACATAAAGCATCCAAAAGCTTTTAGATATTGTAATTCTTTATTATAGTTTCATAAGATTTATCTTGTTATCAAAACAAAGTTTAAAATTTGTTCAAGATATTGAAAATTTTTATCCTTCTTTTAAACCCTCCACAGACCCTAGAACATTGTCAAACTTACAACAAGCATAGTGAAAAGCACTGAAGGAAAATGGGGAAGTCCAAATTTTGAAGATAACCTAACCAGATTTGGGGCTCAGATCCACCATTTACTGCCTAAGTGTCAGTTTCCCCGACCAATAATTAAGATAATGGTTGATTCCTACACAACAGAGCTGTTGAGAAAATTAAATTATATGTATGTATACATATATATTAATACATCTGTATATATCTATAAGTGTATATATATATATGGGTAAATATACATAGTGTACATTTATACCTGTATGTATGTATATAGTATTCAACAAATAGCAGTTACTTCATGATACAGTGAGGTTACATTTATTTATCCACAGCCTGAGGTCAAGAGAGAGTCAATAGAAAAAATGGCTACACATTGACTTTTATGAATATAGTCTTTAGCCTGAAGAAGATGTTACTTAGTTCTGCTGGAGACCTCCAATAAGCAATTTGGACTATAGAAAAGTTTTAATTATAGTGTCATGCAGGCAGATACTCCTGTTTAAAGTTCCAGGTTGGCAATATAACCAAGCTCTCATATACATTATAGATATGTTTTTAGATGAAGAACTTATAAAATAAGCTTTGTCTTACTATTGAAAGCTTATTTGATGTAATTTAATTTTCTGCTCTTTGAACTTCATTAAATGATATTATTTAGAAAGAAGTTTGCTGCTAACTAGAATTTATTGTCAGGACAAATCTCAGGAAGTAAAACTTATGTAACGTGGCTCTTGTGAATTTTCCCAATGATAATGTTGTGTTTTTCTTTTCTGTAAAGTTTGTTTGGTAATAATCAATTTTCTAATTTTTTAGAAAAATGGATCATAAATTAATCAAAGCATAATTGTATTTATTGATGAGCCTATATTAGTTTATAGCAATCTACCATTATATTGAATATTTAAAATTAAATTTCTTATGACCCTAGGAACTAACATTTCTTGAAATGAAAATAGAAAAATGTACCCATCTGCTTCTTGATCAATTCTGCTTGAGCCAGAGGTCCTGAGGTTACAGGCAGTTCTCTGGCTGTGGTTTTGCTCATCAACTGGAAGTTTAGATACCAGTAATGTGCCTGCAGTTTCTCCTTTATTTTGACCTTATTTTTTTTCTGACTTTAACTTCTTTGGTTTAATAAGAATAAATGCAGGAGAGGGAGCATGTTCTTAGGCTGATATTAGTTTATTTATGTTCTTTCTGGTAAGAAAGAAGTAACATCCTTGAGATGATTGCAATTTGTTAATGACAGTAATATCATGTCCTAGTCTGTCATCATCCTTACCTCCTAGCATTTAGATATTGAATAAGTGTATTGCTATGAAAAGTTTATCAACAGTCACAGGAATGGAACATTGAATTCAGGGGATAGTGAAGACATAAGGAAGGTGCTATGGACTGCACTGTGTCCCTCCAAAATTCATATGTTGAAGTCCCCCAATGTGACTATACTGAGAGATAGGGCCTTTATGAGGTAACTGAGGTTAAATGAGGTCAGAAGTATGGGGCCCTAATTCCATAGGATTGGTGGCCTCATAAGAAGAGGAAGAGAGAGTGATGTCTCTCTTTCTGTATGTGCTGAGAGGAAAGGCCATGTGAGGCCATAGTGAGGAGGTGGCTGACCATAAGCTGGGAAGAGATTTCCCACCAGAAACCAAACCCTGCTGGACTGGATCTGGGACTTCCAGCCTCCACAACCATGAAAAATAAATTTCTAAGTCACCCAGTCTGTGGTATTTTATTATGGCAGCCTGAGAAGACTCATACACAAAGAAAAGGAGATGAAGGAAGGAAAGGGACACAGTTTCCTGTAGATTCGTACTCTAGGTAAAGACAAAATAAGAAATTAAGTGGATTCAGTTTGACATGTACAACTAATCAGGAGGTTTTTAAATGTCACCCTGTACATTGGAATACCCAGCAAGCAGAACAAAACTGGGGTGGGGGAGGTGGCTTTTTTATATCGTTTTCCAAGAAAATTGCAGTATAAAAGTTATGAGTGACTGCTTTGTTTACCAGAGGAGATTACAAGTCACATTGAAGCAGATTGGCTTTGTTTTGGGAATATTTATTTGAAATGCTTTTAGTTATGATTCTATAAGAACAAAACACACCAAACAAATATCCAATATTCCAGGGGAGGTGTGTAACAGGGCAATATTCTTTGTTTGTCATAGAATTCCTAACTATTCTTTAGTTTGTGAAAGTAGAATGCAGTTCCAGGAGTAGTGGGGGATTTGAATAAGGGGCTATTTAGTCTTCCAGGAAGATAAAGATTGCAGCCAAATACTCTTCTCCTGAGTTATAGCCCCTGGAAAAAGATTGAGAACACAATTCTTCCTCCTTTGGAAATCAAGGCTATTAGATGGATTAAAAGGCCCTGGTTGAGCTCGTCTGGCAGAAGAAAATCCCAAGTTTCCCTAAGGGTTATTGTTCATGAAGGAGAGAGAAGTGTCATAATAGAAATTGTTACCAAACCATGTTTGTTTAACCAGATGTGCATGAAGCCAAAATGCTGAGATGCTGATGTTTGCAAGAAAGAGAGGGTTTAGAATTGGAGAGTGAGCCGAGTTGCTGTGTGGATGACAGGGTCTTGGTGCTCCGGCCAGGTGTCAAGCCTGTGCCTCTGAGGTGGGAGAGCCAAGTTCAGGACATTACTCCACCAGAGACCTCCCAGCTCCAGGCAATATCAAATGATGAAAATCTCCCAGAGATCTCCATCTGAATTCCAAGACCCAGCTCCACTCAATGACCAGCAAGCTACAGTGCTGGGCACCCGTTGCCAAACAACTAGCAAGACAGGAACACAATCCCACTCACTAGCAGAAAGGCTGCCTAAAATGAACATAAGGTCACAGACATCCCAAAACACACCAGACATGGTCCTGCCTACCAGAAAGACAAGATCCAGCCTCATCCACCAGAACACAGGCACTAGTCCTCTCCACCAGGAAGCTTACACAACACACTGAACCAACCATAGCCACTGGGGGCAGACACCGAAAACAACAAGAACTACAAAACTGCAGCCTGTGAAAAGGAGACCCAAACACAGTAAGATAAGCAAAATGAGAAGACAGAGAAACACACAGCAGATGAAGGGGCAAGGTAAATAGCCACCAGACCTAAGTGAAGAGGAAATAGGCAGTCTACCTGAAAAAGAATTCAGAATAATGATAGTAAAGATGATCCAAAATCTTGGAAATACAATGGAGAAAATACAAGAAATGTTTAACAAGGAACTAGAAGAACTAAAGAGCAAACAAACAATGATGAACAGCACAATAAATTAAATTAAAAATTCTCTAGAAGGAATCAATAGCAGAATAACTGAGGCAGAAAAATGAATAAGAGACCTGGAAGATAAAATAGTGGAAATAACTATCACAGAGCAGAATATAGAAAAAAGAATGAAAATAATTGAGGACAGTCTCAGAGAACTCTGGGACCACATTAAATGCACCTACATTCAAATTATAGGGTTCCCAGAAGAAGAGAAAAAGAAAGGGGCTGAGAAAATATTTGAAGAGATTATAGTTGAAAACTTCTCTAATATGGGAAAGGAAATAGTTAATCTAGTCCAGGAAGCACAGAGAGTCCCATAAAGGATAAATCCAAGGAGAAACACACCAAGAAACATATTAATCAAACTATCAAAAATAAAATACAAAGAAAACATATTAAAAGCAGCAAGGGAAAAACAACAAGTAACATACAAGTGAATCCACATAAGGTTAACAGCTGATCTTTCAGCATAAATGCTGCAAGCCAGAAAGGATTGTCAGAACATATTTAAAGTGATGAAAAGGAAAAACCTACAACCAAGATTACCCTACCCAGCAAGGATCTCATTCAGATTCGATGGAGAAATTAAAACCTTTACAGAAAGGCAAAACCTTAGAGAATTCAGCCGCACCAAACCAGCTTTACAATAAATGCTAAAGGAACTTCTCTAGGCAGGAAACACAAGAGAAGGAAAAGACATAAAATAACAAACCCAAAACAATTAAGAAAATGGTCATAGGAACATACATATCGATAATTACCTTAAAGGTAAATGGTTTAAATGCTCTCACCAAAAGACATAGACTGACTGAATGGATACAAAAACAAGACCCATATGTATGCTGTCTACAAGAGACCCACGTCAGACCTAGGGACACATACAGACTGAAAGTGAGGGGATGGAAAAAGATATTACATGCAAATGGAAATCAAAAGAAAGCTAGAGTAGCAATTCTCATATCAGGCAAAATAGACTTTAAAATAAAAACTAGTACAAGAGACAAAGAAGGATACTATATCATGATGAAGGGATCAATCCAAGAAGAAGGTATAACAACTGTAAATATTTATACACCCAACATAGGAGCCCCTCAATACACAAGGCAAATGCTAACAGCCATAAAAGGGGAAATCGACAGTAACACAATCATAGTAGGGGACTTTAACACCCCACTTTCACCAATGGACAGATCATCCAAAATGAAAATAAATAAAGAAACACAAGCTTTAAATGACACATTAAACAAGATTGAAAGAAAATTGAAATCGTATCAAGTATCTTTTCCGACCACAACACTATGAGAGTAGATATCAATTGCAGGAAAAAATCTGCAAAAAATACGAACACATGGAGGCTAAAGAATACACTACTTAATAACCAAGAGATCACTGAAGAAATCAAAGAGGAAATCAAAAAATACCTAGAAGCAGAGCTTCCCTGGTGGCGCAGTGGTTGAGAGTCCGTCTGCCAATACAGGGGATAAGGGTTCGTGTCCCGGTCCGGGAAGATCCCACATGTTGCAGAGCAGCTAGGACCATGAGCCATGGCTGCTAAGCCTGCATGTCCAGAGCCTGTGCTCTGCAACGGGAGAGGCCACAACAGTGAGAGGCCCACATACCGCAAAAAGAAAAAAAAAAACCAAAAACCTAAAAACAAATGACAATGAAAACACGACCACCCAAAACCTATGGGATGCAGCAAAAGCAGTTCCAGGAGGGAAGTTTATAACAATACAATCCTACCTTAAGAAACAAGAAACATCTCAAATAAACCTAAACTTACACCTAAAGCAATTAGAGAAAGAAGAACCAAAAACTCCAAAGTTAGCAGAAGGAAAGAAATCATAAAGATCAGAGCAGAAATAAATGAAAAAGAAATGAGGAAAACAATAGCAAAGCTCAATAAAACTAAAAGCTGGTCTTCAAGAAGATAAACAAAATTGATAAACCAATAGCCAGACTCATCAAGAAAAAAAGAGAGAAGACTCAAATCAATAGAATTAGAAATGAAAAAGTAGAAGTAATAACTGACACTGCAGAAATACAAAGGATCATTAGAGATTACTACAAGCAACTCTATGCCAATAAAATGGACAACCTGGAAGAAACGGACAAATACTTAGAAAAGTACAACCTTCTGAGATTGAACCAGGAGGAAACAGAAACTATGAACTGACCAATCACAAGCACTGAAATTGAAACTGCGATTAAAAATCTTCCAACAAACAAAAGCGAAGGTCTGGATGGCTTCACAGGCGAATTCTATCAAACATTTAGAGAAGAGCTAACACCTATCCTTCTCAAACTCTTCCATAATATAGCAGAGAGAGGAACACTCCCAAACTCATTCTACAAGGCCACCATCACCCTGATACCAAAACCAGACAAAGATGTCACAAAGAAGGAAAACTACAGACCAATATCACTGATGAACATAGATGCAAAAATCCTCAACAAAATACTAGCAAACAGAATCCAACAGCACATTAAAAGGATCATACACCATGATCAAGAACTGACCCACCTCCTAGAGAAATGGGAATAAAAACAAGAAGAAACAAATGAGACCTAATTAAACTTAAAATTTTTGCATAGCAAAGGAAACTATAAACCAGACGAAAAGACAACCCTCAGAATGGGAGAAAATATTTGCAAGTGAAGCAACTGACAAAGGATTAATCTCCAAAATTTAGAAGCAGCTCTTGCAGCTCAATATCAAAAACCAAACAGCCCAATCCAAAAATGGGCAGAAGACCTAAATAGACATTTCTCCAAAGAAGATATACAGATTGCCAGCAAACACATGAAAGAATGCTATAAAACAAACAAAAAAAAGTGGTTATGAAGAACCTAGGGGCAGGACAGGAATAAAGACACAGACCTACTAGAGAATGGACTTGAGAACATGGGAAGGGTGAAGGGTAAGCTGGGATGAAGTGAGAGAATGACATGGACTTATATATACTATGAAATGTAAAATAGCTAATGGAAAGCAGCCGCATAGCACAGGGAGATCATCTCGGTGCTTTGTGATCACCTAGAGGGGTGGAGAGAGGGTTTATTCGCAAGGCAGCAAAGTGAGGAGAGAAGAACAAATCTCAGATATGCCTTCCCAAGGGCAGAGGGCTAGGGTATTTGTGGAATAAAGAGTAAATAAGTAGGGCCGTCTGAGGAATGGGGAGCGTGGCTAAAGGTGATTAGAAAAAGGTGCAGTAACCGCAGTTCTGTGCAGAGGTAACTAAGCTACATTCCTCTGCACATTTAAAAGTGGAGTTGCTTAGCATGACCTGAGGGTGGAGTTTTATGCCCTCTGACGTCAAAAGATCACCAAGCAGACCCTTGCTTATGCCCACTTGTAGGGCCAGTGGTCCTAACCTGTCTTAATAGCTAAGCTCAAACTAGACACAGCTGACCCCAGTTCCTGGAAAACAACTGGGGCAACATCTTATTGTTTAGGTGCTGCTTGGAGGACAAGCAAGTCTTCTGTAGATGACCTTAATTAGTGAATGCAGGTGAAATGGATTTGACTGATTGCTCACTGTTTCAGTTCCCCCATTTTTTGATCATTTCTCAGTCTTGGGGAAAGAGGGGCAATGACTGCTCTGGTCACTTTCTGCTGATAAGGGGCACACACCTAACAAGGGATTGAGGAATGAAACTATCTAGCACTCATTTGAAAATATTCTCTTGCTCTCAGTTTGAACGTTTTGATCCCAATACTAGCTTTTTGCCAGCTGTCAAGACATTCATATGTCCAAAATAGGTAAACCATAGACAAAGATGTACGCTGAAGGGACACACAGAATGCCAGACATAAGGTGGACATTTAGGCTCTTATTTTTAGGGATTTTATCTAGGACACGATCAAGCCTGTGATCCATGTCTTACTGTTTATGTATTAGAGGGTCTCGATCATTAACAGTTTGGAATAAGCAGCTTCTTCTTCCTTTAATACTCTGCTTCTTCTTACCCTCATACTGCAGCAGGTCAGCAGAGAGCTGCTACTTCATGCCCAGGGGACTTACAGTCAGGGCTGCTGTGTGCTTTCTTTCAAGCCAATAATCTTACCAACGTCTGGGAACATGATCTGGAAAAGATCCTGTTATATTATCACTTTCTCCTTGAGAGGAAGTTAAAGCTGAAATGACCACTGAAAAGTGGGCATCAAGAGTAAAATGGAGATAAATGCTATCTTGTCCATGCAATTAGATCTTGTGTATCCTGTTATAAGGCAAACTAGGTTCTTCATAAGGTGTTTTACACGGCAAGAACCCAAGCCCACTGATTCAGCTTTGCAGTAATTCATTCAATCTACAGATATTTTTGATTGCCATGTGTAAGGAATACTCTGATTGCCCATTCTAAAAGCTTTTATTAAAACCTGTCTACCTTCATTTTCTTGCTTAGCAGAATAGTTTTGAAAAGTTTAATATGGCTTTTAATATACATAATTCTGGCTCTAGACTCCATGAAATATCACTTCTTCTTTACTCCAAATATTTAAAAAGCATTTTAATAAACAACTGGCACTATCTCAACTTCTTTTTTACATTCAAGGATGTTTCCAAGTATTGTCTGAGTAATAATAGGTTTCATAGTCACATGCAAATGCAGCTGTTGACCTAATCAGCAGGACCTTTTCCTTAGACTTGCCAGTGAAGGAGAGTTTATGCCGACTCATTCATATACTTATACGCAGTTTCCATTTTACACATTTTGCTGGAGACCGGGGCAACTAGCCAGGGTAGGGTGGGGAGAGAGGAGAGTGTCCTCTTGCGGGAAGCCAAGTGATCTAAAATGGAACTAAAATTTCTACTTCAATAGCTCCAGACTATTACCAATAGAGCTAACTAGGTTGGCCCTTGCCCTGCTGAAATGGTTTGTGTAGAAAGAGTTAGTTCTGACTCTGGTGAGTGGAAAAGTTTATTGGCCACAATGGACCATTTCCTAAGTCATGAGGTGATGGCTCTTCTGTTTAAGTTAAATCATATTTTCATATGCTCCTATAGTTGCTTGTTTTCCCCCAGTTGTAGCATTCAGAAGTCCCATGATTACCTATTTAATGTTTTCCTTCATCAACTGTGACCTCCAAGAAGGCAAAGACCTCCACACCTGTCTCACAATCCCAGTGTTTAGCACAAGAATGCAGTAAAATTTTATAGAATTTAGTTAAAATACATTTGAATTTTCTTTATAGAAATGGATGACTCAAAATGTATCAATAAGAATAATAATTTAAATACTCTGAGTTTATTCCATTATTACATATTTATAAAAATCGGTTTAGGTCATAGATTTTAATTACGATACAGAAAATTAAGAAAAGAATTGTCGAGTCTCGAGCTCTAGCTGACAGCCAAGCTTACGAGCTCTGCGATCAGCGGCCGCCATCGACGTTGCTTCGCTTCTTCTGGGCTCATCTGCGCCACTCCCTCGCCACACACTCCGCAGTCCTAAGCCTCTATCATGGTAAAGCTTGCAAAGGCCGGTAAAAATCAAGGTGACCCCAAGAAAATGGCTCCTCCCCCAAAGGAGGTAGAAGAAGATAGTGAAGATGAGGAAATGTCAGAAGATGAAGAGGATGATAGCAGTGGAGAAGAGGTTGTTATTCCTCAGAAAAAAAGCAAAAATTCTACCACAACTCCAGCAAAGAAGATGATGGTTTCCCCAACAAAAAAGGTTGCAGTTGCCACACCGGCAAAGAAAGCAGTTGTCACCCCTGGCAAAAAGACAGCTGCTACACCAGCCAAGAAGGCAGTTACACCTGCCAAAGCAGTAGCAACACCTGGCAAAAAGGGAGCCACACCAGGCAAAGCATTGGTAGCAACCCCTGGTAAGAAGGGAGCAGCCGCTCCAGCCAAGGGAGCAAAGAACGGCAAGAATGCCAAGAAGGAAGACAGTGATGAGGAAGATGAAGATGACAGTGAAGAGTAGGAGGAGGAGGATGAAGAGGAGGAGGAGGATGAATTCGAGTCCGCGGTGATGAAAGCAGCTGCTGCTCCTGCCTCGGATGACGAGGATGACAAGGATGAGGATGACGGTGAAGACGATGATGAGGATGACGAGGATGACGAGGATGACTCTGAAGAAGAAGCTATGGAGACTGCACCAGCCAAAGGAAAGAAAGCTCCAGCAAAATCTGCTCCTGTGAAGGCAAAGAGCACTGTTGAAGATGAAGATGAGGAGGATGACAAGGAGGATGACGAGGAGGAGGAGGAGGAGGATGACCAGGAGGAGGAGGACGAGGAGGAAGAACTTGTCAAAGAAGCATCTGGAAAGCAAAAGAAGGAAATGGCCAAACAAAAAGCAGCTCCCGAAGCCAAGAAACAGAAAGTGGAAGCCACAGAACCAACTACATCTTTCAATCTCTTTGTTGGAAACCTGAACTTCAGTAAATCTGCTCCTGAATTGAAAACGTGTATCAGTGACCTTTTTGTGAAAAATGATCTTGCAGTTGTTGATGTCAGAATTGGTGTGTCTAGGAAGTTTGGCTATGTGGATTTTGAATCTGCTGAAGACCTGGAAAAAGCCTTGGAACTCACTGGTTTAAAAGTCTTTGGCAATGAAATTAAACTAGAAAAACCAAAGGGGAAAGACAGTAAGAAAGAACGAGATGCGAGAACACTTTTGGCTAAAAATCTTCCTTATAAAGTTACTCAGGAAGAATTTAAAGAAGTGTTTGAAGATGCTGTGGAGATCAGATTAGTCAGCAAGGATGGAAAGAGTAAAGGGATTGCTTATATTGAATTTAAGACAGAAGATGATGCAGAGAAAACCTTGGAAGAAAAGCAGGGAACAGAGATAGATGGGCGATCCATTTCCCTGTACTATACCGGAGAGAAAGGTCAAAGTCAAGACTATAGAGGTGGAAAGAATAGCACTTGCACTGGTGAATCAAAAACCCTGGTTTTAAGCAACCTCTCCTATAGTGCAACGGAAGAAATTCTTCAGGAAGTATTTGAGAAGGCAACGTTTATCAAAGTGCTCCAGAACCAAAGTGGCAAATCTAAAGGGTATACATTTATAGAATTTGCATCCTTTGAAGATGCTGAAGAAGCTTTAAATTCATGTAATAAAAGGGAAACTGAGGGCAGAGCCATCAGGCTGGAGTTGCAAGGACCCAGGGGACAACCTAATGCAAGAAGTCAGCCATCCAAAACTCTCTTTGTCAAAGGTCTATCTGAGGATACTACAGAAGAGACATTAAAGGAGTCATTTGATGGCTCTATTCATGCAAGGATAGTCACTGACTGGGAGACTGGATCCTCTAAGGGGTTTGGTTTTGTAGACTTCAACAGCGAGTAAGAGGCCAAAGCTGCCAAGGAGGCCATGGAAGATGGTGAAATCGATGGAAACAAAGTTACTTTGGACTGGGCCAAGCCTAAGGGTGAAGGTGGCTTCGGTGGCCGAGGAGGAGGCCGAGGTGGCGGCCGAGGTGGATTTGGAGGCCGAGGCCAGGGAGGCTTTGGAGGGAGAGGAGGCTTCTGAGGAGGCAAGGGAGGAGGAGGAGACCACAAACCACAAGGAAAGAAGACGAAGTTTTAATAGTTTCTTCTATCCCTGTCTTCCCCTCTTCCATTTGAAAGAAAGGACTCTAAGGTTTTTACTCTGTTACCTGCTCAATGACGGAGCCTTCTGAGGACATTCCAAGACAGTATACAGCCCTGTGGTCTACTTGGAAATCCGTATAGATAACATTTCAAGGGAGATAACCCTATTGGTGTTGACTGGATATTCGTATAAACTTTTTAAAGAGATAAGTGATAGAGCTAGCCCTTATCTGTAAGTTTTGAATTTATATTGTTTCCTCCCATGTACAAAACCATTTTTTTCCTACGGAGCTTTTTGTTTTTGTTTTCGTTTTTGCGTTGGTGGGTTATAAAGGAAAGCAAAATGTTTTATCATGATTTTTGCTTTAGCAACTTTGGGACAAATTAAAAGTCCTAAACTCTGGTGCCAGACTTGTACTTCCTGTCCTAGGGTGTTTCTCCTGGATATCACTGAGAGTGGAGCACGGCAAATCAGTTCTGCCACTCCAGATCTCCACCCCCTGTGAAAATGCTTATGCTTTGGTTTCAAGTATCCCAGCCATAAGTTTTTGCAGCCCTGTGTATGTCACGTGAAAGGCTCATTGGAAGTCCACTGTGGCCTTAGCCCACTTAGAAACAGGCCTGAGGGGTCAGGTGTCCTGAAAAAGTGCTTTGGAAAGAGGGCCAGGAGCACTTTGGTCTGGCCTTGTTTAGGTATGCATGCGAGAGCGATGACTGATGAGTGTAAATCCTGCTGGATGCATGGGCCAAAATGGAGGCTTTGGGACTGTGAGGCTGGAGAGGAAACTACCAGTCTAGCCGATGGACCTAATATCTTTTGTAATTCCCCCAGCACCCTCAGGTTAAACCAACAAGAAAGGCCGTTAGTTTTGCACTATGATGAGAACGTGGACATTCTGGCTTGTTAAGCATTCCCTTGCCCACCCCCCCACTTCCAGTAAAAGGTCACATGAGAGGCCTAGGTCAAGCGATTAACATGATATACTTAGTTGAAAAATGGTGTGCAAGATGGTACAGAATGAAAGTGCCAACTCAAAAATACGGTACTGGTAGACTAGAGGGCAAACTAAAGGATTTGAATTAGCTTAGTTTTGTCCTGGTTATGAGTTGCTGGCAGGATGAGGGAATCTAAACCTTGTGCATATCATGCACCACTCACCAAGTCAAGTCCGTTGTAAGTACTAAAGGTGCAGACCAGGACAAATAACCTGGTTTGAAGGGGTGGAAGATTGGAAGTTTGGGTGCTGCTGGGAAGAAAAATCAAGCCAGCAGAGGGACATCCTCTGGTCAGGCAAACCTAAAAACTAAAATGAACCATTGGAGAGCCTACTGTGTAGCTCAGGGAACTCTACTCAGTGTTCTGTGGCCTAAATGGGAAGGAAATCCCAAAAAAGGGGGGATGTATGTATACGTATAGCTGATTCACTTTGCTGTACAGTAGAAATTAACAACATTGTAAAGCAACTATACTCTGATAATTAAAAGCAAAATAATGAAAAAAGGAAAAAAAAAAGAAAAGAATTGTCCATGGAATATCTTCAGAAATGAGCCTTTTATATAAATTTTTGTTATACAAGGCAACTTATCTTTCAGATGGAGATGTGTTACTATGCAAAAAGAGAAGAGTTCCATTTTCAGAGGTAATTCAAGGACATATTTGCCAGTAGCCTCCTGTTTTCTATTAGCATTAGGTACAGAACACGAGCTGTTAATGGCACTTGTGACATTGCCCATGCCCTTCAAGGTGAAAAATCAAAGGTTTATGAGTCTTGATTGATTGTCTTATTATTTCATGTAAAGAGAAGGCAGCGAGTGATAATTAGGCTTTTAGATTCAGATTTTCAGTGTCACACAGAGGGAAGATTGTAATTCTCACTAATAATTATAAGATTTCTGTATTGAATTATCCACACACCAACCTGCATATTTGCCCATTAATACATGGTCTGTAAAACATGAGAATGTATGTAATATACTGCTTTGACTGCTTAATAGCAACATTTCTGAAATAGATATGATTTAGCAACGAAAGAGGTTATGTGTTCTGAGGTATAAAACACCCTGAAGATTGTTCCAGAGAACTTTTCCTGAGGCTATCAACATTACATCAGCTTTTCACTTGTGCTCATTACTTCAGCAGTGACTAAAATGAGTCAAATATGTTCCAAGAGAGTTTTAAAGTAACTATATTAATGCAATTGTCTGCTAGTTAATTAAAATTCTGAATGTTATAGTCATAGCTGCTACCGGCAATATTCATTTTGTTGCTGGATTTCGTGAACACAGCATTAGTTATGTTCTTCGTCCATTGGGTTTACAATCTGAATGTGACACAGGCAAGTCACAGAGAATGGATGGGAATCACTCAAGAGGAAGGGAATCTTAATACACCAGGAATGCCCAGCATTGTTCAGTGGACCCTGGAAATTTTAAGGTGACTAACGTGGCTCCGAAGGTGGGGTGGAGAAGGGACTAGTGTGATGGAAGAAAAGGAAACAGGATAGTGAGCTCATTTATTTCATTCATATGCATATAAAGAAGAAAGGAAAGCAAAGGTATGAGAAAAGATAAAGAACCTAATAAGAAGTCTCATTTAGCTAGGTTGAAGAGAGTGGAGTTAAAACAAACAAACAAATAAACAAAAAAAACAAACAAAATAAGTGGGCCAGAGAAGAAGTGTAAATGCTCTTGGAAGCAGAAGGGCTGCTCATATTTGATCTAAAAGTAAGGGGAAGATAAGTATGGTCCTTAGGATAAAAAAAATAATCATAGTAATGTGATCAGAGTGTGCAATTATAGATACATTTTTGTTGCAGATAAACAAAGGAAACCTGGAGCCAGGAGAATTGTGTCCTAGTCTCAGTCATGCCGATTTTTGGACAAATTATGAGCCTCTATTTCAGTTCAACAATCTTTTTTGAGCATCAACTATATGGCCTGCCCTCTACAGGTACCAGTAACTCACAGGTGAATACCTGCCCTAGAGGAACTAGGAGCGCTAGAGGAGAGGCTGCCCTCTATAGAAACTAAGCCTCAATTTTTCTCAACTGTAAAATGCAGATAATATGTTTAATTCTGGTTCATATGGGTTTTCTAGAAGGTTAAATATAAAATTTTGCTTCAGTAAACATAATGGTTTAGTAAAATTAATATTTGAGATCTGTTTGAAGTATATCATATTTGCATAGTAATTCCAGTTTAGAGGTTTTGGTTTCACTCTTGGGAAAATTAATAAAGTAGTCTTGTTTAGGCTTCAGAGGCAGAAGCAAGCCTCTGACGGACCTGTGACCCTGCACACCTAATAATTGCTGTTAGCAAGTCAAGCTGCGCTTACAATAAGAAAGGGAGTGGGTCTTGGAATTTCTTGAGCTCTGGGGACCTGGTCAGACCCCTGGGATCTGGAAAATCTTGGGACTCACATGGTAAAATTAACAGCAATGTTACAATTGAACCAGAGCTACATTTTTGCCCACAAACTGATGATATCAGTTTGTGGCCTGGAATTATAAACGGAAGTCCCCAGAGCTCCGACCTGAAGTCTCACCCGTGGGGTGGACGCACTGCCCGGGACCCTTCCCAATTGGGGCTCCAGATTGCTGTTACTCGGGCCTTCCCAGCTGCTGTTTGGATCTGAAAGTAGATGTCGGCCCAGTTCGGTGATGTATACGCTGTTACTTTTTTTAATATTCTTATTCTTTTGTATATTCTTTTGTATATTGATTGTATATTAAAATTAAGTTAAATCACCTTTCATTAAAGAATTGATTAAAGCTGTTTATTTGTATGAGCCGAATGGTTATTTTACCAGCGAATCCAATGAACCTTAAAACCAAAAGCACGCTTTCAGCAAAACATTCATTTATTGAAAGCCCTGAAAGAAAAGTTTGCGAATGCTGCCCAGACATCACCTAATCTTTTCTTTTTTGACAGTTAATGCAATTTTAAATTTAAGTGTAGTTGATTTACCATATTGTGTTAGTTTCAGGTGAACAGCATAGTGATTCAGTATTTTTGGCGGATTGCATTCCTCTATAGTTTATTATAAGATATTGGGTATAATTCCCTGTGTGATATGGTAAATCTTTGTTGCTTATCTATCTTACATATAATAGTTTGTATCTGTTAATCCTATACCACGAATTTGTCCCTGCCCCCTCTCTCTTCCCTTTGGTAACCATAAGTTTGTTTTCTATGTCTCTCTGTTCCTGTTTTGTATATACTTTCATTTGTATTATTTTTTAGATTCCATATGTAAGGGATATCACATAGTATTTGTCTTCCTCTGTTTGACTTCACTAAGCATAATATTCTCTAGATTTAACCACGTTGTTACAAATAGGAATATTTCATTCTTTTTTATGGATGAGTAATATTCATATATATATATGTACACCACATCTTCTTTATCCAATCATCTGTCGATGGACACTTGGGTTGCTTCCATATCTTGGTTATTGTAAAAAGTGCTGCTATGAACATTGGGGTGCATGTATCTTTCAAATTAGTGTTTTTGTTTTTTAGGGATATATACCCAGGAGTGGGATTGCTGGATCATATGGTAACTCTATTTTTAGTTTTTTAAGGAACTTCCATAATGTCCTCCACAGTGGCTGAACCAATTTATATTCCCACCAAGAGTGTAGGAGGGTTCCTTTTTCTCTACATCCCATAATTAACATTTGTTATTATTTATAGACTTTCTGATGATAGCCATTCTAATAGGTGTGAGGTGATATCTTGTGGTTTTGATTTGCATTTCTCTAATAATTAGCAATATTGAGTATCTTTTCATGTTCCTATTAGCAATCTGTATGTCTTCTTTGGAAAAATATCTATTCAAATCTTCTGCCCAGTTATTGATTGGATTTTTTATTTGTTTGTTTGTTTTTGATATTGAGTTGCATGAACTGTTTGTATATTTTTGATATTATCCTCTTGTCGGTTGCATCATTTGCAAATATTATTTTCCTCTTCTGTATGTTGTCTTTTTGTTTTGTTGATGGTTTCCTTTGCTGTGCAAAAGCTTTTAAGTTTATTAGGTTCCATTTGTTTATTTTTGCTTTTATTTCTTTTGCCTTGGGAGACTGATCAAAGGAAACATTGCTACAATTTATGTCAGAGAATGTTTTCCCTGTGTTCCCATCTAGGAGTTTTATGGTGTCCTGTCTTATGTTTAAGCCATTAAGCCATTTTGAGTTTTTATTTGTGTATGGTGTGAGGGAGTGTTCTAACATCATTGATTTAAATGTGGCTGTCCAGCTTTCCCAACTCCACTTGCTAAAGAGACTGTCTTTTCTCCATTGTATATTCTTGCCTCCTGTATCATAGACTAATCGACCACAGTTGCATGGGTTTATTTCTGGGGTCTCTATTGTGTTCCATTGATCTATGAGACATCACATAATTTTAATTGCCATAAATATTCCATGAGGAGAGGTCAATTTTCTATGTGAGGGTGGAAGGGGGTACTAGTTGGGAAGGGACTGAGATTTGGGAAGATCTGTTGGTAGAATCAGGCAAGACCCCTGTTGCCCAGGCATCTCTTTGCACCTACTGGTATACAGAAAGACCTGAGTATTGATGGACAACCCTGGTGCCACATGCAGGCCATTACCTAAAGCCATTCTGGTGCAGAGGTGTCTGCTGGAAGGAAATGTCTAGGTGTAATTCTGCGGTTCCACAGTCATGCTGTGGGACTCCTTTTGTATCAATAGATGTAATGGAGGAGAGAAAAATCTTCAGCCTTTTATTTTCAACTAACTTCTAAGCAGTCCCAGAGCCACCAGCCTGGAAGGGTTCATGATGACAGCCTAAGAAGCCATATTGCAGCAGGTGCTTTTGGCTCAGAGCTGAACATTGATCAAAGATGGCAGCACAGGCAAGCGGCAGCCTAGAATGGAGCACTGATGGGAGGGTGGTAGCCTTTCAGAGCAAAGCATTGATCAACTGTAATGATAAGTGAGCCCTGATCCAGAATAAATTGAAGAGACATGTGAGACACCCCTCAGCAGTTTCCCAGCAGGCCAGAGTTGAAGAGAAGCTGAAGGGGTGACAAATATGACAGTCAGATAAGATATTGATACTAAAACTCTCACAATATCTTTGGTATCCACAGTGTAGTGAGACAGGAAGATACTCATGTTATTTTTAGTGAGCTGAGCCAATTATAAATCTCACCCTGAAATTATTTCTTTAATGAGCTGCCAAATGAGTGGAGACGAGACCAGGAGGAGTAATAGCTGGGGAACCTTTAAGTCTTTTGTTTCTATTGACTAAACAGAAGAACTGTAAGGAATATTCCTATAGGAATATCTGGCTTAGAAATAGCAAATGCTCCTTTTAATTGGTTGGGAGATATCACCCTAAACTGATCTAAGTTAACATTGCTTGTCTCCACATATCAACTGGAAACTTTATTTTAAAAAGAAGTACTATTACTTCTCTTAGAGAGACCCTTAGAAAAGTATTCCAGACTACTTCATTTCTTATCTTTTTTATTAAACACACACACACACACATGCATACACACACACGAAAGAAATCTGTAAGCAATGAATTGACCATAGTCATCTTATTTGGGGCTTGGGGGGAGGTGGCAGATGTTCAAACTGGAAGAGAATCAAGCAGCATGAATCTGAGGAAAGAGGGAGGACAAATGAGCACTGTTCACAAAGCATGGAAACAAATTAGCGAATTAACTAGCAAATTTGCAGTTTTTACCCAAGAGAAAAGGTCTTTGGCTACTAACACATGAGCAGGCTAAAGAGCTTCTGGAGACACAGATGTGAATAAGAACTCCAAAGATGGTTGAGTTTTACCAGTAAACAATCTAATATGTGAACATGATTAATTAGTTTCCACTGATGGGGTAGGTGTTTGGCTTTTTGGTAAACACCAAGTGTTTCAGGATAAAAAACAATATATCCTTTTAATAAGGGTCTATCTGGGAAGAGAAAGGCAAAGAAGGTTTGATGGGGGCTGGGAATAATGCTTAAGGGGTTCTGTTAATATTGGCCAAGGCTGTAGTTGTACTTACTTTGCTATCCTTTATGTGCCATAATGTCCTGATAATTCATAATTTAAGAAGATGGTTAAGACTATTCTAATTATAATAATACAGAAGCAAATGATTTCCCCAGATGTCAATAGAAAAATATAGAAGTTGAGTCTCTGTCATTTCAACTATTTTTCCAAACTCCATTTCTTACAGAAGCCAATTTAATAAGATTCAGTGCACTTTCTTTTTAAATTTATGTACAGAAAACTTCACATTTTGGGGTGTACAGTTCTAAGAGTTTTGACAAGTGTATAAAGTCTTGTGAGTACCACAGAAATCAAGATATAGAACAGACAGCCCCACACACCCCAACACCCAATCCTGCTGTGTGTTTATAGTCACTCCTCTCTCCACACTTAATCTCTGGCTACCACTGATCTACTTTTTGTTACTATAGTTTTGCCTTTTCCAGAATGTCATGTAAATACAATCATTTATGTATATATATATATATATATATATATATATTTGCTGGTATCTTCAGAATCTCAGGGAAATCTAGGTGCTTTTTAAAAAAGGAAAAAGATGAGAGGAAGGATAAATTAGGAGTTTGGGATTAAAATATTCACACTACTATATATAAAATAGATAACCAACAAGGACCTGCTGTATAGCATAGTGAACTATATATCTTGTAATAACCTATAATGGAAGAGAACGTAAAAAAAGAATATATGTGTATCTATCTATCTATAAGTGAATCACTTTGTTGTACAACTGAAACTTAACACAACATTGTAAATCAACTATATTTCAGGGGACTTCCCTGATGGTCCAGTGGTAAAGAATCCACCTTCCAATGCAGGGGATGCAGGTTTGATCCCTGGTCAGGGAAAAAAGATCCCACATGTGGCGGGGCAACTAAGCTTGCATGCCACAACTACAGAGCCCACGCACTCTGGAGACTGCGCACCACAACTACAAATCCCATGCACCCTGGAGCCTCTGTGTCACAACTAGGAAAGAGAAAACCTGCATGACACAACTAGAGAAGCCCGTGTGCTGCAACAGAAGAGCCCACATGCCTCAACGAAGATCCTGCATGCTGCAGCTAAAGACCTGATGCAGCCAACATCGCCCCCCCCAAAAAAACAATATTTCAATAAAAATTTAAAAAATAAAAAGGAAAAAATAAACTGAAGATGTCCTGATTGCCAAGTGTATTAGAATAGTTTTGCCATTTAATTATTAAAAAAATAAATATATGAGGGTTATCAGTTATGATTCCTAGACTATGAGTCTCCTCTTGGCCCCTGAAAGATAAAACAAACTCATGTACATTGAATGAAAATAAAGGAATCTTGCCTCTAAAAGGATATTGAGCTGAGGTGCTTTTGAGACAAGAAGAGATGGTTACTCTGTGAAGGGCAAGATTCATTTCCTGCTGGCTTGAGCTGATCATAGAGACAGCACTTGACGAATGAATGGTCTTTGAAACCTTCAAACGTGTGTACGAGGGTGCATTTTTGGATGAAATTGCCACTCGACTGACACCTCTGATCAAATCTGCTGGCATGGTTTTCTTGATGCATTTCCAGGATGTGCAGACCTTTGCCCATATGGTCTCAATGAAGCACCAGATCCCCTGGGTGGAGGGAAGCCCTTCATTAGTCAGGGGCACATGGGGAGCTGCACTGCCTTCCGAAAAGTTTGAAACAAGTTTGGTTATAAGTCTCAGTTTTTCTTTAACTGCAGGCTAACTCTAACCCTAACCCTAACCCTCTTTCTTTACACTGAATGGCTGTTTCCTATTTACTGCCAAGCCCCCTGCTTTGCTGAGGGATCAAAAGTTTTCACATCAAGGGAAAGTGATAATCTTGAAGTGGTCCTCAGGGCCTCATGCGGGTTCACCCAACTTGACTCCCCTTGCTCAAGATAGCAGACCTGCTACATTTATTTGGTAAATGGTTTTGGATAATGAGGATATCAATTTTTAAACATGTCCAGTTTTTGTCCTTCTAAAGCACTGCAAAGTAATCTTTCCATTTAACCACAGCTAAGCAGGCTCTCTGGGTCCAAAGGCATATCTTGATGGGTAAATCTTACTGCTATATTGTAAGTATTTCTAAGACCTGGAAATATTTTACTAAATTCTGTTAAAAGACGTTTCTGAGTACATTAATATTAAGGGATTTCAAGTACATATAACTTATTTAAATACATGTAGTAACAATATCTTGAAATATTAATGTTGGCATTTTACTTTTCCCCACTTATTTATGCATGACCTTTCTTCCACATTAATCCCAGACGTAAGATTGTTTTCCTGGGACTAAAAGATTAATAGTTTGCCCATTTTTTAAAAAATTTTTTTGCGGTACGCGGGCCTCTCACTGTTGTGGCCTCTCCCGCTGCGGAGCACAGGCTCCGGACACTCAGGCTCAGTGGCCATGGCTCACAGGCCCAGCCGCTCTGCAGCATGTGGGATCTTCCCGGACCGGGGCACGAACCCGTGCCCCCTGCATCGGCAGGCGGACTCTCAACCACTGTGCCACCAGGGAAGCCCCATCCTTATTATTTAAAAAAAAAAATTATCCAAGTCACACTCTTGATAATCATCAGGAAGAAAGATGTGAAGTAAACAAGCCGCAGATGGTACGAGTTAACAATAGATTTGGAATGAAATGGAAGAACAAATTGCTCCACCCACACTGTCCTCCCATCCCTTGAGACCAGAAGCAGGGTTTCTAGAAAGAAGCAGGAGTTATGGAGGAAGGGCAGGAGTTAGGAAGTTCCCTCACAGAAGATTGGAGGGAGAGGAGAGGAGAGAATGGGGGCTGGCTGGCCCCCATGCGTGGAGCTGGTGCAGGAGACTACTGAGGACCACAGGTGCTGAGCGAGGCTGGGAGACTTCAGAGGAGCCCAGCTTGTTGCTTTGGGAAAGCTGCCACGTAACTCTCCATTGTCAGAGACTTTGATGATCCCAGTTGATCCCAGAGATTGTGGACTGTCTCAGCAGTACAGTCTCCCTGCAACAGAATGGTCATCTTCAATAATCAAAAGGGATGGAAATGTGTAAGAGAAAGCCCCAACCCCGGAGCTTGCATGAGACTGGCTGGCAGTGAAACCAAGTAAGAATGAAAGATAATGATTCAGTTACCAAAGACATGGAAGCTAATTAGAGTAGCCATACGAGATAGGCTGAGTGTGGTCGTCACTAAGGCAGCAAAATTTCAAAATTTATCTCTGGTGAGTCCTGCTGCCCTAATCCCTGTTTATATTCTTCCTTGGAGACTGCATTGGCTTCACACCTAACCCCCAACAAAGTTGTCAACCGACAAATTTTGGGTAAAGATTTGCATTTTTAAGAGTGGCAAGGCAGGCTTCCCTGGTGGCGCAGTGGTTGAGAGTCTGCCTGCCGATGCAGGGGACACGGGTTCATGCCCCGGTCCGGGAAGATCCCACATGCCGCAGAGTGGCTGGGCCCGTGAGCCATGGCCACTGAGCCTGTGCGTCCGGAGCCTGTGCTCCGCAACGGGAGAGGCCACAACAGTGAGAGGCCCATGTACCGCAAAAAAAAAAAAAAAAAAAAAGTGGCAAGTCAAAGATCAAAAACTAAATGGGGTGTTTCATGGTGGAATTAAAATTTGAGGAGGTTGTATAGGGAAACTTGGTTGAGTAATAAAAAGGAATGAACTATTGATACACGAAACAGAATGGGTGAATCAAAAAAATTATGCTGAGTGAAAGGAGTTAGAAAGAGTATATATCATATGATACGATGTATCTAAAACTTCAGAAAATGCAAAGTAAATTGAAAGGGTGGGAAGGGACAGGAGGTAGAGATTACAAAGGGGCACTAGGACACTTTTGGGGGTGATGGATATGTTTGGTATCTTGATTTTGATGATGGTTTCACGGTTGTACACATATGCCAAAACATATCAAAGTGTACAATTTAAATATGTACAGTTTATGTATATAAACTATACTTCAATAAAACCATTAAAAAAGAAACAAATGAACAAAACTTGATGGAGTAAGGAGCCTTGAACCAGAGCAGACAGCCGCTTACTCGACCTACCTATAAAGTTTCTAACTGAAAACTGCCTCTTAGTAGGTGTTAAGCCAAAAGACACAAGCAAGCCAAAGAGCAGGAGAAGGAAGAATGTATTACTTGCAGCAAGTAAGGAGAATACCAGGGATCTTTCCCAAAGCAGTGTCTCATGAAGGGGCTTGGGCTGTTGACAGAGTCCAAGCTTTAGTTGATTGAAGTCACAAGGGTCAGAAAAGGTCAACATAATCATCCCTTAGGTTTTAGTTGATCTGGTGTTTGAGAGCTTCAGGCTAATCTTTACCATTGAAACAGAACACGACAACTGATATATTATCTTTGCTATCTCTTTCCTGATAACAGTCGTTTGCTTCTGCATTCTTTTGTTCCCTTAAGATCATTAATTACTGAGACCTGTTTAAGGATGAGCATTGTGGCCAGGCTTAGATCACAAAATGGCTTAGGCCAAAAATGGCTTCTCTTCTGTCAAGAAAGCCATGCCTGGTTCTCTTTCTCCAGGGACTTCCCTATCCTACCTGCTTACAAAGTCACCTTTGAGAACAGTTATAACCTTTCCTTGGAGGATACAGAGCTACAGGGCAAGAGGTAAAGTGACGCACAGAAGAACACACGGTTTGAGCTGCCTCTTCTTTTGTGTCACACATAAAGCCACAGTGCTGGGAAGTGCTCAGGGGTGAAGGGTCTCCTATCTCCATAGAAGTATCACCTAGCCTTAGTTAAGTAGCCAGTAGTGTTTCTGGCTGAAAGTGTCATGGGAAAACATACATTGTCATTTAAATTAGGGTGTTGGACTTGGTGTTAGACTGTAGCTAAATTAGTAAGTCCTTGTGACTTGTCATTCACTTTCCTTCTCTGTACTATTTGTCTGAGTTGCTTAATAAACATTTCTAATTTAGCCTTGAGGAGAAAAGAGAGTTTCCTAACCATCCTTTTTTGTGTATTTAGGACCTTGTTTAAAGATGCTGAGTTCCCTCACAGATAGGGAACCTTCTTTTAAGGTGTTTGGGGTTGTGGTGATACCACTTAGTTTTAACATGTTTGGATTTCAAAGCTACACTGGCCCCTCTGGCTTCTCACACTCCTGCCTTCCTCTCCCAGCACCTCTAGAAATTGAGCTGGTTCCTGTGATGAAGGTCAGAGCTGGTCGGAGCTAGTCCAGGAGGGGACCTTAGGCTGTCAGGCCCCTGCCCAGAACACTTCCTTGGAGCCGGCTTTCCTGGAGGATTCTGTTAGGTGTCCTCCACCCTCACCCCCAAACTTTTCCCCAGCCCCTCACAGGTACTAGACTTCATCTTATTTATAAGCAAATCCCCATCTCAATTACTCAATATTTCCCCCCCAAATGAACATTTTCTCATTCCATGTGTAAATTGTAAAATTGGGCTGCTCAGAATATTTTTCATTAGTGATTTCTCGAATAAATATCCAGTGGTTAAACATTCTTCTGTCTCTAAGGGATTAATTATTGAGTTCCTGAACTGAAATCACACTGAATATCAGCCTCTTCCTAACAATGTGTTTAAAAGGTATAGTCTGTGCAAAGAGTATGTTATGGAAATAGGACGTAAATTATTAAAATAAACCCCTATAGTCTTTCCTTCCCAGAAAAGTAATGAGTTGTTTTTCTGCTCATCTTTTATATCTTTCAAAAAAGGAAAAAACAACATGAAAAGTCAAACTTCATCAGCATCTGAGATACCCCTATGGATTTAAGCCCCTAAACAATCTCTTCTTCCCTCCCAGAAAATTAAATTAATCCATGCCTGAAAGCATAGCTCTGTTGCCTTTGCTTATTTTTGTCCCAGAGCACATCTAATCTCTCCCTGCCTGTCGCTACTCTAATCCTGCTTGTGGACGTTAACTCCCTGAGGTCAGGCAAGGATGCAGTGTAGAAATTAATTTAGAGTGTCCTGAGACAAAGCAACTACCTAAGTTCTTAATGCATTTTAAATATATTTTGAGGTATCTCCTCACCTTTGTTGATTTGTGTGTGTGTGTGTGTGTGTGTGTGTGTGTGTTAAATCTCTTCCGGGAAGAGAGCAAAACAAACCCTCAAGAAATCAATGAATAACTGCCCAGAAGCCAAAGAGTTCCAGAGCTTGGGGTCGGGGTGGGGGCATCTCCAAGTGGAGGGCACAGTGGCTTGTCTAGGCTCTGCCATGGGAGAGAGGATGGGTGCTGGTGAGGATTATGAAATCTATCTCCTGAAATGGGAGAAGAGGCAATATCTTGGTTTTGTTTGAAGGCAGCTATCTAAGGTATCTTTGCTGTAGCTTCTGAGGGGAGGGGTTGGTAAAGAGGAGGGTTAGATCTGAGAGTGAAGGGGGCGGATGGGATAGAAGATGATTTAGCTGACACATTCTATGATCCCGGTCATCACGGAGTCCCTCAAATCCTTTTTCTCCCTCTTTTCTTTGAGATCTGTGAGATTGCTGGTTTGATATTCTCAGAGTAAATAGATCATTTTTCACCCACTCAGAGATGCAAAGTTACGCTTACTATTTATAGTAAATATATATTTCATGGATAAAGCAAATATCTTCTCTGTGTCATCTGCTAAAGGAAACAATCTTCTGGCTGATCAGTCAGCTGAACAGACTGCCTTTTATAGGGCTGATGACCAGCCAGTTCACTGTAATATTCCCAAAGCATAATGAACCCCACACCTCAACACCAATACCTGAAAGCAGTTCTAAAACTAGCACAGTTGTATGTTTGGTAACAAGGTCTATAGGCCCTTGCAAAACAGTTGCTTTACTGAGTATCCTAAATAGTAGTAAAAAAAATCATTTGAGAGTCAAAACAACACAGAAGGCATTTATTAAATAATTTATTATTAAAAAAAACAAGCACAAAAGAAGAAAAATATAGTTTCTTATTGTTCGTGAGAGTTATCTAACAGAATTTAATTTTAGATTTTAGTAGCCTTTACAAGTAAAATTTTGCCGTATGGAAAAGTTTCTATGATATTAACCTCAAACATGGGCAAAATTGTTAAATAAATGAAGGTGGATTATAGGGTTTTCTTAACTCCACTTTTGATAATGAACTTTAAAAAATTTTGGACACATTTGATTTCCATGACTTCTCAGTTTTCTATAGATAGACTTTCCCTAACATATATGGCAAAATAATTTGCCCAGGAAGTTTTGTGGTATTGGACTTAGGAAAGTAGAAAATTTTTTTAAGATCCAGAGGAATAAGTTGTGAAACTTCAGGAATGGTGACAGAATGTGGGTAAGCTACTGTGGGACCAAGTACCATCCCACAGATAGTCACACAGGCACAGAATAAGTGGACATGCTGGTCCCAATTTGATTGTCTTTTTATATATTGTGCAAGAAACAAAACAGAAGGCAGTGACAAGATTATCTAGTCACTCTTTAGGGAGGGAAGCCTGAACTAATAGCCAGGAAGGGTGTATAAATATGAAAAGGAGACTTGAAATTTGGACATCTCTTGAAAGTAAGAAGACGGACCCTGCTTTCAGAACTGGACTGCATTTTGAATGGAAAGTTGACCAATTAGCTTAGAGTTGAGCCTCTCGTCTATCCAGGTCCCATAGTCAGCTCTTAATTGCTAATGTAATCATGGGGTTGTCAATAATCAACATGGGGGCCTAATTTTTCATATTTGAAAATGTGGATGTTGTGCAAGTTGACCTCTAAGTCTTTTTTCAGATCCCACGTATCAGTTTCCAGGACATGAGATGTCAGAACAAGTAGTGTGCTAGAGCTGACTGTAGGACTATGGAGAGCCAAGAGTTCTCATCTTTCCACCTCCACACTCAGTGAAATCACACTGGTAGCTTGTCATCCTCCAGGGTGGGAGTATTTACACCATAGAAATTGGTAGACTCTACAAATCAGTGCCCCACCCACTCCCCACCCTGGGGGGATTGTTTAATATTTACCAGCCTTCATTAAAGAAATTAATACTAAATATGTAAAGTGTTTAGGACAGTGCTGATACATTGTAACTTCTCTATAAGAGTTAATTTTTGAAATACATTTTCATGAGAAATTATTACTTTCAAGAATTAAAATGTAAAAAAATTGATGTGCTCTGTTCATTTATTCTCTCACTGAAGGATAAAACTAAATGTAAATTCTATTATCAGTGTGTGTGTGTGTGTGTGTATTTTGACAACTCAGCCAATTTATTTTTCTTAAATCTAATTCACGCTATAGATGTCCATGATACCAAAAGAAATAAGATTTAAAAAATATAAATGAGAGGATTTAATTTTGGATTTAAATAATGCCTAGAAGCAAACAAATAAACTGAATATTTTCATGGAATTGGCAAAATTTACAGGTTGCTGTGAATTAGCTGATGCTCTATCTTCTCTGATGTCTGACTTCACTACAGTCCATTTGTTACCAAGACCAAGCTTGTACTGCTCACCACATGACAGGCCAATAAATCAAGCGATGAAGTGTTGGAGCAATGAATAGTGACTTTATTTGGAAAGCCAGCAGACTGAGAAGATGGCAGACTGGTGTCCCAAAGAACCATCTTACCCAAGTTAGAATTCAGCCTTCTTTTATACAAAAAGAGGAGGGGGTATGGTTGGTTGTTATAAACTTTTTGCTGCTCTCCAGACCATGGAGTGGATGTGACAGTCCTTTGTTCTTGCAGCTGTCCAAGTATGTCTGGTCATGATGTTCCTGTAAACCTCCAACAAGATAAATGTTATTCTCTGTTCTGCAACACTTTATCTCTATGTGAATGGAAAAGTGTTATACCTTTAAAGGTCAAGCTTGGGAGGCAGAGCCTTGAGAAAGAGCTATCATGTATATTTCAGGCTATAAGCAACATTCTTTTGCAAAGGTGCAGAGCCAGTATAACTAAGCACAAGCGACAGAGCACAGAGGTTGGAGCTAAAGGAATAGATCCAGTACGGAGTCAGGTTTGTTTTTCTCTGTTATACATACTCTTTTCTTTGAAGTCCTATAGTACCTCAGGTTTGCATGACCAAATCTAACACTGAGCTATATCCTGTTTTGTATTACTTTCTAATATTTTAATGTATGACATGTTTCTCCAACTAGATAGCACTTCTCAGAGTGAGTGCAGCAGCCACATTTGCTCCTTTTCTATCTCCATTATCTAGCCTATATAGACACCTTGCAGTCAAGGCTGTCTATCAATTAATTGAGCAAAGTCTAGGAGTGAGGATGGTGAAGGGGGATGATTTTTCATCCCAAATCTGACCCCCAAATTTACTCAGATTCTCTCCTTCTGTTCCAGTACCACTCATGCTTATTTTCTGCCTCTTGCTTGGACTTTGACTTATGTTCTCTCTCTCTTCAACTAGGTTGTCTAGTCACTGAGGACAAGGACAGTACTATATACCTGTTTATAGTTCTAATTCCTTATACCAAATATAGTTTTAGTCCTTCAGTGCAAATAACAGAAACTAATTTTGTTTAACTTCAACTCGAATTACATTTATTTGAAAATATAAGTTAAGAGCTTGAAAGCTTGAAGGGAGAGATGAAGATCCAAGCCCAGGACACATAGTCAGGTCCAGTAGATCTCTGCAGCAGGAAGCATTTGAGAATCCTCCGTCGACACAGCCACTGCAATCAATCAACTCCATCTGCTTTTCTATGCTTAGGTCACTCTGCTGACAATTTAAAAATGCCTGCATAGAGTGATCAGACTAGTTTAGGCTGCATGTTCACCCTTGACTATGCCTGGACAGTGAGAAGAAGGGCCTGACAGCCCTCGTCAATTCTTTAATTTTTTTAGATGGAAGGAAGTCTCTGGATTTCCTGCCCCAGCGAGACTATATGCATCTCTTAAGAAAGGACCATGAATGCTGGGTGGCTTCCAATTGACAACTGCCCATTTGAGGATCTGGTAAATATTTAATGCTTTGTTGATGATGAATGGGCAGAAATGGGGTTTAAGACTTATTTTACAAACTTATGTAGTAGGAAAGTATATCTTTTCATAAACTTCAATAAAAATTTTTATTCCTTTCTACAATATATTCTTATAAAGAAACACATAAAAATGCTTATCCAAAATTACAGAATGGGAAGATGAAAAATATTTTCAACAGAATCCTATTTTAACATAAAATAACCATTAGAAACCTCTTACAAATCAGTCATTTCTGTATCCAAACTAGGCATGGCTGTATCAAAAGCACAAAGACAATCAGCCTGTTTTCTGGAACAACAAGCCTCATTCACATTGCTTTCTGTGTTTATTACTGAGATTATGTTCTTAAAAATACCCGAGGTTGTAGGGACTGTCAAAAAGCCCTGGGCTAACTGAATCCATTGCGAACAGTTCCAGGGGACTCTAGGTCACATGGCTTCTATAATACCTGCAGTCCTCCTCTCTGCATTGTGCAAGGCCTTTGAGTCCGAAGGAAATTTACAGAGTGGAAGGATTTGAGAATCCTCTATAGTAGGACAATCCTGGAAGAACTGGGCTATCATGGGATGATTGGCTTGTGGCATTCATGCACTTATTAATTCCTTTCTTCATCCATCCACTAAACATTTATTTAGTATCTAGTATTTCCCCAGGCACTCTGCTAGTAGGCACTAGGAATAGATTAGGACTAATATTTAACCAGCACAAACCTCCGGCCACATTGGTGGTTTATAGTCAGCATCTGTTCTGATTGGTCAAAGCTTCTCCTGTACTGGTTGTGAAATGCATTGAGCAGCATCCCTGGATACGAAGATGGGTAAGATATAGTTCTTGCTCTCAGGAAGCTTATAGTTTGGTAGAAGGGAGAGACACATAAGTAAATGAAAGCAATATAGTACAGTGAGAGCTATTCTTGGCCTGATAATTTATTTTTTAGTTTGGTCTGTTTCAGTCTTCTGGGTTTTCTTTACATCTTTCATTTACATTGTAAAAACTATATCCATCCAGAAGCAAAGTAAAAGTATACTATATTAACAGTAGAGACATTGCTGCAACTCTCTGATCTCTTCCAAGGCAAAGCCTCTCGCTCTAATAATTCTTGGAAATGATTTATTTTCCCAGAGCTTTTACATTCATACAAGCGTAACTAATTGTGTAATGAGAGACCGAGGCAGAAAATAGCAAATGAGCAGTTATATTCCTTCTCTTTCCCAGTTATTGATTATGGTAGATTTCCCTGAAACCCTAAAAAAACTAATATCTGCTGAGAAGCTACTAAGTGACAGACAATAGATGTGGAGGCTGGAAATACAAATATTTAACAGACGCGGTCCCTTCAAGAAACTGAAAATAACTTAGTATGATTAAATGCAGAGTATGTGTCTTGTGAAATCCAAGTCCCAGAGAAGTTAAATAATTTTCTCAGGTTTGCTGACTCCTCTACTTCTTCAATTAATCATTTAGCAATGAATTTTTAGAGTGTTATGAGTAAAACATAGTCAAGACATACCAGTATCTTTATTTTTTCCTGCATTTAATTTTGTTGGAGCCCCTGCCACTCTGGATTATTTTGGTGGCAGGGAGGGGGAGGGGATGAATTAAGTGCTACCCCATGCAGACTAGTATCTTTCAGTGTGACCTCAGTTCAGTCAACAAATGAATGAAGAGGAAGAAAAGGGCTACAGCATCCTTTTACCTGACCTGTTAGAATGAGATGGTCATTAGGATTTTGGCTTCTTTCACTTTTCACCTACAAACACACATGTATCCTACTGCTAATTTTGTCCATGTTTACTTTACAGGTAACTGGAGCCCATGGCCCATAGGGGGATGCTTCATGTGTGTGTGATGTACATTTTTAAGGAGCTGCTGGTACAGTGAGAAGGTACATCATGAGCAGATAGAAGCTATAACACTTAGCTGTCCCAGTGGCAACATGACAATGTTAAATTCTAAGTGGCAGTGTCTGCACAGGAGTTTGGAAAGAGCAGACTGTGCATCTCATATACTCATGTGAAAAGCTTCTCTGGGAACACCATACTTTCATTCTTTTAAAGAAGAAACAGCCTCTGTCTTTAACAGAGGTAATGTTTGCAAATAAAATTCAAGTTAATATGTTAAATTTCAAATCCCACTGAAAATAGTTACTTCAGATGCCTTCTTCTGTCTCATATCTGAGCCTCAAGGTGAAATGGGTATCTTCACTCCTACTGATGAAAACAATTGGCAAGTCTCCTTGCTTTAAACATAGAGAGCCTTCTTTGCTTGCTATGAAAAAATAATGAGGATGATTGAAAGCACTCATTGTAGCTAATGTTATTCAAACTCTACTTTCTCTTACAATATGGCAACTGATACTTAGTAAAATAAACAGAAATATTATTAAGTAAAAAATTTATATTTTAAGTAAAGGTGACCAAAAAGCTTTTAAGGTCTTTAAAAATTACCTCTATGCCTGTTACTGGAAACTTTTTGGTCCTGTCTGTTTGTTTAATGCTTACCACTCACTAGAGCATTAGAGAGGAACAAGAAGGAGGGAAGGGAGAGGAGAAGGTGGGATAGCAGAGCAGGGGGTTACAGCACCTATTCTACAGCCAGGATTTCTTTGTCCAAATTCCAGCTCAGCCACCTTTGAGCTGTGTGATCCTTGAAAAGTTCCTCAATTTTTCTGTGCTCTCTTATATAAAATTGATATAATAATAGTAATAGTAGTAATAATTTCACAGGGTTTTATGAATAATAAGTAAATTAATATTTGCCAAGCACTAAGGCAGTGCCTGGCATATAGTAAATACTAAATAGGTGTTTGTTAAATAGAGTTGTAGTGGTTACAGTCATAACAGCTAACATTTGCTGAGCCCGGAACTGTGCCAAGCACTGTACTTAACATTTTTGTGTAGGTTTGCTCCTTTAGCCCTCACAAAACCCCTATGAATTTGGTATCTTCATTATCCCCAGTTTATAGATGTGGGAACCGAGGCTTAAGGTGATCAGGTAACTTGTTTCAGGTCACAGAGATGTGAGAGAATGACCAACTATTTGGAATCTATGCGGCTGGAATCTAAAGAGCCTGCACCTTCACTTAGCATAAAGTTTAGAATAAAATATATAAAATAAAAACATTTTTATGAGTATAGGAAGCAATTGGAAAAAAGAAACCCATGATGGTTCAAACATCCCTCATCTCCACCAAGAATTCACTTAATAGATAATTTGTGTAGCCTGTCTCTGCCTTTGCTTCCTGCGTTCCTTTCTTCATCTTAGTGAAGAGAAGTAAGATGGTGGAGCCTTCAACACACTTTACATTTTTGGGGGGAAAGTGGCATTTTTGAAGGGGAATGCTTCATAAGTGATGACATTTAGATGGCATTCTTGTAAATTTTATATAACAGATTTGCATCTTAATGTTTTCTTGGTACATGAAAAAAGAAAAATTTCAACAGTAAACAGGACAGAAATCTAAAGCGCTGCTGTGTCAGTTAGGGATGTGTTCGTCTCCTCAACTCTGTCATCGAAGACCCAGGCTCACTTTTTCTTCTTTTCATTTCACTATTCTTAGCATGTTAGTGTGACTTTCCATGGTCTCATGATGTCTACTCCCATGGAAGCCCACATTTTCCTTCAAGGTGGGAAGCGAAGCAAAGAGTAAAAAGCTTACCAGAAGCCCCCAAATGTCTTCTTATATCATCATGACTTTGTTGGTTGGAAACTGGTCACATGACTAGCCTAGCTGTGAAAAAGTCTACCAGAGTGACCTCTTCCAGCCTCTAGAGTGAAGGTGGGTAGAGGAAAGAGGAGTGGGTTAGCCAGCCACCTGGGTCTATCACAGCTACTCAAAATGCAGTTCATTTTTTAGTAAAGATGGGAAAACTTTCAATTAGATACTTAGACTAACATGAATTAATTGTGTGTGTGTGTGTGTGTGTGTGTGTGTGTGTGTGTGTAAAAGAGAGGGAGAGAGAGAGAAAGAGAGAGAGAGAGAGGGAGAACAAATTGGCAACACAGGGTGGTCAATCATGTCTTCTCTGTTAAAACAAAACTTAAAATAAAAAGCATAAATTTAACCCATCTATAGTGTATAAGAAACTGACACATCATTATAACTAATTTTAAATAAATTTGAGACCTATATAAAAAAATTGTGTCTTCCTTTCTTTTTTTTGAATTTATTTATCTTTGGCTGCGTTGGGTCTTTGTTGCTGTGCACGGGCTTTCTCTAGTTGTGGTGAGCGGGGGCCAGGACAGACTATCTGGCCCCCACTCAATGCCCATATCTATACACGATGTATTTTGGCAGTGTTTGAAGATCTGTCTCAGCTTTTAGCAGATTTAGAGTTCAGCTTCGGCAAAGGTTCTAAATATAATACAAATATATATATAATACAAATATATATATATATAAATATAATACAGTAATAATGTCTACCATATACTGACTATGTGCCAGGCTAAATGCTTCAAATGTATTACGTTAAAGCTTCGTGACTCCACAGGTGGATGTATTATCTTCATTTCATAGGTGAACAAACTGAGAAAGATTAAGCCTCTGCTCAAGGACTTTTAGCTGGTAAATGCCCAAATTAAGTTTTTAATGAAGTTCTATGTGATCCCAAAGCCCATTATCTTCTATTAAAAATATTTTAAAATTAAAGTTTGTTTTTATTGAAGTAAAATATGCACATAATTTAAAAGCCAAATAAGACCAAAAGGCTTACAAACAACAAAACAGCAATTCCCTGCTCACCCCTCTTCATGTTCCTGTCGTACTTTCCTTCAGCCAAGACTTTCAACCCTTATTAGTCTCCATGGGACTTAACTTCACACTTCTAAGTAATTCGCTTACACTATTGTTTCTTTTAAATTTTAATCTAAAATTTCAGTTAATTAGAAATTACATGAGGAATACATACATTTACATTCTTATTTAAAGTATTCAAATAGGACTGAAGTTCATTTACTAGAAAATTTCTCTTTACTTCCTCCCAACCCTACACTCCAACTCTTTTTTTCTTTTTATAATGAAAAATTTCAAACTTCAAAGTTTGAAACTTCAAATTTCAAACTTCAAAAAATTTCAAATTTCAAAGAAATCAATTTCTTTGATAGCATCCTTGCTTTTAGGCGTGACAAATTGTCCTGGGCTCATTTTGTACATTTCTTACTCCAGACCTGAAATCAGGCATTTCTCTAAGAAGCTTTCCTTCCTTTTACTGGAATGTAGTACTGTATTTAAAGACTGAGCAGTACAGTATCTGTTGACTTCCTTTTCCATAGATGAGGATTTTGCTCTCTTACGTTATTCCCTGTCAATCAATGACTATATCATAATTTTCGGTTAAATCAATATTCACTGATTACATTGTTATGATTCCCATAATGTGTTGTGATTATTTTTCTATTCTTGCACAACTTTTTGTATTCCTCCTGAGATAATTCTTATTCTCTTTTTAATTTGCTTAGCTTTCTATGTACCTTACTCTAAATGCCTGTTCTTCTCAAGTACTCCAGCTGTTTTTTTTTTTAATGAACTTTTCCTCACAAATACATCAGAAAATCTATCACTTCCACTTTTTTGATTGTTTGTTTTCTTCTGGACATTTCTATCAGTCATTCCGTTTCGATCTGTACTGGTTGCTTTCATGGCCTACTGTAAAGCTTTTGCCCTGGAAATTTCTGTCATCAAGGGATCCCATTTGACATTCTTCTGCATGAGATCTCATTTTCTCTTGGATCTTATGTCTTCCTCTTCTCGGTTTATTCCCCTTTTTTGATGGAGAACATTCTCCAGAAATTCCTGAGAAAATTCCCTAACTAGAGTTTCAAATACCTTGGTAAGGTTTCAAAGACCATGGATGTTTAGAAAGGTCTATTTATTCTACCATTGCTCTTGATTAGTGGCTTGGCTGGGTATGGAATGCTAGACTGAAAATGCTTCTCACAAAGAATTTGATGATGTTGCTTTTCCTTTTTTTTTTTCAAGTTTCTAATATTGCCTTAGGAGTACAATGTTTTCCTTAATAGGTGACCTTTTTCTTATCTCTGAAAGTTTTTGGGTCTTCTTTTTATTCCTAGGGTTGTAAAATTTCATGATGATGATTCCTAGGTACATCATTTTCTTGTTGTTGTTCATTGTACTGGGTGCTCAGTGGTTCTTTTAATCTGGATTTCAAGTCCTTCAGTTCTGAAAAATATTCTTGATTTATGGCTTTTATAATTTCTTCTCATCTGCCTTTTTTCGTCCTTTGGGAACTTCAATTATTAGATATTTGACCTGTCAGTCATATTTCTTCATCTTTAAGCCCTTTTTATGTATATTTTTCTGCTGTAATATTTTATTTTTTTGTTTTCCAAAACCTTCTACTTGTGTTCCTTCATTAAAAAAAATAAAAACTTGTTGTTCCTTGATTCAATATTCAATATCTCTCTAAGGATATGAATAGTATATGATTTACATGGTTTCTGTATCTACATCCAAGGGCATATGTCTGCTGAATGGAGTACAAGCCAAATCCAATATTAACAATTGTTTAAAAAATATTATCAAGTGTTTTTAATTTGGAGAAACAGAAATCTACCAAAGTTAACAGAATTGATTAGCTTTTACAAGAAAGGATTTGCTATCTATGGAAGAAGCTTTCTTGTTTTAGTAAGTTGTGATTCAAAAGAGCAATATAAAAATGCAATGCCAACACCCATCACACATTCTCCTTTGAAGAGGATGTGGTTGATGCCCAATATAGGGCTGTGATCCATGGACTTCCTGCTTGATTACACAAGTATGGTGAAACACTGCAGTGAAGCAGTATGTATTGTTACTGACAGGTTTTAATCTGCAGATTTGTGATACAATACAGCCTTCTTGCTCTCTGTAAATTTACCCAAGGGCTCACATCAAAGGGAAAGTTGTGATTATGATAATTTTAAAATGTCTATTAGTTTATATTTAACAGATAATAGAGTATACCCTGTGCCATTCTATGATTTTTTTCTTTTAAATTTCTCTTACTTTTGTCTCCTAGGAAATCCTGACACCACATTGACTCAAAAAACCACTCTTAGGTCCACAATATACTTATATTCCAGATCTAGCTGCTTTCAAAATGGCAGATTGGTTTAAAACACTTACACAAAATTTATTTAAATGAATCATTCTATATCAATAAAATAAAGATCACTGTGAATGGTCATTGTTCAATGGCTTTGTTGATACTCTGGATTTTCTCAGCTTCCTCTTCCAATATGTAAATCCTGATCCTCAGCTAATTTCTTACTTGAGCCAAAACTGTTTTTTATACTTATTTTTTCTCCATTTAGATGAGAAACGTCTTAAGACATCAGACTTGACTTTTTTTAAAAAGTGAAATTGCTATTTCCTACTAAACACTAAACCTAATTGATAATTTTCTTTGCCCATTTCTCATACCCTAAAGACTTTCCTCTTCTTTTCATACATTTTTCTTAACTTCTGAGTCCCTAGTTTTCTATACAAAAGCAGTGCTCTCTATATAGCAATACCAGTGCTCCTCAGAATTATGTTGGAATAGTAACAATAAGAAATTAGAAGAGTTTAGACAGCTGGAGTTCTCGTTCTGTGTGTGTGTGTGTGTGTGTGTGTGTGTGTGTGTGTGTGTGTGGGTGTGCTGGTAATGGGTACATAGCTGGAGAGCCCTGCTTATCTCTTAGTCACCTGTATGGTATCCAAAGATGGGATCTTGCTTCTGAGTAGATCGATGTTGCCCATGGCTGCTTCTATATTTTTTAAGGAGGCCTCAGAGAAATCTGAGTTTGAATCTCAGCATTGCCACTTAATAACTGTGTGCCCTATTTACTTATACATAAAACAGGGATCTTTTTTACCTTATCATAAGACTGATATGAGGACTAAACAAGGTCATGCATACAAAATGTCTAGCAAAGCAACTAGAATGTTAATAAACCCCCAACAATTGATAAAAGAAATTGGATGCTTTTTCTAGGCTGTTTTTAATGGGCATAGAGCGATATTGAGAAAGGAAGTACTCCATCCAACTGTTTTTAGTGACAGTTTCATAATTAGGCAGGAAATTACTTTAGTTGCCAGAGACTACTAGCTGCAAATAATCCCTTCTCATGGAGAGCAAGTAGGGAATCCAGAAAGAGAAGTGGAGAAAATTTTCATCTGAGGAATGCTGTTTCTTGAACATGCCAGTCTCGTTTCTATCTTTTTCTCTGGCTGTTCCTTCTCCTGGAAGGATGTTTACAGGAGTGATGTTTATATGACTAGCTGCTCTTGTTCAGATCTTAGATTAAATTTAAATTTTTCAAAAAAAGTTAGTTCCTGACCAATCAACTCAAAGTAGACCTTATCGTGATCTAGCTCTTTTCTTGTTTGTTTTACATGTCGATTTACTTACTGCACTCCCCCACAGTGTAAGCTGGATCTTTGTCCATCTAGGTCACTAAATCCCAGTGGGTCATATGCATGTGTATTTAGTACACAGCAGGCATTAAAAAAATATTTGTTGAATGAACTTTTGAACGGGCAGACCATATTTCAACACTAAGAGTGCAAAGAACAGTGATGAAATAAAATTCGTGTTTTATAGAAGACAAGAAAATTTAAGCATAAAAATTATCTCTACCCATTTTGGCCTCCTCCCTTCCCTTCAGCGTGTCTTGTGCTTCTGCATTAATCCTGAAGAGATAATATTCCTTCCTATTCTTGTAAGCGGTCATGATGACCCACTACTCACTTTGTACACGCAGATCTGGATTGTGTTATCTGTCAGAACGTCATTTGATGAGTAACTCTTGGTCTCAGAAATATATGTAATTGTGCTTGACCTTTAATAGGTGGAAGAGTCCTCAGAGTTTTCTGAAAGATTGTCTCCTGGGTTACAATCCTCAGATAGGCTCAAATAAAATTTTCTATTTCGTTCTTAGATTGATTATTAATTAATTTTTCATCAACAATAGACAGTCAGTCATTGACTTATTGCTAATAATTCACTACTCTCTATGTATGGAGAAACCACTTAATGATGGTGGTGAAGGAGATACTCAATAGAAGTTTCCTGAATAAATCAAAAAGCAAGGAGTCAATTTAGTTGGTAGTTGACGATGTAGCTATAGTCAATGAGAGTGTGTTTTAGAAGTAATTTACCAATCGCTGGCCCCAGGATGAAGCAAGGTACAGTGAACAGAGGATGTCAAGGTCTTTTACATCTAAGCAGTCCATCCTCACATGTTGTCCCATGACTGCCCAGGCACCTTTCCCCAATTCTTTTAGCAGCACCTGAATTCTGCTCCTTTTAATCTTTCTGCTCCTCTAACCTTCCATCAATCAAATCTCATCTACCATATGCTCTTTCACAAAAAGCCTTGTTCAACAGATAGTGTTTTCAATAGCTTTCCTCCTCTTTGACTTCTCATGCAACCCAATTAATAAAATAAATTAGAATGTATTTTAATAGCACTCTCCTTTGTTCATTGTTCAGTAATGAATAGTGAACTGGCTCAAGCACCATCAGCAGAAAGCAGAAAGATAGTTTAGTAAACAGTTCAAGAATGGGCCAGTATCTATTAAAAGGCTGAAAGAGGAGTGTGTTTTGGGCCCATGTCTACTGAGGCAGAAATTCCATTTTGCTAACACCCCCTCCACATCCATTGTCTGAAGGATGCACTGCTGTTGACTTACTAAGTGGGCCCAAATGATCCCTGTTGGGCCTTTGAAATTCCCGTGGAAATTTGTTAATTCTATCTATTCTCCGAGCAGCCAGCCATGGCTAATGGCAGGCCAATGATGTTAGTGGAAAACAACTTTAGCTTTTTATATTGGCTTGATTGAAGAACTAGGTAAATATGAAATTGTTACACATTTTTTTCTGATTTGTTTCATACTAATTAATAATACCTAACATTTAATGAATAGTTAACATGTGTTGAGCATTTTTATAAGTGCTTAACATGTGTTTTTTATTTTATCTCCTTTTTTACAGGAAAGGTTTCCAGAAGGTCAGAGAGATTAGGTAATTTTGCCAAAGGTCATTCAGGTAGTAGAAAGCAGAGTCAGAAATTTGATACCAGCTTGTTTGATCCTTATTCGGAGCGCTTGATCCCTGACCCACTCTTACTCTGGCAAGCGTGTGAAAGAGCGATGGTTACAAGCTGATCTAAAACACAATAGCAATTGTCTCCAAAGAATTTCAACATACAAAATCCAGAAATACGCCTTTCCCTTGCCATAGATAATCCTCGTGATAAGCACAGTTCAAAGGTTATTAAAATAATTTCAGATTGTTTAATTCTATATACAAAATGCCATATCTCATTAAGTAGTATTTCAAAGATGAAATACTGTATTTTGTCAATTGTTCTCTCTGAAAGGCTCTTGTGTTTTATTTTTCTATGTGGACTTTTTCCACCTGTTAACCACCAGGTGGTGCATGGGTTATGCAAACACCTCAAATCTCTTAAAAGAAATTAGTCCAAAACAAAAGGAAAAAAATTCAGCCGATAAATGTGGAATTTGGACTCAGTTGAAGACGTATTTCTAACGGTGGGAGCCTGGGTGTCTAGTTCCATCCCTTTTCCTTTCAGAACAAACATTAATAACTACTTAATCTGAGATAAAGAAGATATGAGTAATAGTCAAAATCTGTCAAGAGAGTTTGTCTCAGAAAACTTCATGCCCATAATTGCAGCCAAGGTTGGCATTTTGAAAAATAGGAACAAATTCCAAGAAACCAAACAACAGCTTCCTCTAACTTTGTGTTTTCTTGAACCTAGTAAAATCTGCAATAGTTATTTCTTCCTAATTTTCTTCAATTACTCTGTAATAAAAATGGGCATGAATAGCCAGTTACCATTTTCTAGCAACCATCTGACCAACCAAAATTCTGGTATTTGAAAATTCAGGGTTGTTCAATGAATAAGACTGGAAAATTCTTGGAAACCCCATGAGAATGAATTTTAAAACCAAAGGGAAGTCACTTATTCTTTTTGAGCTTGAGTTGATTTTTCTACAGAATGAAAAATTGGCCCTTTACAGGCAGCTGTATGACATCTAAAGAAAAGGAGAACAGCGTTGGTGATTATACCCACAAAGACACATATGTACAGGTATCATCTGTTGTTTGGTTTTCACAGAGCTATGTTCTGTTTCCATATTTAAGGGTACACGATGACCTTATATTTGCTGAAGGAGTAAGGAGAACGAAACCTCGTTTTTCATCACACCAGGTGTGGTGGTGGTTGGAATTAGGTATTGCTCAAGGGAGTACCATCATTCGTTCTATTTTTCACAAGCCCTGCAGATCCTGTTTGTGAGGCAAATGATGGTGATAATAGGTACTAACATGCACTGCTAGGTTAACAGTTTTCACTATATGTGGAGTTCTTTCCAAGTTTTTTCCTCAGGTAAATATATTTGATCAACTCTTAGCTGTTAAACCTTAAGAATGCCCAGTTGTCATTTTCATTTTGGACTAGGTCCAGGTTTTTGGATTAAAAACATAACTGGAAATGACCCAGTAACAAACACATGGATGAAATAAATAATGCCCACAAAACAGTCCTGCCAGCATGATGCTTATTTCCACATTTAGATGAAAATTATTGACCTAATTCTTCTGCTTTTGGTGGAATTCAGAGTTATAACAGAGCCAGAGCGCTTTGTTTGCTCACGTCTTCACTTGGGCTGTCATTCTCAGTCCTGAACAGGGAGGGGGCGCCAATGCTGCATGGATGAAAAACAGCGTGGTTTCCGTGGGAAGGGCGCTTTTCTTTCTCTATTAGGGGTATTGAAGTCTAGGCTCCTCTCTAAAGACACACCATTCTTTTTTGGGTAAACTGCAAAAGCAATTTTGGCTTCATGTTAATTGCATTCGCTGTGCTGAATTTTATAAGCAATAGTTACATTCACTATTTTATGGTAATGTTGGTTATTTATCTTTATGATTATCAGGCAACTGCCAAAGTATACAGGCACTCAGTGGGCATCTAGGGTGCCTTAAAAAAAAAAGCAGCTTTCTAAGCAATATAGATTAGGGGAGAAATGTGAAACGTGGTGGATGGGTAGAAAAGGGAGAGGAGATCAAAGAGACATCTGTGTTTCTTCTCTCTGAAGACTTCTGACGTTTATGTCACCCTCATTCTGCATTCAGTGTCTCTAAAGATCTGGTAAAGCCACCCTCTAACATTAGTCATTGGCCTCACCTTGACACACTCATAAATGGGTCAGGACATGCTCCAGCCCCAAGCTATGCTGGATAATCTGTTTAGTACAGAACATAGATAGGATTCAGTATAAGTGTTCAGGATGCATTGCTGGATGCATAAACGGTTATTCATTTACTTGAAAAGAATTTTGGTCCTAGAAAGGAATCAATCCTTAATTGGAAATATAAAGAACATTTGATTGTAGTATCATTGGTCATTTTATATGAGAATATGATGCTCTATTTTCAACAAAAGTGATCAATAATAAGGCTCTGTATGTCTCTTTAAAACTTGGAGATAATTTTTCAGGAAAAAAGGTTAATGTATGGTTTCAGAGTTAGGAATAGTTTGACATCAGGTAGATGGAAGATCAGAAAAAAGAGACTCAGACTTCCCTGGTGGTACAGTGGTTAAGAATCCGCCTTCCAATGCAGGGGACGTGGGTTCGATCCCTGGTCGGGGAACTCAGATCCCACATGCCTCAGGGCAGCTAAGCCCGTGCGCCACAACAAAGAGCCCGCATGCCTCAACGGAAGATCCCCTGTGCCACAACTAAGACCTGACACAGTCAAATAAATAAATAAATTTATAAAACACATTATAACTAGATGAAACAATATCTCCCTTTGTTGATAGCACTGGTGAATTCTGACACTGGTAAGTTTAACAACAACAACAAAAAAGACTCTAGATGCCGTTTAAAGCCACTCTGGTATTTCAAGTCTTCAAAGGAATACAATTAGTCTATAAATGAAAACTAGTGTTTCAAGAACGGTCACCCAGTGTAATCTGGCTATGTTGAAAATGTCCTCTTTTCTGAGGAACAATACATGCTGGCTTCTATGACCTGTGTGAAATGGCAGGATTTTCTTTTACTTTCAATCTCTTTGGGACCACACATTATAACTTTAGTGGTCGTTCACCAAGTGGTCACTCAGGGCCTCCAAAATGCAAAGGATTGAGCTCTACAGTGCTGGCAATAAGCTAGGTGATAGGCATACTGTGGCCATTGTCATCCTTTTATAATACCATTGTTTAGGGTTAATAAAAAACCTTGACAATTCAAAATTATTTGCATAAGGAAAATGTAGCATTAGTAAGAAAACAAACAAACAAGAACAGTGGTGAGTCAAGGAAACACCCAGCAGACAAATCTTTAAGAAAATCCTCTAGTTACTAAGTCTGGGAAGGGTCAGTCTCTAAAGGACTAAGGGAATTCCTGTGAGCATTTTGTAAACTGCTCTTTAGGGTATGCTAATATAGGATTACTTCCTCCCACCTATCTCATTCCCCACTAAGGCATATTCTTATTTGGGGGGAAGTGGACAGCCCCCAACTGAGCTCCAACTTAGGTGAGGTAGCTAGTTCTCTCGTTTACAGTGGGTTAAAGGGAAGACACGCAGCTGTGGAATCTTTGATCCTAAAGGATAGAGATGATATATTGGTGGGAATAAACCCATGGACTGCCTTACCTTCTAAGATCTGGATGGTATCTTTTTAATTCCTACTGCATGTTTCATTGACTTACCAGGTAAAAAGAGTGAATTGAGGCTGTGGACAAAGAATGTCGCCTGCCATATCACTAAACAAAGGATGTTGGGACCACTGAGCCATCCGCCACTGCAGTGGCTCCCCCTCCCCCAACAGTATACCCCCAAGGGGATTCAGGATGAAGAAAACAGGATACTAGCCCTAGATAGTTAAAGTGCATATCCAAGAAATGATTTCAATGAGCCCAATCTCTTGCATCTTCCCATATATAGAAAAGTGCTAAATTCATAAACTTGAGATGTCTGGTTTCCTTTAATTAACAGTAATCTTTTGATGTTTCAACAGCCTGTTTTTTGGCTTTTTTTTTTTTGTAAAAACTCCTATGTACTCTGGAGAGGCTGTATCTCAGGCTTAAGTCCTCAGTATGTCTGCTGAATGAAACATAATTCTAAACTTTTAGGTAGTGCATTTTTTTTTCCGTGACAAAGCTTATAAAGAAGATACTTCACACAACCTAAGCTGATGAGGGGTTTGGACTTAATATCTCCAACTCTATCTTAGACCCTCTCAAAAACAGCATCACTTATTTTTTAATAGAACTTCAATCCTTCAAGTTAAAAGCAAAATGAGTGTACCAATGAAATGTATAGAAACCAAATGAATATTCCAGAAGGACCTCAATGCTTACAGTTCTTTCCCTCTGCTGTTGTAATATTAAAAATAGGAATTTATTTTGTAAAAGACCATCACTTTGAATATATATTAATTTCATATTTTTTCATTCTTTAAATCTCTTCTCCATTTTTTTGCCATTGAATATAAATACTTCTTGCACTTTTTTTCTACTTGGAATTCAAAACACTTTAAATAGACTGTATTTTGAGTTAAAACACGTTTTCTTGGTAAATATCATAGACTTCCTCAGCACTATAATTTCTGGAGATAATTGATAGTATTGCTATTATCATAAAAAAAGTAAGATCGTTGCCACATGAGACAGTACTGTACAAATCATGTGAAACAACTTTTTTTTCTCCTTTCAGAAATTCTTTTTCTAAGAGGTTTGCCATACACGGTGGGCAGGGGCCTGTTTTTGCTTAAACATCAATAGCAAGAAGATTATATTCATATGAGTAAAATGCTTGGTAATATATGTATTATTAATATGTTTTAGATTATATTTGTTTGGCAATTTTATTTAGGTTTATGGAGCAGTTTTAAAATTTATTACCTAATTTAATCCTCAGAAGATATTATTCCCTCTTTTTATACATTAGCAAACTGAAGCTTGGGGAAGTGAAGGGACTTTGCTTAAGATAGACAGATGGCAAGGAGCAGAGCCAAATGTAGAAGTATTTTGTCTGCATCTCATGTGCAGCATATTGGGGTTTGCAGAATAAATATAAGACATAGTTTCTGCCTTTAGGGAATTTACAGTTTAGTTGGGAAAAAGATTGATGTTAGGAAAACAGCTTGAACGAATGGTAGATGGAGCATGGTCTTGGGACCAGAGAGCTTTGCAGCTCATAAAAACCTGCTTCTTTGATTTGAATAAAGTTATAAGTAAAGTATAAAGCAGAAAATCTTTTGACTGATAAAGGTGCTATCACAGGATCTGTTGTCTAAGGATCTCAGAGCCAATTTGAGATAGATTTACCTCCACATAAATGTTTGTCAAGCATATCACCATGTCTTCCCAACAGCCATGCAGCATACAACGTAACTAAACAAGGGAAGCCAGGCTGTGTTGTTGACAAAATGCACCCAGTTTTAAATGCATTCAGTTTTACATCCCTGGCCCGTGGCAGGACCAGCAGCAGGACGCATGTCAGGTACTCTGGTTGAACACGCTGCTCCAAGTGACCTCAGGCTCCATCCTCTGTAAAACTAGTTGCTGGTTAATATTCAGCTGGGCTGTTAACTAGAGCACAAAAGTAGGGACAAAATTTGCAATCTGTTAATGTTTTCTTAAAATCTTGTTAAGCAAAAGCTAAATCCATCATTAACAGAGCAATATAAATTAGGTGCTGTAATTAGCAGTCCAAATGTATACCTTTGCAAAAGGTTATCTTTAATGTCTTTTTTAAAAAAAATTAACATATTGATAATTATGTGTTTTGGATAATCATAGCCATGGGGGAAAACTAGGAACTGCAAAAGTACTATTGCTTAGTCAAACAGAAATGAAAAGGTAATGTCTGCCAATGTCATAAGCATGGGAAAGAAAATGAATAATAGATACCACATCCATGTATCTAACAAACTAGATTTAACAAATATTAACAAATATTACCATGTTTCCTTTAAATTGGTATTTTTTTAAAGAAATAAAGTGTTTACTGTAGTCGAAAAAAAAGAAAGAAAGAAGTGTAGTCCAAATGAGCTACCACATAAGTAGTTAGAATAGTATTGGGTAGTTAAGATCCTTTGGAAGGAAGAGACAGACAATTTAAAAGTAACTTTTAGTATCTTGCCCTTTATGGAGATTGTGTAGATAAAGCATACCCACAGTTTGGCACAAAGTAGGTATGCAAAAACCATGCTTGCTCTTATGAAGTTAGTGTTTGTGATAATCAGAGAATGTAGATCCTCTATCATCGTTTCCAGGGCCTTTCAGGCTTCAATATAGCCCTTATCTTGTTGTATGCTAATGATGTTGACTTGATTTGTCCCACTCCTCAGGCTTGGAGCTTTCTTAGGACAAAGACTCACCTTTCTCTCCCTGGCAACTACCACATCATCTGGTGGACAATAGGTACTAAATAAGTATTTGTTAAAGTAATGTCTTTAGTCTAATTTTTCTCTGTTCATTATTTCATATTGATCATCTGATTTTAGCTAATCAAAAAGAGTCAGAACAGAATCTGTTTAGATCAGAACAACATCATGTCTCACCTGTGTTATTTCAGCAACTTACCTTACCTGTCTCTCCGTCTCTCTTCTGCTTCCTGCACGCTCTCATCCATTATCATTAGTTCAATCCTTACGATGTTGTCAGCAGATCTTTATAAAATAAAATCTGATTCTATCATTCTTTTGCTCAAAAAGTTGTGGTGCTTTCACGTGCCCCCTGGGGTAAATAATGTAACTCTTTTCATGAAAGGCAAGGTCTTTCCATGAGTAGATGCTTCCCCCTCCAGTTTCTCTGCCACATCCCACTTTTATTTTACACTCCAACTATACTACAACCTGTGTTGCATTCTTATCTTTTTTAACTTTTCCAACTGCCTGTAACACGCCCTCCCATCCCCAGGCCTCCCCACGACCCTCTTGCTTCTCTGCCTAGCAGTCTTTTACTTATTCTCTGGCTTGCAGCGGAATAGTTATCTCTCTATGAATCTTCCCTCCTTCTTCTTTTCCTCTGCTCCTCACTGCCCCCACTGCTACCTCCTTGCCGCCTCCCCGAGGCTTACACATATCTTTATTAAATCAAAGCTCTTGTATTAAAATTGTGTGTTTTCATGTCTATCTGCCCTCAAAACCATAAGCTCCTTGAGATAGGGTACTATTTGGCAGGCAATAGTAACTCAAGGCATATTTGTTGAATAAATCAATGAATAAGTAAATGAATTTGATAGGTCTGACTATAAAAATGTCTTCATCGGGCTTCCCTGGTGGCGCAATGGTTGAGAGTCCGCCTGCCGATGCAGGGGACACGGGTTCGTGCCCTGGTCCGGATAAAGTCAGAAATTCAAAAAGAAAGAGAACCCCTGTAATCTGGAGATTTGTTGAAATGACTGATTCTCCATGTCGTGGTGATAAATGCAGCAACGAAGGAAGAAAAACTCATGTGTTCAGTCCTCCTTCGCCACAGGCACATAGACCAGCTGTCCTAAAACTTTTCCCCTCACTTTCTGCTTTAAGAAAGAAAGAGACAGGACAACACGATTCAGAAGAAATTTTCCATGACATTAAAGAATATCATGAAAGCGGCTATACAGCTGGTGAGATGAGTGAAAATAAACTCAGTGATTTAATATAAACTGTCACTTACTTCTACAGAAAAGAAACATTGTACAGGTGTTCACTGAAAATAGTGCAGCCTGGTGGGGCCCATATTGGCTTCTGAGGATGGGATCTGCATCTGAATCATTTTTGGTTTCCCGACAATGCCCAATACAGGTGTGCATACAGTAGGTGTTTGTTAAATACCTGAAGAAAGGAATAATCTGACCCATTCTTTTAGAGGCATTAGGTAAGTAATTTAAAGAGTGTTAGATATTGCCCTAATCTCTGGATTATGGTACCAAAGTGATAAGGATGCTGCTGGGAGCCTTTTCACAAATATATATATAACACGGTCAATAAAAGTGAAAATGTAATGTCTGCCAATGTCATAATCATGAGAAAGGAAAATGAATCCAACACAACTACTGTTTCCTCTCTGGTCAAAGGTATTTTGAAAATGAGGCTTCTTGTGTGGTTAGAATCAGCGTGTTGCTAAATCATGTGTCTGATGCTCTGCTGAGTCTTGTTAATTTTGGCTTAAAAAATGAAGCCTGGAACAAAGGGTGGGAATCTTTGAAGTTTTCTCCTGTGTTCCACCAAGAGCCTATTTGTTTTCAGTCCCTGAAGCAGGGGTTTTTCTCCTTTCTTTTCACCTAAATCTTTCTCTCATCCAACTATCCATTTTTAATTATTCTTGCTGTCTGAATTTAAATTATTCCACAAATATTTGTTGAACACCTACTCTGTGCCAGGTTCTCTTCCAAGCCCGAGAGACACAGCAGGGTTCCCTGCTGTCCCTGATCCCAGGAGTGTTCAATCTAGTCCTGCAAGACCAAAGATAAACTGTTAGTACATCGTGTGCCTGGTGGGGTAAGAATTTCTGAAGGGGCAGGAGGCAGAGGCCGTGGGACCAAAGGAACAAGAGCTCTTTTAGATGATATTACCAGGAAAGACAGCTCTTAGGAGGCAACATTTTCCTTTGTTTTATCCCATTTTTCACTTCCATCCACATGATTGCCACAGAGTCTAGCTTAGATGAGTCTGATATTGATAGCTATTTATTATTACCTTGGAGACACTTGTAAAGATCTTGCTAGATCTCTGATGGAACGCTCCTATTCACATTTCACATTCTCCAAGTGTTTCTGAGGTGCAGGGCTGTGGTAGGTGCCGTAGGGAGCGACGAGGTCCTGGAGAAGACAGAGCTCTCCTCTCTTTGTTGCTTATGAGACAAAGCACACGCTACTCACGTAAGTGTTGAAGAACTTCTATTTATGAAGCAGCCTGTCAAAAGCACAACCTAATACACCTGAATTAAAAACCCAGCACTTTCAGGGAAGAATGTGGAAAATGTCACCTCCTAGACCATTTTGTCTTATGATCATAGCTCTCCTTTCCATGGAGGAGCATAAAATTCCAGCAGCACAGTAGGAGGCCATTCTGGTATTTACAGCTTTGAAAATGGGGAGACCTTGCCCACTAGAGAGCGGAGATGTACTCAGGAAAAATTCTTGTTGATTCAGAATAACTTCAACCTACTTGCCCTATAACTCCAGTTTCTTTCTGGGTTTGACTCTTACGCAATTTCATTTGAGGTAGAGACAAAAGAAAATAAGGTTAACCTTTATGATTTAAATGTCTCAATCTCTACACCAATGATGATCTAGAGTTTTCAACATCCTAATGAGAAATGGTGGAACTTGCCAAGCAGAATGGTTATGTTTAAATAAACCTTCTCCAGAAATTCTTCTGCCAATGAATTTCTGAAGCTGGGGTACTACCTTGATTGGGAATTTACTTTCTTCTCAGTACCTATGTTCTAGTTATTATTACCATGTAATGAATCACCCCCAAACTTAGTGGCTTAAAACACACAATTATTTCCTTATCTCTACTGTTTCTGTGGGGCAGCTGTTTGGCAAGAGAGGCTTGGCGGGGTGGTGCTGGCCCAGGGTGCTCATGTGGCTGCAGACAGTGGCTGAATTGGAGAAGCAGGGACAGGAGTAGCTGTGGGCTCCCTTCGTGTTGTCTCAAGTCTTCTTTAGTGTTTTTTCTGTGGGGTTAGATTGGGCTTCCTCATAGGATGGCGGCTCTGGGGCAGCTGGGCCGCTTGCAGGGCGGTTCAGGGCTCTGACATGAGTGTTCTGGCGTACACGGGGAAGCTCACGTAGCCTCAGAAGTCACACAGCATCACTTCTGCTTCATTCCAGTGCCTTCATATCTCTCACAACGCTGCTCACATTCAAGACTGAAGGGGGAGTTGCAGGGTCCTAGGGGAGCATTTGGGATGGGAGAGAATATTGCTGCTGTCTTTGGAAAATACACTCTGCCATAGCCTACTCATAGCAGGTTGCAGGAACAGGCTTATTTTAGGAGACAGACAACTTCTGATGGAATGAAAATGTGGCTAGTGGTTGGAAATTAGAAGTGAGAAGTCAAGAGGGCCCAAATATCAGGTTAACTAAATACTAAAGGGGGAAAGACAAACCTTCTACTCCTTTTTTTTTTTTTTCACATTGAGGTAAAAACACCACAGTTATTTTATTTTATTTTTTTTTTGCGATACGCGGGCCTCTCACTGCTGTGGCCTCTCCCGTTGCGGAACACAGGCCCCGGATGCGCAGGCTCAGCGGCCATGGCTCACGGGACCAGCCGCTCCGCGGCATGTGGGATCTTCCCAGACCGGGGCACGAACCCGTGTCCCCTGCATCGGCAGGCAGACTCTCAACCACTGCGCCACCAGGGAAGCCCCACCACAGTTATTTTTAACAAAATTAAAATGTGATATTTTTCTTTTAGTACTGCCATGTATTATTCTGTGATGAAAAATAATGATCCCAAATCTCTACAATAACTTCACTATTTCAAACGCTGACAATAGACCTAAAAACACGTTGATTCTGATAAGTTTTATCCCCTGCCTGAAAGAAGAAGAAAAAACTCAGACATCTTATCTCACAGTCACAGGAGGAATGTGAGAAAACTGCATATATTACAAAGTGCTGAAACTGGGGCTCGAGTTCCTGGTTTATGCTTCTTACTTTGCTATTTTAAAAATGGTTTGGTGTTGGTGGGGCTGATTGGAAGTATAATGGAAACCACATGATCCTGAATTATAAATTAATATAAACAGGTTTTCAGATGTGAGTTTCTGTCAGCTGAGAAATCAATTATAATTCAGAATTATTCATTTATTTTTCACCCTATGTAAACATTCTAGCCCTCGTCATAATCGTGAATGCGTGATGTTCATGTTTTCAACTTAGAACACACGATGCTGCATAATTCAGATTTATTAATGGATGACCATTAATGTACTCTGTTTTTTTTTTTTTTAGAAATTTGATTTTTTGTCATTCCTTTCAGGGCAGGGGTGGTTTATTTATTTTTTAATAAATCTATCTATCTATCTATTTATTTTTTGGCTGCGTTGAGTCTTCGTTGCTGCATGCGGGCTTTTCTCTAGCTGCAGTGAGCGGGGGCTACTCTTCGCCGCGGTGTGTGGGCTTCTCATTGCTGTGGCTTGTCTTACCATTAATATACTCTTGACCTTGACTCGTGAGGAATTGGTATTTGTTGTCTCTTTCATTCCATTGTGATTTTGAACGTGGGCCCTCCTTCATGTGTACCCAGGAGAAGGCATACTCACCCTTAACCAATGATCCCCTTGGATTCGTGTCAGGCCTCAATATACTTTCAAAGTTAGCACAATATTTACTTCCAATTTTTCAAACCATGTTTCCAATATGGCTTTAAAATCTGTGTGTGTGTGTGTGTGTGTGTGTGTGTGTTATCTGAATGGAGGAAACTATCTCAAATGGGTGTGAAAATATGTAAAAATGGTTGCCTCTCATTTCTCATTCTACTTGCTGAACTTCTATCTCTTCTGCTTTGCATCTCTAGGAAGACGTTTGGGGCAGGACCAAAGAAAGGATACACTCCAAATGAGGGAAATAAGTTGGTCCTTCCTTGTGATAAATGCCTTGGACTGAAAACTCTCCTTCGTGTGGTGTGATGGTGTCCAGTGTCTGTGCGCCTGCAGCAAATAACCCCAGCGGGACCAGCGTACACCAGAGCGCATCACGTTGGGACAGCACATCCGATTAGCAGAACACTTCCCACTTCCCCACCCTCTTGTAAACGGAACACCTGGGGAGTTTTCTGCAGCGGTTCTGCCTCTGAGAGGGGCTGCATGGAATTCCACTCTGAGAGTTTGAACTCATACAGCTCTTAGCACAGATGGTTTGTGGGATTTTTTTCCTGATGCCAATACGGTCAGACGTTTTCTCAAAAAGAAAGTGAGAAGTATCAACAGCAGTATTTTCTTCATTTTACCTTATTTAAACTAAATTGTATGGAGGCCCAGACAATTTTTTTTTTTCAGATCTGCCTACAGTTACAGTTAGGGTGTCAAGGCAGACTGGGAAGCAGCTTGTTCTTTTGTCACAAGGTAATTAGATAAATGCAGCTGAACCCCTTACACAGCTCTTCAGTCAGTAAATTAAGACTATTATGGGTTAGAATGACATGTTGCTACTGTCTTCAGGTTGAACTGAAGCATTATATTTCATCAAGTACCATCAACGATTTCAAAACCAGAAATCATCAGCTGCATAGCACAGGGGGACCAGCTCGGTGCTTTGTGTCCAACTAGAGGGGTGGGATAGGGAGGGTGGGAGGGAGATGCAAGAGGGAGGAGATATGGGAATATATGTATACGTATAGCTGATTCACTTTGTTATACAGCAGAAACTAACACACTATTGTAAACCAATTATACTCCAATAAAGATGTTAAAAAATAACACCCAGAAATCAATCATTTGCAGGGGTCCACTTCCTTCAAATACTTCCATCTTCATGTATCCAGGAGAGAAACTGGCTTTCAGTAACTGTTACTCAAACCTCAAATGCACAGAAAATACGGCAGCTTAAAAAAAGCGGAAGAATGACAAATTTTATCTTTGGTGACCAGATGTTAGGTGCTAACGTAGGATGGCAGTCAAGGGAGTTTGCAGAAGAGTTAAGTGACCGACATGAGGGTGAATAATGGGAAGTGATGTAAGGGATGTTTCTGTCTAACTTCAGAAGCTTCAGTCACACAAACTTTCAGGATGTTTGCACATTTCCAGGGAGAACAAGCAAAATTAGAACACTCAAGTCAAAGAAGCATCTAAAACCTGATGACTCACTTTCTCTTTCATTTGGATAAAAGCTCTGAACACAAATATGTGGCCTCAATACATCTAAATATGGCACTGGGAAAAGAAAACATGTTCTCAAATAAAGTAACAAAGAGGTGAGTGGTAATTAGCAACTTCTTAAAGATCTCTATGTCTAAGAAAAGATGCTGTTAATTTAGCCATTGAGAATAACTGTTCAGTCTAGGCTTAGGGATCAAACTGCTGTGTTTAACATAGAGACTGTGTCACTTAGCAGTAGCCTGCCTTTGGGCAGCTTACTTAACTTTTGTTCACCTCGGTTTCTTCACCTGTGAAATGGAAATACTAATTATATCTATCTCCTGGGAAGTTGCTCCTTGGAAGAATGGATTAATTAAGTAATATGTACACAGCACTTAACAAAGTGCTTGGGTCATGGTGACTAGTCAATAAATGCTGAGAGTTTTGATGGTGAAGAGTATCCTTTGGAATACTAATGTTCTTGGGATCCCAGTATCTAGAATACTGGAAGATTCCAAATATTCTGGGTAATGAAATATACAGGTTTAATTTTGATGTTTTCGTGACTTTAAAAATAACGACAAGGGTTATACAGGCTTGTTTTGCCTTTTAAATGAATCAGGCTATTGTGTAAATAGATTAAAGTCAATCAGAAGATTAACTATATGTGAAAACCCCAGGCAACATTGCTCAAAGTCACAGTCAGAAAATATTGGACTCTAATCCCTCAAGGTTCCTGAATACAAGTCAGGCATATCAAATGTCCAAAAATGAAATAAGAAACAGGAATAATCATTTCTGGTCTGGAAGACTTTCTGTCCTGGGTGGAGACCCAAGGACAAGGAAGCCAAGTTACTTCCCTGGAATGCCTCAGACCTTTAATTATCAAACAAGGGTGTGATGACAGCCCATTTCTTCCTTGGAAATAGTTCCCATGTGTTCTTTCCCCTTCATATTCCTTAGCACTTCTTAGCCAGATACTCATCACCTTAGGACCAGATTCCTGCCGTCAGCTAACTGTTTATCTTTTGCGAGACTATTTCTTCCATTACCCTAATCCTAACCTAATTCTTTGCTTTTAGTAAGCTTCTTAAGCAATCAGCAAAAGTTTCTGAAAAACAATTCTTTCATCTCTCCTTCCATTCATTAAAATTCCTCATCACTTCATACATTCAATAGAAAATGCAGTATCTGGTTATCAAAATTGCAAAGGAAATTTTCTGTTTCCCTGAAGGTAATTCTTGTTGCTTTTAACATCTAATTAAAGAATTATATATTGTAAAAATGTGATAAGTACCATAAATTCAAAGTAATATAAATAAAAATTCTAATAAGAAATATTATGGAATTTAGCAGGCTAAATATAAAATTCATCTGGAAAATAAAACACAAGAATGATTAAGAAATTATTTTTTTTTAAATAAGAGGGAGTTTTTTCTTCTATAGTAAAGTGTATTCTTAAGTTATAGTAACTAAAACAGTCTGATATTCATACAAAAATGGAACAATAGATCTATTACACCTAATAGAGAGTTCAGAAAAAATATATAGGGCTTCCCTGGTGGCGCAGTGGTTGAGAGTCCGCCTGCCGATGCAGGGGAC